>NC_083109.1:46653501-47015922 GCF_949774975.1 Lagenorhynchus albirostris | reverse complement strand
TTCTGACCAGTGTGAGGTGATACCTCATTGTAGTTTTTTTTTTTTTTTTTTTTTTTTTTTTTTGCGGTACCTGGGCCTCTCATTGCTGTGGCCTCTCCTGTTGCGGAGCACAGGCTCCGCTTGCGCAAACTCAGTGGCCGTGGCTCACGGACCCAGCCACTCCACTGCATGTGGGATCTTCTCGGACCGGGGCACGAACCCATGTCCCCTGCATCGGCAGGCGGACTCTCACCACTGCACCACCTGGGAAGCCCTCATTGTAGTTTTGATTTGCATTTCTCTAATGATTAGTAATGTTGAGCATCCTTTCATGTGTTTGTTGGCAATCTGTATATCTTCTTTGGAGAAATGTCTATTTAGGTCTTCTGCCCATTTTTGGATTGAGTTGTTTGTTTTTATGATGTTGAGCTGCTTGTATATTTTGGAGATTAATCCTTTGTCAATTGCTTCGTTTGCAAATATTTTCTCCCATTCTGAGGCTTGTCTTTTCGTCTTGTTTATGGTTTCATTTGCTGTGCAAAAGCTTTTAAGTTTCATTAGGTCCCATTTGTTTATTTTTGTTTTTATTTCTATTTCTCTAAGAGGTGGGTCAAAAAGGATCTTGCTGTGATTTATGTCAGAGTGTTCTTCCTATGTTTTCCTCTGAGGGTTTTATAGTGTCTAGCCTTACATTTAGGTCTTTAATCCGTTTTGAGTTTTTTTTTGTGTATGGTGTTAGGAAGTGATCTAATTTCATTCTTTTACATGTAGCTGTCCAGTGTTCCCAGCACCACTTATTGAAGAGGCTGTCTTTTCTCCATTGTATCCATTGCCTCCTTTATCAAAGATAAGGTGACCATATGTGTGTGGGTTTATCTCTGGGCTTCCTATCCTGTTCCATTGATCTATATTTCTGTTTTTGTGCCAGTATCATACTGTCTTGATTACTGTAGCTTTGTAATACAGTCTGAAGTCAGGGCACCTGATTTCTCCAGCTCCATTTTTCTTTCTTAAGATTGCTTTGGCTATTCAGGATTTTTGTGTTTCCATACAAATTGTAAAATTTTTCTTCTAGTTCTGTGAAAAATACCAGTGGTAGTTTGATAGGGATTGCATTGAATCTGTAGATTGCTTTGGGTAGTATAGTCATTTTCACTATGTTGATTCTTCCAATCCAAGAACATGGTATATCTCTCCATCTATTTGTATTATCTTTAATTTCTTTCATCAGTGTCTTATAATCTTCTGTGTACAGGTCTTTTGTCTCCTTAGGTAAGTTTATCCCTGGGTATTTTATTCTTTCTGTTGCAATGGTAAATGGGAGTGTTTCCTTAATTTCTCTTTCAGATTTTTCATCATTAGTGTATAGGAATGCAAGAGATTTCTGTGCATTAATTTTGTATCCTGTTACTTAACAAATTCATTGATTAGCTCTAGTCATATTCTATTAAATTCTGCTAACTCTGGGGGGTTTTTGTTCTTCTTTCTCTAATTGCTTTAGGTGTAAGGTCAGGTTGTTTTTTTGAAATTTTTCTTGTTTCTTGAGGTAGGATTGTATTGCTATAAACTTCTCTCTTAGAACTGCTTTTGCTGCATCCCATAGGTTTGGGGTCGTTGTGTTTTCATTGTCATTTGTTTCTAGGTATTTTTTGATTTCCTCTTTGATTTCTTCAGTTATTTCTTGGTTATTTAGTAGTGTATTGTTTAGCCCCTGTGTGTTTGTATTTTTTACAGTTTTTTTCTGGTAATTGATAGCTAGTCTCATAGCATTGTGGTCAGAAAAGTTACTTGATATGATTTCAATTTTCTTAAATTTACCAAGGCTTGACTTGTGACCCAAGATATGATCAATCCTGGAGAATGTTCCATGAGCACTTGAGAAGAAAATGTATTCTCTTGTTTTTGGATGGAATGTCCTATAAATATCAATTAAGTCCATCTTATTTAATGTATCATTTAAAGCTTGTGTTTCCTTATTTATTTTCATTTTGGATGATCTGTCCATTGATGAAAGTGGGGTGTTAAAGTCCCCCACTATTTTGAATTACTGTCAATTTCCCCTTTTATGGCTGTTAGCATTTGCCTTATGTATTGAGGTGCTCCTATGTTGCATAAATATTTACAATTGTTAGATCTTCTTCTTGGATTGATCCCTTGATCATTATGTAGTGTTCTTCTTTGTCTCTTGTAATAGTCTTTATTTTAGAGTCTATTTTGTCTGATACGAGAATTGCTATCCCAGCTTTCTTTTGATTTCCATTTGTATGGAATATCTTTTTCCATCCCCTCACTTTCAGTCTGTATGTGTCCCTAGGTCTGAAGTGGGTCTCTTTTAGACAGCATATATATGGGTCTTCTTTTTGTATCCATTCAGCCAGTCTATGTCTTTTGGTTGGAGCATTTAATCCATTTACATTTAAGGTAATTATCGATGTGTATGTTCCTGTTACCATTTTATTAATTGTTTTGGGTTTGTTTTTGTAGGTCTCTTTTGTTTTCCTTCTCTTGTGTTTCTTGCCTAGAGAAGTTCCTTTAGCATTTGTTGTAAAGCTGGTTTGGTGGTGCTGAATTCTCTTAACTTTTGCTTGTCTGTAAAGGTTTTAATTTCTCTGTCGAATCTGAATGAGATCCTTGCTGGATAGAGTAATCTTGTTTGTAGGTTTTTCCCTTTCATCACTTTAAATATGTCCTGACACTTGCTTCTGGCTTGCAGAGTTTCTGCTGAAAAATCAGCTGTTAACATTATGGGGATTCCCTTGTATGTTATTTGTTGCTTTTCCCTTGCTGCTTTTGATATCTTTTCTTTGTATAGTTTTTGTATATCTTTTCTTTGATAGTTTGATTAATATGTCTTGGCATGTTTCTCCTCGGATTTATCCTGTATGGGATTCTCTGCACTTCCTGGACTTAATTGACTATTTCCTTTCCCATGTTAGGGAAGTTTTCAACTATAATCTCTTCAAATATTTTCTCAGTCCCTTTCTTTTTCTCTTCTTCTTCTGGGACCCCTATAATTCAAATGTTGGTGCATTTAATATTGTCCCAGAGGTCTCTGACACTGTCCTCAATTCTTTTCATTCTTTTTTCTTTATTCTGCTCTGTGCTAGTTTTTTCCACTGTTTTATCTTCCAGGTCACTTATCCGTTCTTCTGCCTCAGTTATTCTGCTATTGATTCCTTCTAGAGAATTTTTAATTTCATTTGTTGTGTTGTTCATCATTGTTTGTTTGCTCTTTTGTTCTTCTAGGTCCTTGTTCAACGTTTCTTGTATTTCCTCCATTCTATTTCCAAGATTTTGGATCATCTTTACTATCATTACTCTGAATTCTTTTTCAGGTAGACTGCCTATTTCCTCTTCATTTGTTTGGTCTGCTGTGTTTTTACCTTGCTCCTTCATCTGCTGAATATTTCTCTGTCTTCTCATTTTGCTTAACTTACTGTGTTTGGGGTCTCCTTTTCTCAGGCTGCAGGTTCGTAGTTCCCATTGTTTTTGGTGTCTGCCCCCAGTGGGGGAAGTTGGTTCAGTGGGTTGTGTAGGCTTCCTGGTGGAGGGGACTGGTGCCTGTGTTCTGGTGGATGAGGCTGGATCTTTTCTTTTTGGTGGGCAGGGCCGCATCCAGTGGTGTGTTTTGGGTGTCTGTGAACTTATTATGATTTTAGGCAGCCTCTCTGCTAATGAGTGGGGTTGTGTTCCTGTTTTGCTAGTTGTTTGGCATGGGGCTTCCAGCACTGAAGCTTGCTGGCCGTTGGGTGGAGCTGGGTCTTAGCATTGAGACGGAGGTCTTTGAGAAAACTCTCGCCAATTTATATTACGTGGAGCCAGGAAGTCTCTGGTGGTCCAATGTCCTGAACTTGACTCTCCCACCTCAGAGGCTCAGGCCTGACACCAGGCTGGAGCACCAAGACCCTGTCAGCCACATGGCTCAGAAGAAAAGGGAAAAAAAAAGAAAGAAAAGATAAAATAATTAAAATTTAAAAATTATTAAAATAAAAAAGTAATAAAAGAAGAGAGCAACCAAACCAATAAACAAATCCACCAATGATAACAAGCGTTAAAAACTATACTAAGATAAACATAAAATTGAGAAACAAGTCAGTTGCAGACAGCAAACCTCCAGTCTACAGTTGCTCCCAAAGTCCACTGCCTCGATTTTGAGTTGATTCACTGTCTCTTCAGGTATTTCACAGATGCAGGTACATCAAGTTGACTGTGGGGATTTGATCCGCTGCTCCTGAGGCTTCATGGAGAGATTTCCCTTTCTCTTCTTTTTTCGCACAGCTCCCGGGGTTCAGCTTTGGGTTTGGTGCCACCTCTGCATGTAGGTTGCCCTCAGGCTTCTGTTCCCACCCAGAAAGGACGGGGTTAAAGCAGCAGCTGATTAGGGGGCTCTTGCTCATTCAGGCTGGGCCAAGGGAGGGGTACGGTAGTTATAACTGGAATGCGGGGTGAGCCTGTGGCGGCAGAGGCCCGTGTGACATTGCAACAGCCTGAGCTGCGCGTGTGTTCTCCTGGGGAAGTTGTCCCTGGATCATGGGACCCTGGCAGTGGCGGGCTGCACAGCCTCCCGGGAGGGGAGGGGTGGATAGTGACCTGTGCTCGCACACAGGCTTCTTGGTGGCGGCAGCAGCAGCCTTAGCGTTTCATGCCTGTCTCTGGTGTCTGCGCTGATAGCTGCGGCTCACGCCCGTCTATGGAGCTCATTTAGGCGGTGCTCTGAATCCCCTCTCCTCGCGCACCCCTAAACAATGGTCTCTTAGGCAGTTCCAGACTTTTTCCCGGACTCCCTCCTGGTTAGCTCTGGCGCACTATCCCCCTTCAGGCTGTGTTCATGCCGCCCACTCCAGTCCTCTCCCTGGGCTCTCACCTCCGAAGCCCGAGCTTCAGCTCCCAGCCCTGCCCTCCCCAGCGGGTGAGCAGACAAGCCTCTCAGGCTGGTGCGTGCTGGTCCGCGCCAATCCTCTGTGCGGGAATCTCTCCTCTTTGCCCTCCACACCTCTGTTGCTGTGCTCTCCTCCGCGGCTCCGAAGCTTCCCCCTCGCCACCCCATGTCTCTGCCAATAAAGGGGCTTCCTAGTGTGTGGAAACTTCACAACTCCCTCCCAGAGGTGCAGTTCCCATCCCTATACTTTTGTCCCTTTTTTCTTTTGCCCTAATCAGGTATGTGGTGAATCTCTTGCCTTTTGGGAAGTTTGAGGTCTTCTGCCAGCGTTCAGTAGGTGTTCTGTAGGAGTTGTTCCACATGTAGATGTATTTTTGATGTATTTGTCTGGAGGAAGGTAATCTCCATGTCCTACTCCCTCGCCATCTAGAAGGTCTCCCCCCTCTTTTTTTTTTAATTGAGGTGCAACATACATAACTTAAAGTGCACCTCAGAGATGTAAATACCATTTACATATGTATATACCCATTTTATCATCACCCAGGTTAAGATATATTTTGTTTCTTTTTAAATTAAATTACATTTATTTACTTATTTTTGGCTGTGTTGTGTCTCCGTTGCTACACGCGGGCTTTCTCTATTTGCGGAGAGTGTGGGCTGTTCTTCTTTGTGGTGCACAGGCTTCTCATTGGGGTGGCTTCTTTTGTTGTGGAGCACAGGCTCAGTAGTTATGGCATGCGGGCTTCAGTAGTTGTGGCACACGGGCTTCAGTAATTGTGGCTCGCAGGCTGTAAAAAGCAGGCTCAGTAGTTGTGGTGCACAGGCTTAGTTGCTCCGCGGCATGTGGGATCTTCCCGGACTAGGGCTCGAACCCATGTCCCCTGCATTGGCAGGCAGATTCTTAACCACTGCACCACCAGAGAAGTCCCTCATTCTTTTCTTTTTTTTTTTTAATGGCTGAGTAGGATTCCATTGTGTGTGTGTGTGTGTGTGTGTGTGTGTGTGTGTGTGTGTGTGTATCACATCTTCTTTATCCATTCGTCTGTTGTTGGACACTCAGGTTACTTCCATATCTTGGCAATTGTAACTAATGCACTATGAACATTGGGGCGCATGTATCTTTTTGAATTAGTGGGGGAGGGGTTGTATGTACATCCAGGAGTGGAATTGCTGGGTCATATGGTAGTTCTATTTTTAACTTTTTGAGAAACCTCCATCCTTGTACACTGTTGGTGGGAATGCAAATTGGTACAGCCACAGTAGAATTCTGGTAACTTCTGAAAGGGAGAAGAGGATATAATGAAGGGAGTGCTCAGGGGTGGTGAGGTGTGTGATACTATCTTAAAGCTTTTTTGCATCTCTGAAATACTGCATAAGAAATAATAAAACACACACCCACAAATGCATTTTATATCAAATTTCAAACCTTTAAAAACCACTCACCCATCAAATTGTGCTGCCAGACTAACTTATTTTCTATAAGCGATGGCATAAAGCTTTCCCCCGCCCTCTCTGTTTAATCGAATGTTTTCCAGTGTTGTATGGTGAGCTGTTCAAAAATATTAAACTGTCACTAAAAATCTTGTTTTATATTATTTTATAAAACGAGGCAGTGGAATGTACTTTCAGATTTTAAAGCAATTTCAAACTTAATACATGTTGCAAGTGTAGTACAAAGAATACTAGTATGCCATTTATTTACCCAGATTAATAAATTTTTTTAAATTTAGTTTATTTATTTTGGCTGCGTTGGGTCTTTGTTGCTGCACACAGGCTTTCTCTAGTTGCTGCGAGTGGGGGCTACTTTTCATTGCAGTGCGCGGACGTCTCATTGCGGTGGCCTCTCGTTGCAGAGCTCGGGCTCTAGGCACGCGGGCTTCAGTTGCTGTGGCATGCGGGCTCAGTAGTTGTGGCTCACAGGCTCTAGAGCACAGGCTCAGTAGCTGTGGTGCATGGGCTTAGTTGCTCCGTGGCATGTGGGATCTTCCCGGACCAGGGCTCGAACCCGTGTCCCCTGCACTGGCAGGTGGATTCCCAGCCACTGCACCACCAGGGAAGCCCTGGATTAATAAATTTTTAACATATTCCCACATCTGTTTTATCATTCTCTCTCCTACAAACACATACACACACACACACACACAGCCCTTTTCCTAGAGGTTTTGAGAGGCAATTGCATGCGTCACATCTCTGTACTACTTAACACTTCAGTGTTTATTTCTTGAGAACAAGGACATTCTTATGTCACCAGAATACAGTTACCAAATTCAGGAAATTTAACATTGATGCAATACAGTCCATTTCCAGTTTCAGCAGTTATCCCAGTAATGCCACTTAGAGCAATTTTCTTTAGATTTAGATCCAGTCCAGGATCATGTGTTGCATTTATTTGTCATTTCCTTTTAGATCTGTCCTTTCTCCCTCAATCTGAAATGGGTCTTCAGCCTTTCTCTTCCAAGACCCCGACATTTCTGAAGACCTCAGGCCAGTTGTTTTTGCAGAGTGACCCTCAGTTTGGTTTGTCCATTGCTTCTGACAAGTGGATTCAGGTCACATGCTCTTGGGCCCAGAAGACATGCTGTATCCTCCTCCGTGTCCAGTTTCGGGAGGCATGGGGGGCTGCAGCTGTGTCCTCCAGTGGGAGGTTTTTGAGAGCCATGATCTGACTAAAAATGAGGGATGAATCAAACGGAGATTATTTAGATCTTTCAGGGTGATGCGTCCCAAGTTGCTCTGAAAAAGTCACCTTGCTGGGTGAGCGGGCCTGCTCTTTCAGCTGTGAGGCACTTTGGTGCCCCAGAAAGGGACTCTGCTCGGTGGCAGGAACTGCAAAAGCCATCATGTCCGTGTGTCTGGCGTGGGGCCCCCTGGGGCATGAAGAGCTAACACCCACCAGGCCACCGGGATGATTGCGGAGTGTGGCTGTTTGCCCCCGGTTCTCGTTTGATGATGTGATATTTGTGATTTGTGGCTTTTCTGAGGTTTCCCTTTTTCCCGTGTGAAATGAAGACAGTCTTTCTCCTAAGCCAGGGCCGGGCTGCCCATCATGCATTGCCCAACCCAGACTGGGACAGTGGCCTCTCGGAGAAAAACAGGAAATTAGAACATATGCAGTGGCCACGTCTCGGCTAAATCTTGCGTTTCTCAGTGGTTCCATGTGGCTTGAATAACGGTAATTTTCCTTCCCAGAGTAAAATACCCAACCTAATTAAGATGTATTTTATTGGGTAATGGTTTATTTTAGTGAGTTATTTAGTGTCTAGCACTATTGTAAGCACGTTCACAGATTCACTCATGCAAATCATTCCGCAGAGTTTTACTGGGCAGGGAGCGCGTGGTGTCGGCAGGGCAGACGTGATGCTCGGGTCCATGGTTTGTGGGTATGTGAGCACTTTCTGAACGTTAGACCATAGCCGGGCTTTGCCCTCCAGAAGCATAAGGCCTGTGGGTAGCAAATAGAAACATGGACTCATACATCATGGGAGGCTGTCGGAGGGGCCGAGGACACCAGGAAAGGGAAGGCCTTGTTGGGGGGGCGGGGAAAGGTCATGTAGAGGAGGTGCTCCCTGAGCCGAGTCTTGAGGGACAGAAAGTGTTTACCAAGTGGTGGGGGGTGGGGACATTTGAAACAGAGGGACTGTTGCAGAGAGTCGGGGGGTGGCAGGTGAGGGTTGGCTCATGGGGGTGTCGGAAATGGGAATGAAGGTTCGAGTGAAATTGGAGAAGACCTGGGGTATCTGCTGCATCAAAGCGTTTAGGGAATTTATGCCCGAAGTACCAGGGACATCCTGATTAGATTCTGTGTGTTGGAGCAGGGTTTCTCAGACGTGAGGGAAGAACAGGCCCTCACTTGCCCTTCTGAGGGGGTGGGAAGCCTGGGCCCCCCACCAGCCCGTTCACCCCGGCCACTCTCAGGACGGGCAGCGCTGACCCCAGGAGGGCAGAACCGGGAGACAGAAGAAAGCCAGGGAAAGTAGGGCCTCGCTGAAGTCACGGAGCCACTGGCTTGGCCCCCTGGGTCCCCTAATGGCTTTCACTGCTCAGTGATTGTTAAGTTTTGATTTCGAAATACTTTCAAACTTCAAGAAATTTGCAAGAATGGTTCAGAGAACCCCCATTTACCACTTATGCAGATTCACCAATTTGTACCATTTTATCCCCAGGCTGAATCCTCTCTGAACCCACTGAGAGCAGATAGCGGACATCACGCCCCTTGAGCACGTGCTACTTCCGTATGTTGTTCATCAGAACAGGGACCTTCTCTCACATCCCTGCAGTCCTATCATCCAGGACTGGAGCTTAATCATTGATACGATAGTTTACTCTAAACCACAGATACCAATTTTAATCAATTTTCCCAACTGCGTCCTCTATAGCACGGGTCCCCAACCCCCGGGCCATGGACCAGTAGCGTTCCACAGCCTGTTAGGAATGGAGCCACACAGCAGGAGGTGAATGGTGGGAGGGCGAGCAAGTGAAGCTTCATCTGTATTTACAGCCGCTCGCCATCGCTCGCATTACCGCCTGAGCTCCGCCTCTTGTCAGCATTATGGTGAGGTGTATAATTATTTCATTATATATTATAATGTAATAATAATAGAAGTAAAGTGCACAATAAATGTAATGTGCTTGAATCATCCCAAAACCATCCCCCAGCCCCCCAGTCCGTGGAAAAATTGTTGTCCACGAAACCAGTCCCTGGTGCCAAAAAGGTTTGGGACCGCTGCTCTATAGCATGTTTCTTTCTCTAAGTCCAGCATCATGTGTTTTTGGAGGTTCAGGTCTCTTTAATCTCTTTTAATCTGGGAATGATTCCCCAGCCTTTCCTTGTCCTTCATGACATTGATATTTTTGCAAACTCCAGGCCAGTCCTTTATCGAGTTCATGTGATGTTTCCTTATGACTGGTTTCAGGTTCCCTGCCTCCTGTTGGGATACCCTGTAATTGATGTTGTATTCATCTCGAGTGTGGAGGAACACAGCATCTCTCTGCCCTCAGTGGGGTATTCATCTTGCTCACCTGGTCCTGGTGTGGTCTAGTTTCTCCACTGTTTGATTACTATCATTCCTCTTGCAATTAATGTACCATCTATAAGGAGACGTGACTGTTTATTCTTGCCAATTTGAATTGGGTTTTCTGTTGCTTACGACATAAAAGCTCCTCACTGATTCAAGGGCCTATTTATATTGTGGGATTAATTGCTCATTACCATGGGGAAACAAGCAAGGGATTATGATGAGAAAAATCAGAGGAGTTTCTTAAAAGCTCTAATTGTGGTCAGATGGGAGCAGAACTGGACCAAAGTGCATGGGTATCCTGAGAGGACTTGTCCTCCGGTGACACTTCTTAGTCTTTGAATTTATTTTGCAAGGGCTAGACAAAGAAAAGATTCTCTAGTAATACAAATTACATCCTCGTTTAAAATAGATTTATCATTAGTTGCACTGAGTAATATAACATTTTAACTTATTTGCAAATAAGCCTTTCAAATTTTTTGCGAATTTGCAACAGTTTGCAAAGTAAGTCTTTTGTTTCCATTTTTGCCTGGAAATTGTAAGTTATGCTCACAAAGAATATTGGTTATTTACAGGGACATAGAAATTTTATTCAAAATATGTTTGTGTATTTTTTCTGGATTTTATATTGGCAAATATGTTTCCTTTAATTGTGAATTCCGTACCAGATGAGCAGGATTCCTAAGAGAACTAGTGAACCAGTCTCTGAGACAAGGATTTGTGTAGAAGTCACCTTCCTGGGAGGTGATCTCAGGAAAGTGGGGACAGGACACAGGGCAGGGCGAGCAGCCGTTAAAAGTGTGTTGTGCACGTGTGTGTGTGTGAGTCTGTGATTGTGATTGTCTTGGTTTGGGTGCCCCCAGAAGCAGACTCTAAGATAAGGATTCAAGTGCAGATAGTTTGGGGGGACGGTTTTTTTTAAGGACCAAACTTTAATATTTCAAGGACATCCCAAATGCATTACTGGTGGGCGTCACAGAAGCTTGCATTCACACCAGCATGGCGAGAATCAAGAACTCTGAAAGTTAGAGCAGTTACCTCTTTGGATACATAAAAGCAGCATATTAAAGTGGGTCACAGAGTACAAATAAGGAGGCATTCAGCAGAGCAGAAACAAGCAGCGGGCTAATTGTCCTAACAAGAGGGCAGGGGAGGTCCTGGAGCTCACAGGCCCAGAAACAGTCAAAAAGAAGTGCAGGCATGGCTTTGGGCTAATTCTCATCACAGCTAGTCAGCGGAAACCGAGGTTTAGATCTCCTGTGGCTGCAGCTGGATCTCACAGCAAAGAGAACCTTTGGTTACTTGTCACAAGGAGGCCAAGCAAGGAGAGAGGGGTGAGGTTTAGGCAGCGATGCTCACCCCGGCCAACATCTCTGCGTGAGCTCTGAGCCCGTCCTCTGGTCAGAGGATGTGAAGTGAGAAAGGAAAGGTGAAGGGGTGTGTCGCCAAGCCAGCTCCCACCCTTGGGCGACTAGAGCCTGATCTCACGGGGACCCTGGGAGACAGCGCAGGATGGCGCCTGGGAGCTGCCCGATCTGGGCGGTCCGGGAGCCGGGTCCGGGGAGGCATCGCTGTTGCGCCAGGCATCACATGCCTTCAGAATCTCACCTGCCAGCGGCTGCCCACTTAGGCCGCGTCACCTTGCTGGTCCAGGTTTGCGGTGTGGCCGGAAGTGACAGTGTGCAAATGTCAGGTGTGAAACACCACGAGGATGGGGGTGTCAGTGAGGAATGTTCTCCTTCTCTACTCTTGTGGGAGCTCCATTCTGGAGGGGACGGGGCCGGTCTGCACACACATCACTGCTGAGGTTGGAACATCAGGCTGGAAACAGATTGAAAAGGGGCCATGAATACTCACCCAGGGAGCATGGACATTAGGTTCCTAAAAACGGGCTTCAGTGCAGCAACAGGAAGCGGGATGCTGGAAAGGGCCATTCCCTTGAGGTGGACCCGCGGGATGAAGGGTAGCAGACACACAGTGGGGACCACAGATAGCAACAAGATGCCCAAAACATTGAGGATGCCTTGGTCCAGGGCCTGAGTGGACGTGGGGAATGGGGAGGAAGATGACTGAGGTTTGGACAAGAGACCCCGCAGGACTGGGGGTGATTGATGGGAACAGTGAAGTGGGAATTCAAGCCTGGTGTTGTCGTTAAGAGACGGGAGCGCGGACTTCAGGGGAAAGGAATGCTGAGTGGAAAGTCAGCGTTTCAGAGACAGAAACCAAAAAGGAGTGCTTCTTTTTGTAATTTTTTGTAGGCAGATCTTTCTGAGTTCAGAAAAGGAGGTGGGGGAGGAGTAAGAGGACCCGACAAACACTTTTTGGTTTGGTTTTGCTTTTTTTTATTCCTAAATTGGAAGCGGACAAAACAAAGAGCTGTGATCCAGAGATCACACGTGAGCCTGCCAGCTGAGTGATTGACTTCTGCCCACTCTCTTTGTACACCTCAGTGAAATCATAGAGGGATAGAAAGTAATCAAAAATAGGGAGCAGGGGGCTTCCCTGGTGGCGCAGTGGTTGAGAGTCTGCCTGCCAATGCAGGGGACACGGGTTCGAGTCCCGGTCCCGGAAGATCCCACATGCCGTGGAGCAACTAGGCCCATGAGCCGCAACTACTGAGCCTGCGCGTCTGGAGCCTGTGCTCCGCAACAAGAGAGACCGCGAGGGCTTCCCTGGTGGCGCAGTGGTTGAGAGTCCGCCTGCCGATGCAGGGGACATGGGTTTGTGCCCAGGTCCGGGAAGATCCCACACGCCGCGGAGCGGCTGGGCCCGTGAGCCATGGCCACTGAGCCTGCGCGTCCGGAGCCTGTGCTCCGCAAAGAGAGGCCACGATAGTGAGAGGCCCGCGCACCACGATGAAGAGCGGCCCCCGCTTGCCGCAACTAGAGAAAAGCCCTCGCACAGAAACGAAGACCCAACACAGCCATAAACTAAATAAATAAAAATTAAAAAAAAAAGTAGGGAGCAGGAAGGAAAAGGAAGCACTCGAGCACTGAGAACAGGGTCCCTGGAGAAGACGCGGTTAAAATAGAAGCTTACGGCTGTAGGGGAGCCTCGTGTTTGTAGATGGAGGAGCCTGTGATGCCATGGCAGGCAGGTGAGATGAGGCTGTATGGGTAAAATCCCTCTGTAGAGCAAAATGCCACACACCAATTGGGTCGCTGTCCTGACAGCGCTGGGACGATAGCTCTGGTATAGCCAGACTCCTCCCCCTACGATCTGGGTTAGGCCAAAGGGGACTGTGAGTAGCACGGTCTGGCCCTGCACTGAAGCAGACATAGACTCTCTTCCCGGCTTTGACGAAAACACTTTCGGCCTCGTGGAGAAAAGCAAAAGGATAAGGCCTTCGGGAAGATGAAAGCATTCACCTCTAATCTTCCCCTTTGTTGGGGACCTGTTACAGCCACCCAAAGAGAGGGAGGCCTTGTTTTACCAAGATAAGCAGCTCGGGTGGATTCTCAGGCATGTTATCCAGTGTCCTGTTATCTACAGTAACTCGAGGTCAGTAGAAGCTGATTACAGAGGGTCATAGAATATCCCCAAACCCTAAGCAAGTGTGCGTATAGGGCCTTGATCTCAGACACAGGGCAGAGGTATTTGTCAGTGCGTACCGGGAGTGTTTGGACCTCGGCAGTGAGGATGCTGGGAGGAGAAGGGCAGCTGGTTTAGGATGAAGACGGGATTGGGGGAGGAGCCCAGGGTGGTAGACCCATTGTGAAGGGGCTACAGTGTTTCAGAATAGCTGGGGAAGGAGAGAAGGCAGAGGAGAAGCATGATGGCTGGGCTGCTTTGAAGGAGAGAACATGACCTTGTAAACTGGAATTAGAAGCTAGAGAGAGATTAGGAGGCCTTAGGGCTATTGAATCCAAGCTTGTCTGTTTTCTCCAAGTGCCACAAGGGTGTAACTCAGGTCACTTGGGACTGAGCCTTACACGCCTGCAAATGAAGGTCAGGTGAGGGTGGGAGAAGCCCCGAAGCAGTGGTGGAACCCGTGTGCATCCTTTCGTGGCCCATGGAATGACCCAGTCTGCCCTCTGGTAGTGTCCTTAGCCCCACTCTAGCCTCATCCCTCCCCATGGAAGGAGAAGTCTACAGGGTCAAAGGCTGTGCTGACCCAGAGCCCGCATCCCCCGATGCCTCTTGCTTCAGATACACGTTCCTTGGAATCCCTGTCCTCACGCCCTACACCTGCTTGCCCTGCCTGTGCGGACTTCCCCCACATCCCTCCACCCGAGGGCTGGCTCTGCTTCTGGAGACGTAGTTATTACACTTCCGTAGGCTGCGGGTTTGGGAGGGAATGCGAGATGGACAGGGCTTGGACGGGAAGCCTGGGGTGTCCACCAAGCCGCTCCAGGGAAAAGAAGGGCGACAAGCCAGGGAGTAGGTTCAGGATGGCCCGTGTCCCCACAGTCAACACAGAATACTGAAGAGTCTGAACATTTTAAATTGCAACCAGGCTTCCCAAGTCCTTCTAATTTCAATTTGTTGTGGTAGAAGAATAGAACACATTTTAGTTAACAACGTCTTGTCGTCTTGATGTATAACTTTAAAAAATTCAGACATAAAGTATCTGAGTCTCCATTTGTCCTCTTGCCCTGAAAATACTGGTGTCTGCCCAGCGTGCCCTTGAAGGCATGAGAGCCCGGACACGGTCAATGGCACATTGACTGCCCTGTCCACTCAGACCATCCGTCCGTGAGTCCGTTTGACCCCATTGCCTTTGATTTCTTTTTCCAGGACTCTGACCCCAACGCTGTCATTATGACCCAAAGCTCTCTCCTCAGATGTGAGTGTGTCCCCACCCGCCAGGACTCCCGATGGAAAGGGGTGACCCAGCTGCCCCCCTGCCCCCTTGGCCTCCACGCTAACTGTGCCTGCCTGTCTGGCCTCTGTGCCCTAAGCCTGGGTCAGACACCTGACTAGGAGGATAGGAGGGGTAGACCACTGAGAGGAAAGCCCTGAGCTTTAAAGACAGCCTGCAGAGCCGGCAGAAAGTGTTTGGTACTTGTAGCTTGTGCCAAACCGAGTAACATGAAACTGGATTTGTGAAATGCCCCAGTCGTCTGTGCTTGTCTCTCCCAGCAAAAGCTGCAAGTGCCCTTGGCCAGCTGAGAGACAGACTTTTTAAACACGCCCGAACTTCGGAGGCACAATTTCAGACAAAAACCACCTTTTTGGTGATGGCAGCAGACATCACTGAGAACCTTACTGACCTCTGTGGGTTTCCATGACTCTTTTGCAGACACATAAAGTAATAAATTATTTTGGAGAGCAACTGTTTATACCTATATGCACCTCCCTTGATAACACGGATTCTGGCTGTGAGATAGTATTAATACATGTTAATGGGGCATTTACTCTGTACAGAAGGTATCGTGGTATTTCGTTACTTTGGTGTTGGACGGTGCGCTTCTGCGTAGCACCCCACGTGGAATCTGCGGGCCTAGAAGGAGGGTATCTCCAGAGGAGGCTCAGCTGTTCTCCATCCCACTTCTTAAGAGGAAGGATGGGAATTTTAAGGGTCTAATCCCCGTAACACATGATGCAAGTGCGTGCACAAACACACGGAGAAGCCCACTTGCTTGGTTAGTTATGTTTCATTGGGAGTTTGGCATCTTTTCTGTGGATTTCTTTTGTTTTGTGGTCTCAAGTGAAGCTGTGCTAGCTTGGACACACACCTGGAGACCTCTTGAGGATTCTGTTGGTGCAGAAATGAAAGAGCTGAGGAACATGAGTGGCCGAGGATGCGGAGAGAACAGTGGGTCTGTATGTTATAGAGAGAGGAGAGGCTTCCAGATCACAGACTCCACAGGAAAAATCCAGTCGCAGGGAGAACACATGGGCTCCATAAGCCAATGTTCTTGTGTTTCAGGGTGGTATAAAGAACGTTTCTTCCAGCATGTTGTGTGGGTCGACAGCATGGAATGCACGTTCCTGGCATTTGAGCTTGCCTTGCCGTTCCTGAAGCTGTGTTCTTCCTATCGTCTTCTGCTTGGATGAAACCATTCCTTTAAAACCCTCCCTTTCAGCCTCAATGACGTGTGTGTAAGATCTCATGCACTTACTTTTCCAACACTTATTGAGCACATACGTGCCAGGCACTGTGTACGGTACGGGAGAGACTACTCCGAATAAGGCATGTGAATCCCCGGTGTCTGTGGGCTAAACGAAGCTCTTCTCTTCTTCAACCTTTAAAACACGGCACCTTCTAAATCTAAAAGAACAGACTGAGCGTATAGCTTCCTTCAGTGTTCCTGATGGTACCATTTAACGTGGTGAAGGTGATAGCCAGAAATATTTCATGTCTTACTAGGGACAAATAATGTGTTTTCATGGAGAAAGCACTGGTTTCAGTCTGGAGATCCCGTTTCTTACTTTTGCTCTCTTGTATGACTTCCGTGTATGAAGAATCAAATAAAAGCAACCTCTTCAGAGACCTTGTGGTGGAGAATGGGTGAAGTGGGTGCAGTGGGAGCTGAAGCCAGTGCTCTCTGCTCACTAGAGCTGATTGTTAAATTTTCGTGAATTCTACAAGCCCGCTGCTGTCACGTTGGTAGCTTGAAATTGGCCCCGATGGGAGTATTTACCCGACAAAGGAGGCAAATGATAAACCTTGGAGCTTTTATTTCCCAGGAAGCCAGTTGTTGGACATTTTCCAGCATATCACTGATTAAAGGGGAAGATAAATATTCTAATGATGAAGTGGAAAGTTTGGAAAGATGTCAACATGTGCAGGATCAAAATGAAGGAGAAAGAAGCAAATTAGTCCATGAAATTCCAGGCACTCTCCACCCTAGTTTATTACATAGTGATGACGTCGTTGTTTTTTTTCCCTTCATAGAGGTGGTTGTCATGACATTTTAACCTGGGACTGTTTTATTTCATTTTATTTCGTTTCAGTAAGAACGCTGAACATGAGTTATGCTCTGTTAAAGAGGACATTTTTCTGTGGCCGTTTGGACCTGGTGTACGTTCTTTACTCTTTTGTCAGCTAATGACATAGGTTGTTAGTAAACAAACCAAAAAATATTAAAAGAATAAATGGTATGGAGTTTGGAATTATAATAACCCATTGCTGGGGTATTCCTTTTTTATATTAATTTTTATTGGAGTATGGTTGCTTTACAATGTTGTGTTAGCCTTCACCGCACAACAAAATGAATCAGCCATGCACATACAGATATCCCCTCCCTTTTGGACTTCCCTCCCGTTTAGGTTACCCCAGTGCATTAGGTAGAGTGCCCTGTGCCATACAGTATGTTCCCATCAGTTGTCTATTTTATACATAGTATCAATAATGTATATGTGTCAATCCAAGTCCCCCAATTCCTCCCTCCCACCCCTTCCCCCCTTGGTATCCATACATTTGTTCTCTAAGTCTGTGTCTCTGTTTCTGCTTTGCAAATAAGATCATCTATACCATTTTTCTAGATTCCACATATATGTATTATTATATATTTGCTCTCTGTTTCAGACTTACTTCCCTCTGTATGACACTCTCTAGGTCCATCCACGTCTCTGCAAATGACCCACTTGCCTTCGCTGTGGTGTTGCTTGAGTACTCTCAGAGGCCCTGAGGAGAATCGCTTTCACTTTTCTCACTGATTTTCTAAGAAATACAAAATATCCAGTAATGTAGCCAGTTCATAATGAAATAGATAAAGCTGCACTGGACATAGTTTGTGATAGATCCAAACCTGACGTTACATTTGTGTGTAGTTTTTGAAAGTGAAAAATACTTGGTCTGAGAAATATTTTATGCTGGTAGACGAAAACCTGACAACAGCTAAAACTGCACAGTCATGTTTGTTATTGACTAAGATTTTACGGAAGCATCAAATAATCTTGCAAGATATGTAGTCAAAATTTAACACAGGAAAATTGGGACAACTTCATAGAAATAATGACAATAACCACAGCCACCTTACAGGGCAGGGACTTTAATCAGTAGCATTTCGTGAAGACAAAATTCTGTTCGATCAATCACAGCTCTGATATAAAGTTTACAAGGAACAGAATTCCCTAAAAACTAGTTTCCATAAATTTAAAATTAAATGGGTATCCATATGGAAAAATAAGGACTTTTAAACCCCTGCTTTCCGCAGAGAAAGGCAATCACAGATTTAAAAAAAAAGAAAGAAAAAAAACCCCTGCTTTACACCATACACAAAAATTAATTTGAGATGGATCATAGATCTCTGCATTAAAGCTAAAACTATAGGGGCTTCCCTGGTGGCACAGTGGTTAAGAATCCGCCTGCCAATGCAGGGGACACGGGTTCAAGTCCTGGTCCGGGAAGATCCCACATGCCGCGGAGCAACTAAGCCCATGCGCCACAACTACTGAAGCCCACGCACCTAGGGCCTGTGCTCCCAACAAGAGAAGCCACCGCGATGAGAAGCTAGAGCACCACAACGAAGAGTAGCCCCTGCTCACTGCAACTAGAGAAAGCCCACGTGCAGCAACGAAGACCCAACACAGCCTAAAATAAAATAATTTTTTTTAAAAAAGCTAAAATTATAAAGCTTTCAGAATAAAACACAGAATATTCAATAGCTTTAATTTCTTATGTTAGAAAAGAAGGTACAAGATTAAAATAGGACAGAAGAAAGTTTTAAACAGTTGTCTGCACTGTATAAGAAACTGATTAAGGAATTAAGATGGCTTAATGGAGTTTGCTCCAGAAAATATTTTCTCCATGAAAATGATCGATATTGGTATAATTCCAATGAAAATATTTGTGCTTATTAACCACTGAGTTAAAACTTCCTTGAAGACACAGAGACCAGATTAAAATAAGGTAAAAACATCTTTACAACAGTCCACAACTCTTATCAGAAAAGCCGACTCAATTCCATTTCTTTTAAGTCAGAAACTTAAATTTTTTTTTTCTTTGACCTCACCGCGCAGCTTGCCGGATCTTAGTTCCCTGACCAGGGGTGGAGCCCGTGCCCCCTGCAGTGGAAGCGCGGGGTCCTAACCACTGAACTGCCGGGGAAGTCCCAGAAACTTAATTTTTTTTCAAAGAGAAGAGGTCCACCCAGGCAGCAGAGCCCACACACACCTTTGGGATCGTGATAGAAGATGGGGAAATGTGTCTTTTGCCCGTCCTCCTCACCCCACAACTGAAGCATCTTCCCTCGGATGGTCCAAAGGCCTCCCTCTCTCATACTCACTTAGGAAACCCCCACCAGTGGAGACATCTGCAAGTTCTGTTCTGGTTTAGTGGAGCTTTTCCTTTATCAGTGTGTGCTTTATTCCAAGATCTTTGCTTTTTTAATTGAAGCATAGTTGATTTACAATGTTGTGTTAGTTTTAGGTGCACAGCAAAGTGATTCAGTTATACATATACATGTATATGTTCTTCTTCAGATTCTTTTCCATTTTAGGTTATTACAAGATATTGAATATAGTTCCCTGTGCTGTACAGCCGGTCCTTGTTGGTTATCTTTTATATATAGTAATGTATATCTGTTAATCCACAGATAATTTGTGGATTAATTTATCCCTCCCCCCCTCCTTTGGTAACCATAAGTTTGTTTTCTATGTCTGTGAGTCTATTTGTTTTGTAAATAAGTTCATTGCATCATATTTTAGATTCCACATATAAGTTATATCATGTGATATCTTGTCTTTATCTGGCTTACTTCACTTAGTATGATAATCTCTAGGTCCATCCATGTTGCTGCAAATGGCATCATTTCATTCTTTTTTACGGCCGAGTAGTATTCCATTGTGTGTGTGTGTGTGTGTGTGTGTGTGTGTGTGTGTGTCTTTATGCATTCATCTGTCAATGGAAATTTAGGTTGCTTCCATGTCTTGGCTATTGTAAATAGTGCTTATGAGCATAGGGCTGCATGTGTCTTTTCGAATTGGAATTTTCATCTTTTCTGGATATGTGCCCAGGCATGGGATTGCTGGATCATATGGTAACTGTATTTTTAGTTTTTTAAGGAGCTTCCATACTGTTCTCCACAGTGGCTACACCAATTTACATTCCTACCAACAGTGTAGGAGGGTTCCCCCAAGACCTTTGAATTAAACATTTGATAAGATGATGATAAACAGCTTGAAGAAGCTCTTCTGGTCAAAGCATATGTGATGGAAGGGAATATACATCTATCCACCTGCTCAAGAAGAGGGGACCCTTATTGTCAGGATACAAGATGCCCTGGACCCTGGCACTGCCAGGCCTGGTGGGAAGTAGAAAGCCATCAGCCTGAGGCTGAGATTCAAGACTCTCCCCTCCCCCATCCCCCCCACCCCCGTGGTCCAAAGGCTTCTCATATCTGCTCACTCAGGGTATCTGCTCCTCATTAATTAAGCTGGCATGTGGCTCACAATCCAGGTTTCATGGGTAAGCACGTACCCTGTGATTCTCAGCTCAGAAGGTTCTCCCTCATCTGAGAACAGCCAGTGAATTACTAGCCTGGGTCATATGACATCACTAGGTCATCCAGTCAGCCGAGAGAACCGAATGGGCAGAATCACCGCCCTCTGCACGTCAGGCAGGAGCTGGGCGTGGCAGGTGCTTTACGAGGGGTGTGGTAGGTCAGGCAGGGTGTCTGGGTACAGAGAGCAAACCTGTGGGCACTGTTGAACTGGAGGAGCTCACATCCTAGCCAGAGAGAACTCTCCAAGCCAGCCAGCCATGGCCATTCTGGGATGACAGCTCACTGTGACAGAGAAGCTAGACACCCACATTTTAGGCAAAATGTCCTGATATTTTTGAGCCGCCAGGTGTAGCAGACACTGTCAAGACCTTCCCGTATCCCTTGGGTGTTTGGCATTTCCACGCATGGTGCCCTGATTTCCAACTGCCAGCTTTGCCCAAGGGCTCTCTTCGCCCCAAGAGCCCACTTTGCCGGCACCAGGCATATTTTGGAGGTGCTGGTGACCCAAGACCCCCTGGGGGGAGTCAGAAAAATACCCCTCAGTTGGGACCACCTGAGCCATGGTCTACACTGGCTCTCAGAGTTCCCGACCCAGTCACCCACGCTGATTGCTTGCTTGGTGATGCCCTTTGTACTGCTGCCCTTCCTCCCCTGTGTCACATCCCCTCTGCCCGACCAGTGTGTCCTGAAGTCACCTCTCATAAACGACTGGGACATGAATTTTTGACTCGGGGTCTCTGGAGACTGTTCATTCAAATTGTTAAAAAGTGTGTTACTTCGTCTATTGTATCTGCAGTGTAGACTCCATCCAAGAGCCGCCTGGTTATAAACCTCCAGTTAAAATTAACCACCAGTGTAGACCCTTTTACCATCGTGGCCAGAGAACGTTGGGAAGCAAAGCTCTAAACTCAGGTGCTCACGTGTTGACGGTAAACCTGGGGGAGCCCTGGAGGGTGTGGCTTCCCTCTGTGGGGTCCTTCAGGTTCAGGGCCGATGTGGCTTATGGGGCTTCATTGTACGTGTGGTCTCTGCGCATGCGTGCCGGGTGTGACCGCTGACTACGGGGCGCTTTTCAAGTGAGGAGGTTAAAAGACACAGACTTCTGAGAACGACCTTGTGGGGGGGTCACCCCCCTCCCTTCTCAGCCCTGTTCCAGGCGGGCAGGGTGCAGCAGCCCTGAGGCCTGAGAAGCTGTCGCCCTGCAGGGACAAGGGGCAAGGAGAAGGAGGAGGGAGGCTAACTCTTGGATGGCTGGAGGGGTAAAATGAGGGCATCGGGTGGGAGGTAAGAGAGGCAGTTTCCCATCCGAGGGAAGGGGGAACTTCCGACAGCAGAGCTGCCCACCTGTGTCCAGGGCACGTTCATTGCCTTTGGTGGAGATGTCCACACCTGGGCTTCCTGGGCAGTGGCAGAGCTTCTGCAGCGTCTCTGTGAGACATCTGTTTTCCAAGGACGAAAGGGATGGACCTCCCCTGGAATTTGTTACAGGCCAATCCTGTGAGTGGCAGAAATGCACAGTCTCACCTGTGAGCACCTTCCTAAAAAAAGAAGAAAAATTATTTTATTATCCTTGGTTACTCTTGTGAAAGTCAAGACAAAGAGCATTGTTCCTAGTTCTATTTAAAAGCAGTTATCGAGGGCTTCCCTGGTGGCGCAGTGGTTGAGAGTCCGCCTGCCGATGCAGGGGACACGGGTTCGTGCCCCGGTCCGGGAAGATCCCACATGCCGCAGAGCGGCTGGGCCCGTGAGCCATGGCCGCTGAGCCTACACGTCCGGAGCCTGCGCTCCGCAATGGGAGAGGCCACAACAGTGAGAGGCCCGCGTACCACAAAAAAAAAAAAAAAAAAAAAAAAAAGAAGTTTAACGATTGAGAGATAATCGGTGCTGGGCAGTGATACAAGATGCTCAAAGAACAAATTTTAAATTTACATAACTTGAATTGTCAAGGCAGAGGCTGGAATAGAGATTTTCTATTCCACTTGTAAAATCCGTGATCATACAAAGATAATTATGGAAATATTCAGAGACCTTGCCTGGATCCAGACACAGAACCGCCCCACTGGCTTTTACCTCTTAGTAAAGACGAAAAGCATTCAAAAGAGGGAGGACCTGCCATCCTCGGAGCCACTCAAGGAACCAGGCAAAAAGGTGACCTGCCTGTCTCAGGACTGGCCTCGACCTGACAGGTCCCCAGGGGTGAGTCACTTTCTTTTACTTCAGTCAGTTTGGCTGTAAAATGATTATGAGCTCTTGTTTACCAAGAAGCGAAGTCCGCTTTGCCTCGCTTTATTCAACTGCTAGAAAGAAGAAGGGAGAACGGAGTGATTAGAAAGCTTCTGTGGCCGACTTTCACAGCAGCAGGTGATGAGAACCCCCGTGACTTGGACAAGACGAGTCTCTTTTAAATCAGACTTGGGGGTCGTGGTTGCCAGTGTCAGTGTTACTGCTGCTGCTTTGTGGCTTTGCACTTGTGACCTGAGGCGGATGGAATGGGAAGGGTATGGGCTGACTAAATAAATCCGGGTGGACAGGGGGAGGACGAGGTCCCTCTCAGATGTAAACCTGTCTTGCCCCGATTTGGCAAGCTGGAATTTCGAGCAACAGCTGGAATTTTGCCAGTGACTTAGCTCCGTGGCTCAGTGAACTGAAAACCAGGCTCTGGGTGTTCCAGCCCCGTCGGCCAGCCCACAGCCCAGGGCCAGGTGGCGGTGCCCCAGCGCTCCCAGCGGAATGGGCTGGAAAGCCGGCCGGGAGCCATCCTGCTTAGTGGCAGTCCGTGCAGCCTGGCGCCCAGCCGGACGACTCAGTGAGTCCTGGAGGCTGAAATCTCAGGACAGACTTCACCTCAGCACTCGCTCTTGGGGCCACATGGAAGCCACTGCAAGCCTCCCTCCAAAGTGGCCGAGCCCGGTGTTGGGGGAGAGTCAGGAATATTCACTTCCTGCCTTTGTCTTTTAGCCGGACCGCAGCGACCAGCTTCGTTTACATTCCTTCAGTGCTGTTATTGAAGAGGCTTGGCAGCTCCAAAGTGCTTGCAGTGTCCTTTAGTCCCATTAGGGCTTTTTTCTCTCTCTCTCTCTATTTTTTTTTTTTTTTTTTGCTAGCTTTCAGCTAGCATCTGGAAAGATCCACTGGATGTGCTAGGCTCCTTTTTCGAGACTCCGCTCCGCCATTCAGGGAAACCAAGCAAGAAGCAAGCTTCCACTGTATAAGTCTGGAGGAATTTTACAGCCTCTCCAACTACGGTACCTTTTCTGTTTCTTGGTCCAGTCTGTTCCTGGGGGTGGTTTTCGGATGAAACTACCAGTGTAACCTAACCCTTTGGGGGGAAGGGTAGGAACCACAAGTGGAAAGAATGTCTCCTTATAAATTGTATTAAATGTCTGTCTGTGTTGAGTTGGGGTGTCAGAGGCTATGCTTTGGGAAGGACTATTGCTACGACAGGAAAGACCTGAAACCCAAACTTCTTTGGGGCCCTTAAGAGCTTTTTTAAGAATTAGAACAAGGTGTGATGTTCTGTCCACTTGGATTTCATTCTGTGGGAAGGGCCTGCCGTGGCCCCTGGCCGCCTGTCTTTGTCACCTGCTCTCATCTCTATCCTGGAGCAGCCTTCTGAAGAAGCGGGGATGCAACCTGCATCCTCCGGAAGAAATGTGATGGCTCTGCCGCTCTCGCACAGAATCCAAACTGGGTGTTTCCTTGAGGACCACTTGAGGTGGAAGTGTTCGTGTGCAGTTTTCAGGCAGCTAATTAACGTAGTAAGCGTGCGGAATCCAGACCGCTCCATTGTTACAGGCAAAATTCCCTCCCTGTCCTGGATCATCAGAAAGGGTTTGTACTAGGAAACTTTCTGAACAAAACAAAAGGACTTAGGTCTGGATGAGGAGTGAACGGCTTGGCACTCCCCAAGCTCTTCCTTCACTGCTATGCCATGCCAGATTCCTTGCAGAGAAAGCGTCTGGAAGAAAAAGAATTACAGGCATTAGGCTTGGTTTCAAGAAGTGTACTTTTTTCTTTGTGTGCTTCTGGGTTGAAACAGTTAATCATTTGTTCCCCAAGGTTACAGTGTGGTTGTGGTTCTGCTTCTTGTTCTGAAGACAGCACCCTACTTTCCTTCTGGACTCACTCCAATCCGTGGACTTCGCTGATAAATGATGAACTTCAAAGGGCTTAGAGCTGGGGCTGCATTCAGGGGCTGAGCCCAAGAATGTGAATCTCAGAGTCAGTAGAATCGCAATAGAAAGCTCACCAGTCATCTCAGGAGGCTTTTGGAAGGTTGACCTTCATCCCAATGGGATTCCAAGTGAGAAGAATCGCAGGGAAGATACCTCTGAACCTTTAAAGGGACCGAACCACGGAGAAACGACTAACATAGGTGACGGCCCCAGAGGAGGGGTGGGTGTGCGCTGCGTTCTCATTTTCCGAGATGGAATTCCACGGGTCATCACAGCGCACCGCGGATGTGAAGGGAGGGGCCGATCTTGGGGCAGAAATGTGCCTGTCTCCAAAGATCCTTGCTTCCTAACGTATGCAGTTCTCTGCAAAGTCATTATGCTTTTCCACTTGTTGAAATGCCCTTGAGTGCAGCTGCCTCTCTGTTCCCCAGCTAATAATGAAAGAGCCTCAGCAAACTGGCAGCGGCTACTGTGGCTTTGGTGCCTTCCCGCTCTACCCCTGCAGCTGAACCCCTTTTAAGATCCCCAGACATGTTTTCATTTAATGTTTCCTTTATCGTCCTTCCACCAGGCTGGTTGTGGTTAGGACCAGCCACATCTTGTGCAAGTTATGTGAGCGGGAGTTGGTTTCATAATTGCTGCTGGTCCAGGAGATGGTTTGGGGATGCTCCCCCAGGTATCCTCCCCATGCATGCTGGCCGGGGCGGGGCCAGCTGCGTGGGAGGGTGTGTGTGTGTGTGTGTGTGTGTGTGTTTTATTTACAGGTGGACACGGAAGGCGTTGCAGCCAGGAGGGAAGATTATTGGGTTTTGATGCTCCAGTGAGGGAAATTCCAAGCTCAAATAGCCACAGTTGTGATTCAGAATCATATCATGCCCTTAAATTCCTCTCCGCGTTCCAAAGTCCACTCCCCTCTTCCCCGGTTATCCTGGAGCTGTTTCTTACACAAACTGATCTCTGAAAACAGGGGCACAGGATTTCATCCCAGTCTTTGATTTCTTTGGAGAAAATAGAGGGATTTATTCCCAGTGCCCTTGTGTTGACCTTGCCGGAGGGAGAGGGGCAGCCCAGCTCATAATGACCTCATCCCATTCCTGCAGGATTTCCTGGGACATGCAGGCCCTCACTCTTCCGCTGGCCTTGTGTGATCAACCACATTAAGTCCATGAGCTTTGGAGCAGATTACAGTGACATCTAACATAGTCCCTTTAGGACTTGAGCGTGAGGTCAAGCAAACACACAGAGCAATCATTATGCTTTCTGCAGTCCCAGGGGGCTTCGGCGTCAGCTGGAGGAGCGGGCGGGGGGGGGGGGGCAGCGGGCAGCGAGGTGGGGCTGAGTCTAGGAACTGTGCTGTCTGTAGCAGGAAATCAGCCTGAAAGGAGATGGAAGGGCTTTGGTGGGAAATAAAATGGCACTCTGTTGTTGATGGAAAAAGATCTTGGCAGGACTGTTGTTGTGAGTGTTCTGTGGCTTAGAAAGGAATTTCCTACAGGCTGGACTAACCATTACAAATGTCTCTACCTTCAGGAGTCCCAGGCGTGCAGTAGAGCCTCGCCGCGGGAAATGTCAGCTTGGACCATGGGCGCCCGCAGTCCGGAGAAGCGAGGAAGTTTCTTTAAGGTAAAAGGAGGCCTTGATTGGGGCTGCTAACGGGCATCTCACTCCCTGTGCTGGCTGCACGGAGAGCTGCAGGGCTGCAGAGAACGGTGTGCTGGCTGCACGGAGAGCTGCAGGGCTGCAGAGAACGGTGGGGGAAGCCTGCTCTCTGAGCCAGCTCTGGCTGGGGCGGGGGAGGGGGGAACCCTGTCTGAGCCCAGCTGTGAGCTATTCCCAGATTTTACAGGAGGTCGGGGCTTTTGTGAGTCAGTGTGCTTCCAGACAGGCCCAGGACCCAGGCATGGGGAGATGCCACCTGAGTGAGACAGTTGAGGCATCCTTCCTTTGTCAACCGCCAACCTGGTCCTTTTTCATGTGGACAGTTTTTGGTGGAAGCTGGACTTGGCATTCTAGTGAGTCGGTTGTAGGCTCCTGTGCTTATACACGTGGCTTGATTCTGTGAATCACTTAAGTGCTCATTAAAAAAAGAGAACGACACACAGATCCCTGGGCCTTACCCTAAACTGACTGGATGTTTTGGCTGGTGTATTTTATCAACACCCCAGAGGCCTGAGAGAACCAAGGCAGCCTGATTAAAACTGGACCACTTTTCTCCATGCCTTTTGATGTCCATGGGAGACCTTGCTAGCTTAATGAGATGAGCTGCTCAATGGGTATTTTATATACTCTGTGTGTGTGTGTGTGTGTGTGTGTGTGTGTGTGTGTGTGTGTGTGTGTGTGTGTGTGTTAAATTAAGACCTGACAATCGTTTCTAACGTACACTTGGGAATTGATTTTCTTCCTATGGTGTTTGCTTTGCATCCTCTCACTCACCCTCAAAATAATGCAAACTCATTGTGGAAAATTTGGAAAATACAGAATCATGTAAAAGAGGAAGGAAGTGGAGGTGAAATGTGCGTTTGAAATCTGTCATAGGCTAGTCATAGCTTTTATATGCTTCCTGTTTCCAAGAGGCCAAACCTGATTTATTCTGTCAGTTGTGGGCTCAAAAAAATCCATCAGAAGAGGCTGTTGGTAAAGCAAAGCCAAGTTCATTCAAGCAGCTGCTGTCAAGGAGGGCGTCGCCAGGGCACAGGCCTGTTGGTGTCTAAGGTCAGGAGGCATCTTTATAGAGTTTAGAGGTCCAGGCCCAAACCCTTTAAGCTGTGCTTCTCAAGGCAGAGAATCGACTGGGTTTCAGCAAAGTGTGTGACGTAATATGGTTCAGGATGGGTGGATACAGCAGGACGAGGGCCTTAAAGGGAATCTTGGCGCGCAAACCATGGACCAGCAGGCTGTTTTCCCAGGTGAGCAAACAGTGCCAGGACAGACTGCCTCGTAGGAATTCCCTGCCGTGAACAGCACAGTTATTTATTGGTTTACAATAACTTCCTGGAAGAAATGCTTAAGTTGTGTTGACACAGCTGGTCTCGATTCTCAGTCCTAAGAGTTAAGTTTTGTGGACGCAGCCATCTTAGTTCGCAGCCCGTTTACTTGATTTCAATCAAACCTGTGTAAAATCCACCACTGGAGGCACAAGAGGGGCCCCTCAAGCCCCCAGTGGACCAGGCTCCTGACTCCTCTTTGGTTCCTGGATTCTGTCTTACGCTGAGATATTCATTTCCTCCTGGTGGACAGGGTGGACCCAAACCCCCCTTCTCCCAAGGCACCGCCTACATCAGCCTAAATATTGGATCGTCCGTAATCACCACCTTATGCTCAGGAAATGCAGTGGGGCTGAATCTCACCTAGTAGTTAGGTTTTAAAGTCCCAGCAAAAGGAGAAAATTGAATAGAGTCCAAATTGCCTTTGAAAATTCCTGAGGAATTTGTTGGACCCAATACTACCTACTGTTAGGTCCAATGTAGCCAGTTTTTCCTGCAGTCCTGGGAAAAATCTTTTTTTTTTTTTAAGTTGTATAACAGGTAAAGTAGTTAACTTGTATTTCTGGGCCATGTCCTGTGAAAGAATCCATCAGACAAGAGGTGAGAGGCTGCCTGAACCCACTGAGGGCAAGTCTGCTTCTCTCCTGAGTCAAATGCCCTTGAGGAAAACGTGTGGAAGTGGCTGGAACTATATAACTTGGTGTTGTCTTTTTTTTTTTTTTTCTGCAGAGCTTAAATTGTTTCGTTTATTCATTAGATGGTCCAAGTGGATGATCTAGTTACCTTATACTTCTTTCTCTCTTCTTTATAGACGTTGTTACTCTTTACTACGGCTATTTCATAGTTATTATGGAATAATAATATCATTCATTATTATAATATTAGATAAATAATATTGTTAGTTATTATGAATTATTCCACAATTTAGGCATGCAGTTACCCATAGGATGAAGACAACTGCCCCTTGGACATTTCATACTGACTCCTTGGAGGTTCGTTGTAAAAATGGTTACCAGGGTAGCCCTCGGTCGCTGAGATGGGCTGTCCCTCCGCACAGCCCTGGACCCACTGGCTCTTCGTTTACTCGTCATGCTTTTTTTTGACTCACCTTGATGGAGCACCTGTGATCAGCCAGGCTCTGTTCTAGGCACCAGGGAGAGAAAAGCCAGAAGCCATCCCACTTCATGGGGCTTTCAGTCTGGTACCAAAGAAGGATATTGCTCAAATATAATATTAAACCCATAATAACGAATTATAAGAGAAAACAATGCTTCGTGAAAGAAGTTAGAGGGACTCTGAGGACAGATGACCTGAGTGGGGCCCCAGCGCAGTCTTTCCTAGGAAGTGGCCTCTGCTGTAGAGCCGGGGGTGAATCTAGGGACTCAGTGAACCTCTTGTGTCCCTGCAGGGCTGCCCTCCACCACACCAGCGATGCCCTACATCCAGGTAGGACCACTTCATAAGGTGGGGATTCGTGGTTACATTCTTGGCTCACAGCTGGATTCCACATGTTCATTATCCCCGTCTTGATTATTAGGGCTCACGTGATTTTGTGCAAAGCGTGGGTCATTGAAAGACAATCAGCAGACCTCTTTTGCAGCGTCATCTTCCCCTATCCTGTGTGTGCTTTTAAGCCAGAGCTGCTAACCACGAGCAGCGAGCCTTGATTTGTGGTTTCGCATCTGTCCTGGCTCCTGGAAGTGACCCAGATGAGTTGCAGGACGCAAGGGTCTTGGGTAAGGTGGATGGTCTGAGCATTCTGGTGTAATTGACAAAGCCCCGGGGTTGTGGTGCTCGTGGAGTCTCTTCCTGGAAGCCTGGCCACAGAAATCCTGTGCCGGACAAACTCATGGTCCACAGCCCTTCCCAGCATCATTGCTAATGTTCCTCAACCACCCGTGAGAAAAGTGTCTTCCTGCCCTGCAAGGTCTCTGTGAAAACATGTGGAGGCAGACAGGTGATGCCCCAGACAAGGCAGCAGAGTTATCTGCACCTAGTCATAGATGTGGACACAGAGAGCTGTCAGATTGCAAGGCTGTGTTGTGTGAAAGAGACAGTAAGAAAGGCGTCATCTGGGCTGGAAGAGTTCTAAGTGGTCCTGGCTGAGGGCCGAGAAACTCAGCATCATCTTGGAACCCTCCTTTTCCTGGATTGCCTGGCTTCCAAAGCCACCCCTCCCCAACCCCATCCAGGCGCCCAGTGCTGGCAGATCCCCCTCGAGTCTTCAGGATCCACCCCTCCTTCCCTTCCCTACATCCAACTCCCTGCTTAGGGTCTCGTTCTTCCCTTTGCGGGCACTGCAGATGATGCCCGGAATCCATCTGCACCACCTCTGAATGTGGTTGGTTGGTTGTTTCTTGTCAATCATTCCATCCATCTGAGTTGCCTGCTTGCAGACCCCGGCTCCGTGCTGCACCCTGGACCAGGTCTGTACTCTTCACCTTGACATTCGAGGACTTTCAGATGGTGCTTCCACCTTCTCCCAGCTCTTTCTCCACCGATCTTGTCCCTGTGCCCTCATGGGTCTGCCTCTGTAGCCCAAACCTGCTGTGTCCCTCCCTCCTCCTGCCCACCTTCCACCCCTCCCCATCAGGCTCCCAGCTGCCCTTCCAAGCTGGTGTCAACCCCCTTTATCCATTGACAACGGAGCTCATGTGGGCTGAGCGGGTGTCTGCCTGGTGGTAGAAATGTCACGTAGGCCTAGCCGTGGCCCCGGCGTAGTGCCAAGAAGTCATCCTCAATTCACAGCTCGAGCACTGCCATGAGAGATTCGTTCTGTCTTTCGTTGCCATGTGCGTGACCCCGAGGGGGATCCTCTTGGAGCAGAGAACGGTGCGGGAAGAGGACTGGTGTGATTGCCCCCCTGAGCAGTTCTACGTATACCTATACCATTCTTTTTTAGATTCTTTTCCCATATAGGTCATTACAGAGTATTGAGTAGAGTTCCCTGTGCTATACAGTAGGTTCTTATTAGTTATCTATTCTATATATAGTAGTGTGTATATGTCAATCCCAATTTCCCAATTTATCCCTTCCCCCCCCTTTCCCCCCGGTAACCACAAGTTTGTTTTCTACATCTGTGACTCAACTTCTGTTTTGTAAATAGGTTTGTTTGTACCATTTCTTTAGATTCCACATATAAGCAATATCATATGATATTTGTCTTTCTCTGTCTGACAGAGAAAGACAAATTATTATTTCACTCAGTATGACAATCTCTAGGTCCATCCACCTTGCCGCAAATGGCATTATCTTGTTCTTTTTTATGGCTGAGTAATATTCCATTGTATATATATACCACATCTTCTTTATCCGTTCCTCTGTCGATAGACATTTAGGTTGCTTCCACGTCCTGGCTATTGTAAATAGTGCTGCAGTGAACATTGGGGTGCATGTGTCTTTTTGAATTATGGTTTTCTCTGGGTATATGCCCAGTAATGGGATTGCTGGGGTCATATGGTAGTTCTATTTTTATTTTTTTAAGGAATCTCCATACTGTTCTCCATAGTGGTTGCACCAGTTTACATTCCCACCAATAGTGTAGGAGGGTTCCCTTTTCTCCACACCCTCTCCAGCATTTATTGTTTGTAGATTTTTTTGATGATGGCCATTCTGACCGGTGTGAGGTGATACCTCATTGTAGTTTTGATTTGCATTTCTCTAATAATTAATGATGTTGAGCATCTTTTCATGTGCCTCTTGGCCATCTGTATGTCTTCTTTGGAGAAATGTCTATTTAGATCTTCTGCCCATTTTTTGATTGGGTTGTTTGCTTTTTTGTTATAGAGCTTCATGAGATGTTTCTATGTTTTGGAGATTAATCCGTTGTTGGTTGCTTCATCTGCAAATATTTTCTCCCATTCTGTGGTTTGTCTTTTCATTTTGTTGATGGTTTCCTTTGCTGTGCAAAAACTTTTAATTCAGTCCCATTTTATTTTTGTTTTTATTTTCATTACTCTAGGAGGTGGATCAAAAAGATCTTGCTGCGATCTATGTCAGAGAGTGTTTTGCTAATTCGTCATAATAATATTGCAAAGCATACCTGACATCAGTATTCGGTGTGTCTTTTCTTTCTTCCTAGATGCTTACACCTGGAGAGGCCTTAGAGCAGTGCTGCCCCATAGAAATACAAAGTGAACTGCAGATGTCGTTTTAAATGTTCTAGTAGCCACATTTAAGAAAACAAAGGAGCGACATTGATTTTTAATAATATATTTTATTTAACTTAGTATATCTAAAATATTGTCATGTCAACATGTAACAATATAAAAATATTAATTGGATATTTTACATTTTTTTTTTTAGTACCACGCCTTTGAAATCCAGTGTGTATTTTACACCGAGTGCATCTTGATTCAGGCTAGCAGCATTTCAAAGGTTCCACAGCCACACGTGGCAGGTGGCTTCTATATTGGAGAGTGAAGGCTTATGTTTTGTGGACTCTATACCTCCTCCTTTCACAGATAGTGAAACTAAGACCCAGGGAAGTTGGAGTGCCAGGGGCTGGTTATTAGTCCCCAGAAGGGGTGGGAATTGCACCTGGCCTGACTTTCTCATGTGGCACCCCCATCCCATGTAGCCTTCCTGACGGTTCCACTCTGGTCGCTTCACCCTTCTCCAGAGAGATCCCCCAGGAAACTCCATCTGAAGAGGTCATGGGGACAGTGGCCTCTTTCTGGAGCATTGGTTGGCTTTTTTTTTTGGACACACATGCATATCTTTCACCATCTGCTCCAAATGCTTCCAGGACACAGGCCGCACACCCTGCACCCCTACCCCCACCCAGGGCCTGACTTTCTAGGAATGCCCTGAACATTTTGGACAGCGGTTCCTGTCCGTGTTTCCAAAAACAATGGATTTCATGGTTTTAGAGGGTAGTTTCCCAGCACATGTTGGCCATCCATTTCTGATATTAAATGTTGAGTGTTAGGCCACAACACGTTCTCACTTGCTTCTGCCTTTTAAACATCGGGAGTGAAATAGATTCCCCCAGGTCCCCTCAACCACGTTATTTCTACAGGCTTACTTGTAACTCTGAGTTTTTATAATTAGGAGGATACCAAGGAAGAAGATGTAGGTTTGAAGGACTCTTGTTTCAATGTATGATTTTCGAAAAATTAAATCATGCAATATAAAATGAACACCTCATACAATATAAAAGGAACATCTGTCAAAGCTTTATTCAAACCATGCATGAATCCAGGAGGCCAGCGTAAGGCTGGTTCAAATAACACTTGGACAGATGATGTATTTGTAGTTGACTTAAAAAGTCATTCTGTAATAAGTTTGCTAAGTTCAAGTCAAAACTGGTAGTAGTACTACAGGGCAATAAAACTGTGTCCTTTGGGGTAATCTTTTTTTTTTTCTGAACCGAAACCTGCAGGCTGACTTGTATCTTCACAGTGCCTGAGTCCTTCATTAACAGCACAGAGCAAAGTCAAACACAGGTGCACCCCTTAGATAATTAAATAATCTTTAGGTGACCTAGTTAAGCAGTGCCAGTGCATGACAATGAAAGGATGTACTCCCTGTGGGTTCTTGTTAACATAGAAACTCCCAGGCCCGTCTCATATCCATAAATCAGAACCTCCAAGGGAGGGAACGGAAGCCTCTGGCATTAACAAGGGCCCTGGTGATTCCTGTTTTTGGAGCCACCAGAAGACACCGATTCACCAGGTAAACCTGTCAAGGTGAGATGCCCGAGTCTGTGTCTCTGCATTTGCCTGCATTTTAGGAAGTAATTGACACGTGAAATGTGGTCCCCGGACAGACGGGCAGTGTCGGCATCACCCGGAGTTTGTTACCGAGGCAGCCTCGACTAGTGGTTCTCAAAGTGTGATGCCAGCTCCCCACGTCAGCTTACCTGGGGACGTCTTAGAAATGCAGGTTCTTGGATTGTGGAATGTGGGAATCAGATGATGGGGTTGGGGCCCGTGGTCTGCGTTTTAACAGGCTCGCCAGGGGGAGTCAGGCTGGAGAGTCACTGCTCTATGTCTTAGATTTGAATGACTAAACAGACTGATACCAAAAAAACATAGAAATGGCTGAATTCTGGGCTTGTCTCCATGTCCCCGTCTGGAAAATGCAGTGACATCACCTTCCCAGTGGAGTTGTGAGCTCAGACGTGGTACTTTGATGATTGTGCCCACTCACTCTCTACAAGCCTTGGAATAATTGTCACCATCTGATAAGATCTTCTGTTTTATTCTGTCTGTGCCCTCACCCCACGCCCATGTTTCATTCACTCTCTCAAGAGCGGCTGCACACAGACACTGAGGCACCTGCCCCAGCCCCTGTAAACCAGAAGCCAAATCGCCCACCAGGCCTCCGACACCTGCCCACCGGTGCTCTGATATTCTCTAAGCTGAGGTTCAGAGACCTGGGCTCCTCCCCTCTCCCGGGAAGGCTTGGGGGAGGTTAATTTTTAACTCTGTGGCCGTTAGCCAAAGGAACCGAAGAACAAACAGAAGCAGCATGTCCTTTGCTGGATGCCTGGCATTTTGGCAAAAACTACCATCCTGGTGCCACTTCACATGCACAGCCCACCTTCCTCCTTATTCAACTACTTTTAAAAATTTATGTTTAGTTTCACACTCTCCCAGGCCTGTTCCAAGCACTTTCAACCCATTGAGTTATTTAATCCTCACACTATCGTTATGCCCATTTTACAGGTGGGAAAACTGAGACCGGGAGAGGTTACAAAACTTGCCCAAGGTCACACCACTTGTCAATTCTGTGGTGGTTCCCTGGTGACTGTACTTCAACTTGGAAGGAATTTTGTAGAGCTGGGACCTAGCACCCTCGGGGCCTTAAATTGTCGACCTTGTGCCTCGTCCAGTGCTGAAATGAGATACTCCCCCCACACCTCTTTCCAGGTTGCAGCCCCTGTATTGGACGCTGGTTAACTAAGATGTGAGCCTGACTCCACTTTCCCTGCTTGTCACCCCCAGCCTGTCCTCTGCTGGCCACTCACAGATATCCCTTTCGGACGACCGCCTCTCAGAGTTTCCTGCCTCAAAAAGTGGGGATTGTTCTTTCTAAAGACACCCAGGAACACAACCTGCATCAGAGTCAGGGTTTACTAGCTGCTGCAACTGCTGAGAACATACTAGAAGAACCCTCAAGCAGAGGACTCTCAGCAAGAGGGCACCCGGAGGCGCATAGTATAGGATTTGGGCTAATTCTAAGGAATTAGGTTGCAGAGTGGCAAATAAAAATACCGGACACCAGCTGAATTTGAATCTCAGATATAGCATAAGTACATCCTATGCAATATTGGGGACATACTTACATTAAAAAAAGTATTCACTGTTTATCTAAAATTCAGATTTAACTGGGCACCCTGTCTTTCATCTGGCAACCCTGAAGGAGGCTTGGAGTGTCATCAGGAAGTGAGGGCAATCCCGTGATTGGGCAGCGCAGTGAGTTTTATCCAGAGGCAGGAGGAATGGAGGGAGTCAAGGCGCCAGTGCTACAGAAGCAGCGACGCTGTGTGTCAGAAGAGGGGGCCGTTTAGTCATTTTTGTGGTTTGAGTGTCTGTGTTCTGTCTTGTTTCAGACCTGGCCCCTGGCAGCCTTGTCGAATTGGTGTGTTGACATTCTGTGTGTGTTACTTAAGTTCAGGTGGAAACAGGCCAGTTCTCGTTGAACTTCCCAGTTCGGGGCTTGTTTCCCGAGAAGCTGATGGCTGAAGATGCAGTTCCTCCGGGTTCTGGTCCAGGACAGCCAGTCCAGTCTAGGCCGCTGGTTCTCTGGTTCTCTTTTGGTTGTTATAGCTTGGGTGGGTGTGCAGCTGGAGGGCTTCCTATCACACACAGGCAGCCCCCAGAACAAAGAATCATCTGACCCTAAATTTCCACTGTGCTGAAGTTGAAAACTCCTGGTCTGCAATGTCAATTAGGAAATAACCCATTCCTGGGGTTTCTCTATCTCTGGGGCAGGTCTTCCAGAAGTAAAGAAAGCAAGGAAAGTGTGAGTGTAGTTAGCACCCACTGTCCTGGCCATTAATAGTAGGTGTTCAATAAATATGCTGAATGAATGAAAAAGCGTGTAATGCATGTATGTGTGTATTACCCATATATCGTTCATTTCTTCAACCTGTATTGATTCAGCACCTATGGTGGCAGGGCCAGCCCTGGGCACTGAGTGTGCGGTGATGGGGAAGCAGATAACGATCAGAGAAACTTGAGCTTGAAGGACAGACAGGTAGGAAGGCCTGAGGGGGGAGGGCTCGTTGAGAAGGTGGTGTTTAAGCTGAACCCGGCAGGAGAGAAAGAGGCAGGGAGAAAATTATTCCCAGACAAGGGGGAAGCACACAAGCCGGGGAGCAGGGCCTGAGACTCTGAAAGAACAGGGTGGCCAGTGTCTGGGTGGTGGGAGACAGGGGTGGGCGTGAGGTAGGGGCCCGGTGCAGGGGGAGTAGCCAGGGCCATCGTGCTGACTGGGTGAGGACCTGGGAATCATTCTTAGTGCAGTGACGCCATGAGCATTTGGGGGAGAGAGAGTGACATGATCCAACACGAGCAGCCCTCGGAAAGCTTGGCAACAGCACCCTGTCTTTAATCCATCAACCAAGAAAACCAGAGTGCAATTCACATCTTCCCTGGCCCCCACCCCTCATAGGGTGCAGAGTGGGCCTCCCACCCAGCACAGCTCAGCTTGCTGGTCAACCCACCTGTGCCCCCGTGCCTGGCCACTCCCTCCAGAAACATCCCTTCTCCCCTCTCCCAAAATGCCTCCCGAGTCTCCCCATCACCTCCGGTTCACTCTGCCTCACCCTCCACCTTCTCTTCTTTATTGCGCATGTCATCTTGGCCCGTCTGGAGCCGTGGACTTCGTGTTTTCCTTCTCTGAACCTTCTCAGAATCGGCCCTGGGAACGCTGGACCAGAGCCACTTGAAGGCAAGGCGTTTAGGAATGTTGTGAGGTCTCGGTGTGTATTTGTTGCTCAGGCCCGCCCCAGAGTTTTTGAAATAACTTCTCTACCTGAAATATGCAGAGTAGACCGGAGGGCAGACACCCAGGCAACCGGACAATCACTTAGGGCAGAGTCAGCAAACTGCCACACTCAGGCCAGACCCAGCCAGCACCTGTCTCCATGGTGGGGACACAGACACACCTGGTCACTGAGGTGCTGTGCACGGCTGCTTCCATCCCACGGTGGTGGAACCAAGTTGCTCCAGACACCATACGGCCTCTGGAGCTTAACATATTGACCCTCTGGCCCTCTGTAGGAAGAGTTTGCTGAGCCCTGACTTGGGAGATAATTGCATTTTGCAACTGAATTCTCAAAGGCAATCTTGAGTGTGGGTAGCAGCGCCTCCGGTTTACAGATGAACACATGACAGGGCCACTAAGGGCCTGGTCTCCAAGGGCGTGGCCCATGCGCTTTCCCGAACCACATTCCCTGCCTCCTATAGATCATCAGAAGTAGCCAGAGTGAATATACCAGAGCTCTCGATCTCTGGTGCCTACAGGGGCCAGGCGCATAACCTAAACCAGTCGAGCCCTCCCAGGTGCAAGTTGGTAATTGAGCACTGACCTTTGGCCTCAGTGTTGGCGAACAGTAGGGAGTGGTGGGGACTGAGGCAAACCAGAAGCAGATATCCCGTATAAAGAGGTCAGCATCACCACGGCCCAGAGTTTTTCAGTTTCAAGAAGCTAGAAACCTAGATTTTTATGGAAATCTCCTGATTTTTTTGTAGGAAACATCATATGTTTAAATGCTGAAACCATTTTAGTTATAAAAGACAGGACAAGCCCACGTGGGGCGAGTCAGACATAACATAGCCGAGTGTGTCCAGAGGCCTCCAAGGACCTCTGATATATGACATCCACGTTGGAGGGACTGTCAAAGCCGTCCTCAGGAAGGGCGGGTCCCTAACGAGATGCCAGGCAGCTGGGAGTTGCCCTGGGCTCTAACCAGGGGAGCTTCCGTACCAGCCTTTAGCCCTGGCTTCTGGGCAAGCCATCAGCTGGGCATGAGAGCAGCTTCAGACTCCACTTATCCGCAGAGGAAAGGAAATGCCCAGGAGCCAAAAAGGAGACAGACGCCGGAAGGCTGAGCTCGGGATGTCCTGGGGAGCCCCAGGGTCTGAGATGAAGCTGGTAAGTTCATCCTGGGGACAGCCAACAGGAGCTTCCCAGGGGTGCACACGTCAGCCTTCTCCACTGTAGCAAAGCCCAGTATTACCTTCAGTGCCTCAAAGATGTTCATCCTTACACAAAAGAAAAGACTCGTGGGAAGGTCATGGCTCTGCAGGTCTAAGAACCCTGTCTGCCAAGCCCTGTTGCTCCGTTACCACCTGCTTGATGTGGGGCAAACTGTCCAAACCTCAGTTTCCTCATCTGTGAAATAGGGTTACGAAAAGCCCCAGACCTATCACACCGGGATGATGTGAGCATTAAATAAATGACATGATGGGTGGTACCTGTCCTGTGACATGTGACGTGGATGTCCTGAGACTTCCCCAGTTAGGACAGCTTCTGTCTGTCCTTCACCCGTCACATCCATAGAGCTACCGCCTCAAGGCCTGACAAGACTCATCTAAGAAGCGTCACGTTATGTTCTGTCCATAAGAACTTCAGAAAGACTTTGGACATCAGAGAGAGGGGGAGACTAACCCACTGGTAACTAGAATCATGGTGCGGAAGGAATCTCTCATTGCGGGGCATACAAGTGAATGAGAGTTGGGGATAATTCGAGGAGCGCAAAGACATCATCGTTTATAACTAAGGCTTCAAGTTCAAAAGTTCAGAGTTTTTCAGAATCAGACTGGAGAGAGAGAAATGACTGCCAGGCCGAAGAAGGTAACGCTTCATTTCCATTCAGAGAGATTCGTGGTCATTTGATGAGCATCTCCTGTTTGAAGGAGCTGTATTTCGGGCTTGAGTGACGGAAAAATATCCCCACAGGGAACACTATGCCTGCTCTCAAGTTTTTGCTAGTAATCTACTAAAGGACATAAAACACCTGTCCCCAGTGCAGCCCATTTCATAATCTCCCCCCGAGCCCCCCTCCCTGTCTCCTTCACCCCTGCCACTCACCCTACGGTGCTTTCCTGCCCTACCCCAAGACTACACTAAATGCCTTTAGAGTTTCCCAAAGCCTGAAAAATTCTGTCCCACCACCACCATTTGTATATAATTTAAAATATTTTTTTTATTTTTCCCACGTGACACGCAAGTTAACTGTATGATGAAATTAAAATGCTTCCTTCCTGGAAACGTTTGACAGCCAAGTGCTGGGCTCAGCAGCCTCCACCCACCACCGCTGGGGCTCTTACGGCCACAGATGTGCGGGCACCTTCCCTATGCTGGGTCCCATTCATCCCCCCACCAAGTGATCATCACCCCTTTTACAGATGAGAAGACTGAGGCTCAGGGAGGTTACGGTCTCCCCCACGGGTCCCCCAGGCGGCAGGAGCCCAAGCTGGCCTTCCAACCAGGGCTGTGTGGTTCTGGGGCTCAGCAGGAAGCTCGGCGGGTCTGCCTGGGGACCCCTGAACCTTGGCTCGCCAGGGGGCTAAGCAGGAGTCCCGGTGAAGGGGCTCAGCTCGGTGTGGTCAGGGTGCCCAGGGGCCATGGCACAACCAGGCCTTGGAGCCCAGTGGCCTGTGCAGGAAGAGGTGTGTCGGCCACACTTCCTCTGACTGGGGTCCAAGCGTACTGAGACGCAGATTTTGAGGGTGAGGAACAGAGCTGCCTGAACTTTCCAAAGCAGAGATTTCCCAGCAAGAAGAGTGTGCAAAGTGAGCTTTGGAGATGAGCTGGGAGAAATTAGGGAAGTGATTCCTGGCAGCCTGTTTTGTTTTTTGGGTTTTTTTCATCTTTACTGGCATATGATTGCTTTACAGTGTTGTGTTAGTTTCTGCTGTATAACAAAGTGAATCAGCTATACATATACATATATCCCCATATCCCCTCCCTCTTGCGTCTCCCTCCACCCTCCCTATCCCATCCCTCTAGGTGGTCACAAAGCACCGAGCTGATCTCCCTGTGCTATGCAGCAGCTTCCCACTAGCTAGCTATTTTACATTTGGTAGTGTATATATGTCAATGCTACTCTCTCACTTCGTCCCAGCTTCCCCTTACCCGCTGTGTCCTCAAGTCCATTCTCTACATCTGGCAGCCTGGTTTTCATTCTTAAGTACGTTGTTTTAATTCCCCCCCACCCCGCCCCGGGGGTAGGGGGTGAGGGTTTTGAGTGATATCATTTCAAATTTACAGCAGAGTTGTGACAATGGCACAGAGGATTCTTTGTATTATATACTATCATGTATGTTATATAATATCACATATACATGCTATACAATTTCAAATTTCCATATAAAGTTGCAAGAAGAGTTCAAGGGCCTTCCATATGCTCACAGAAGTCATCTGGCCATAGACAAGTTTCTTGTCTGAACCAAAATGCTCAGATCCAAAACCAGGCGAGAGCTTTCGGGCATTGCTTGTAGGCACCAAAGGAAGGCATGTGGGGTTGGACCCAGCTCTCTAGCTCCGGCCCCGACCTCAGGCCTGCAGGTCGATGCACCTGTTGTAAGATCAGCTCTTCCCTCCTGGAGGGTCTCAGCCCAGCCGCCTGGTTCCAGGAGGCTTGTCCAGCATTGGGAAGATTCCCAGTATCCTGGGCTGGGCTGGTCACTCCTAACCATCTTGGTGTGTGAACATCAGGCTGTTCTCCATCCTGAGTGTTTGTTGTCATCAGGAGACAGAAGACGCCGAGGTGTAGGGACACATGGCCGCGGGGGCTGCATATTATCCCGGCATCAAGAGGCCCTGGGTCCGTAGGTGTGGAATCGGTGGACAGGCTCTCCAGAGGTCACATCTCGGACCCTCTGGGGCTTCGCTTCAGACGATCGTTACCTTCTTAGGGGACCCCAGGGTTTAGAAGCTGCAGCTGGGCCATTGTAGCTTATTTCCTCCAAAGACAGTCCCTGTAGCATAGATCTGTAAAAAAGACAAAACAAAAAACTCTGAAACCCTGTTTTCTGACTTTTGTGGATTCTGGTTTTTAACTGTGGTAAAACATACATAAAATTTACCGTTTTAACCATATTTAAGTGTGCATTTCTGTTGCATTAAGTACATTCACATTATTGTGCCCCCGTCCCAACCATCCATCTTCAGAACCTTTACATCTTCCCAAACTGAAACTCGGTACCCATTAAACACTCACTTCCCCTTCCTTCCTCCCCCCCAGCCCCTGGCAGCCACCATTCTACTGCCTGTCTCTATGAACTTGATTATACTCTAGGAACCTCACATCCGTGGAATCGTACAATGTTTGTCCTTTTGTGACTGGCTTATTTCACTCAGCATCATGTCCTCCAGGTTCACCCATGATGGAGCATGTATCAGAATTTCCTTCCTTTTTAAGGCAGAACAGTATTTGATTATGTGTATAAACCGCATCTTGTTTATCCATTCATCCGTTGATGAACATGTGGGCTGCTTCCCCCTTCCACCTATTGTGAGTAATGCAGCTATGAACGTGGGATGGATTCTGCTTCTAAAAGTTTTTTTTTTTTTTTTTTTTTTTTGCCGTACGCGGACCTCTCACTGTTGTGGCCTCTCCCGTTGCGGAGCACAGGCTCCGGACGCGCAGGCTCAGCGGCCACGGCTCACGGGCCCAGCCGCTCCGCGGCATGTGGGATCTTCCCGGACCGGGGCACGAACCCGCGTCCCCTGCATCGGCAGGCGGACTCTCAACCACTGCGCCACCAGGGAAGCCCCTCTAAAAGTTTTTAGTTCTCTTGCCCTGAGTACGGACATTAAAACGTCTCTAATAGAGGAACATCACCCACAAGGTACATGAGCATGTGTGTTGTGGGGAGTGTGTGCTACGGCTGAAGTTAAGCCTGAGTCTCTTGCAAAATGCAGCTCCTGGTGTCTGCCCGCTGGGGCGGGGGCCATGCAGTCCACTCGGTGAGCAGAGGGGCGGCACTGTGACTTAGGACCAATTAAAGTTGTCCAAGTCACTACCGGCTGTGGCCACTCACCAGGCATGTGTTTCCTGTTACTTTTCTCTGTCTTACCTTTCCGGTCACATTGTAAGCCTTTTTAGGGACAGGGACAATGTCTTCTACGTCTTTCAGTGTCCATTGAGCCCAGTTCCCCAAAGGTGGCCGATCTTCAATAAATGTGTGTTGACAGTGGCTCTCATTCCAAATCTGCTATCTCCCCGTGCTGTGCATGGCCATCTTTGGTGTCCAGATATGCCAAGTATGTACTTTCCCACCATCAGAAGGACTTTTCAACAGCTGTTCTCGTGTTTGCAGCTGAGCAGCTGAATTAAATTAGTGAATGGAAGTCTTAAAACAATTTGAGTTGATTAACCTATATATATACATATATATTGGTTTTGTCCTCAAGGCTCTTGGACCCCTAGAACCTTGTTCCATGTCAGCCGAGGAGTTTGTTGAAATGCAGAATCTCAGGCCCTACCCCAGACCTAGGAACCAAGACCTGCGTTTTTGACAGGATCCCCAAGTGATGCACGTGTGCATCCCAGTTTGCGAAATACTAGTCTGGGGAATATTATTCTGCTAGTTTCATTCTGAATGATAAAGAGGGTTGAAACCCTCTTTATCAAACTTGTCCTGTTTGTGTAGAGGAGAGACGAGGCCAAGCTAGCGCTGGAACGCTGTGCCCCGTTCTGGTCACTTTACGTAAGCAGAGTTGCAGGAATAGTCCCGCGTATACCTGTTACCTGGGAACATTAGGGAGGGACCAAGGCACCCAGCTGCCTCAGGTGGAGGAGGTAACCTGAGAGGCCTTGCTCTGAATTTATAGCGAAAAGAACCACGCTGGTTGGGGTCCCCAGACGCAGGTTCAGAGACAGGTTATGAACACCAGCAGTCTGTTTGGGAGGTGACCACCAGAAGCTCAGGTCGGGGCGTAGGGAGGTGAGACAGAGAAGGGAGAAGAGCCACTGGGGCTCAGTCCCGCTGGGGGCCTTGGGGAGACTGTATAGTGAGCATCAGAACCGTCCCTCCTGGGTGAGGGGAAGCTGGGGTATCTGTGCATGGAGCCCCTTCTGCTCTGACCTCATCCGCCCACAGAGCATCTACAGCCTTGGGCAGAGGCGTCCACGTGCTTGCAGTGGAGCCTGAGGGAGCAGCGACCCCGGGAGGTACGGGCGGGGTGCTGCCTGTATCCCATCTGAAGTTCTGGGGTGCCTCGGCGGACATCTACACCAGAGCTCCAGGTCCTGATTAGAAACAAAGCCTTTGCATTTTAGTCAGTTTCAAAGCCTCAATGATTCATTGCCTGCGAGTTACTAATCATCTTCACAAGACTGCAAATGACCAGACTTTACATTGTCTTACAATCCAAAGTCCCTTTTCATAATCCCTCTGCTTTCTTCCTTCCCTAAATTAAATATATGTGCTCAGAGGATGTTGTCATACTCAATTTACAGAAAAAACATTTTTGATGATCGATTCTAAATTTTTCATCTTCATGTTGCAAGTTGGAGATTCATGTCTCCTCTCCTGTTACTTTCCCCTTGAATCCTTACTCCATTTCTCTGTTTAAAAAAAAATTAAAATTGAAATTCCAAATACGGCAGTTACTATTCCTAGGGGCCATGTCAGCATCTCCTCAAGTCAGCATTTCCTTAAGAGTTTCTGTAGAACACTGCTCCTCGGAAAGTGTCCTCAACAGAGTCTTAACGATCAGAAGGGCTTATAAGGGGAATCTAAAAAACTAATAAGACACGTGAACTTATTTATAAAACAGAAACAGACTCACAGACTTAGAGAATGAACTTACGGTTACCAGTGGGGGAAGAGTTGGGGGAGGGATAGATTGGGAGTTTGAGATTGATATATACACACCACTATATATAAAATAGATAACTAATAAGGACCTACTGTATAGCACAGGGAATTCTACTCAGTACTCTGTAATGGACTATATGGGAAAATATCTAAAAAAAAGAGGATATATGTATATGTATAACTCACTCACTTTGCTGTACACCTGAAACTAACAAAACATTGTTAATCAACTATACTCCAATATAAAATAAAAATTAAAAGAAAAAAAAGATCAAGAAGGCTGTGGAATCCTACACACTCTGTTCTCTTCCTGGAGACCCTCACTTACACCAGCTTCTTAAAAGGTTCTGAGGAGTCCACGTGAACTTGTTTAATTGAATGTTTAACCCAGTTTCATTGGCTATTTCCAATGTTACTGGAGCAGTAACTCTTGTTTTGAAATCATGCCTGTTCACATCCCACACTGCTAGTGTTGGGTGAAAACATTTGAAGAAATGCCACTTGAAACACTCTCAGTGCATTTGAAATTAGTAGCACTGGGGTGGGCTGAGCAGAGACAGTGGGCACAGGAAAATTACAGCTCAGAGTTTGCACTGCTTTTTGTAGCTAGGAAAAAAAAAAGAGAGAGAGAAAACTTCGTTACGTGTAACTGATGTTTTGGAATGAGGAGTGACTCTGATTCCATGCTGAAGTTAACCCCTGGCCTGTAATTGAGTTGACTTGTCAAAAAAAAAAGGTGGGCTGTGTGGGTGAGGTACAGCTCTGAGTGTCAACCTGGCCTCGAGGGGAGAGGAACATAATTCATTAGCTCAGGCCATGACAAGTGGCAGAGCATCCCATTTCCTTAGTTTTATCAGGGCCTTCACCAACCAAGCGGTATATTGCTGGTACTTCCATTAGGCAACTTTGAGCACCTACTGGCCGACTATCCTATTGCCAAACCCAGGAGCTCTGAAGACTGATCTAACTGCTAGGCTGTTAACTCCAGGCTCTGTATGAATTCCACCCGTTGAACTGTTCTTTTACTTCTCTTTTTCCCAAAAGATAGCTATTTTTCCTATGGAAAAAAAAAGCTATTGCAGAAAAAATTCTTAACGTAAAGAAGAACGAGAATATCACCTATATTGTACCCTCTTTCATTACACCACCTGGAAATGAGCCCTGTGAGAATCTAGATGCTGATGAGTACAGAATTTTGCTTTCTCTGTTTGTAATTCTAGTGTATTATATTAATCCATAGATAAATATATTACATAAATGGGCTCAGAGAATACATATAACTTTTTTTCCCACCGAATAACAGGTCTCTGTATGTATATACTGACATATCAATAAACATATATATGTGTGTGTATATATATGACAGAATCACCATGTTAAGGGTTGTATAATATTCCAGTACCTTTCTGTACCACACTTTTAAGGAGGCCACTGTTTTTAGACACTTAGTCCTTTTTCCATTGTTCATGATTATAAATGATGTTCTCAAGAACCTTCTTTAACATATACCTAATTGCTTCTTTGGATCAGTTCCTAGAATTGGAAATGCTGAATTCGATAGTTTGCATACTGAGTTGCAGATATATACATTCAGATTGACTTCCAGAAAGGGGGAGTCATTATTTCTCCTCCAGGGCTTATTGAAAGCCCTGTGCAGGCAGCTGCTCGGTAGGAAGCTGGAGGTGGTAAAAAGGGAAGTGAATGTGACTTAGATATTTATGCCACTGCATTCCGGAAAGGCTAAGGGGGGCAGCTGGCCGTCACCAAGAGTTTGAGCCAGAAGAGGCATTAGAAATCCATTGATGTATTGAATGCTTGAGGAAACTGAAGTCCAGAGAGGTTAAGCGACCCACACCCCTCACCCTATACACACACAGGGCCAAGGACCCACAGTCGTCAAGTCTCTTAGAACGGATAGACGTGAAAAACATAATTCTCATACAAATACGTAGTGAGCATGTGTCAGAGATTGATTTAACTCATTAAGGAGAAAATCAACAAGTTATTAGAGCCAATCATAGATGGCAGAGACTAGCAAATAAAGAGTGGGCCAGTTGGTCCAAGTGTCCAGACCTGAGTTATCCTCTGGCTCCCTCCCCCTGCCGGTGCCTCAAACGGCAGACCATTCACCAAGAATTTTGTATCCAAGGCCCAGAAGTTCTGTTACTGAAGGTAATGAATGCTGACATGGATGCAGTCGATGCTGAAAACCAGGTGGAACTGGAGGAAAAAACATGACTTATTAATCAAGTGTTGGAACTCCAACACACACTTGAAGATCTCTCTGCAAGAGTAGATGCAGTTAAGGAAGAAAATCTGAAGCTAAAATCAGAAAACCAAGTCCTTGGACAATAGATAGAAAACCTCATGTCAGCTTCTAGTGTTTTTCAAACAACTGACACAAAAAGCCAAAGAAAATAAGGGATTGATATCCCTTATGTCTTATGGAATTGCTGCTGACCTTTTTTTCTTTAAAACTTGGATAGATTGCAAAAGTTATAGTACTTTTGTTTGTGGCTTCACTGAGTACTTACGAAGATAATGTCAGATCTAAGCAAAATTAAGAGCATAACAGGAGACTTCCATGAGTTTGTGTATTATGTTAGTCTACAAAAATGTGCAGACGTATTGTAGAGACTTTATAATTAGAAATGCATATATTTGTGAAACTTGAAAATGAATGTTATATCAAATTTGCTTTGATCTATAGGTTTAGCATTGTCTTTTATTATGGGCATAGTTAGAGATACAAGAAGATAACCACCGTGTTGTGAAAAAGTGACCAAAATCATGTACTGAACGCACAGCTTTATACACCCTGTCCACCATCGTGTGTCTCTTCTCCATTTGCTTTCTTCCCATTTTCCTTCCCCTAAGGAAAAAATTGGTTTCACATTTGTAAAAAGTAATTTTAGTTAATCATCTAAGAGAGTAGCCCGAACTCTGTTGAAACTTAACCAAAGTAAGACACTTTCTCAGTTTAGGGCTTATTTGTTATATTTAGTAATAAGATAGGATAGTTGGTTTCTGTTTAATCAATTGAAAACGGGGGCTATAAAGATGAAGATTTTTCTTTGAAACTGAATTATCATATTGGAAAGATTTGTCATTAAAAACTTCCTTTGCACAAAATAATCCACTTGATATCTGAAAAGACGAGCTCTGGTTGTGTGTGTGCTTGAAATAGAAAATTTTGAGGAAAATAGAAATAGGGTAGGAGAAGTATTCAATACTTGGTAAGTACTTGTAACCAAGTACTTGGTAAGTACTTGTTTTTAGTCCAGATTTGTGGTATCTCTGGCACAGATTAGATTTGGGGGGGAATATATAAGAAAATGGATTAAGTTTGGCTAACCTTATGTAAACTACACCTAGAAGGGAATAAAGTTTGGTCTCAGGTTTATTTGCAGTACCCAGATGATCAACTTTGCAAAGTCCCTTAAAAGTGTTTTAGTATCAGAATCATGAATAAAATGGGAGAGTTTTACATGTATACAAATTGATGCTTTCTCAGTATTTTATCTACTTCTCCCAGAATTTTCTGTAAACCCAGCTACTGGTTTGCAGAGTTTTAGTCATTTAACAGTTTTTTAAAATTTAGTTTGTAAAAAAAAAAAAAAAAAATTAGTTTGTAGATTCCATTTGGTAAAGAAATCAGTATCAGAAGTAATGTTAAAATATTAAATAGGAAGAGAGATCCACTAATATAGTTTATGGTTATTAAATTTAGGCTAATCATGGAATACTCTTAATGTTCGTACTGGTGTAAGATTTGATGACTTTAGCTGTATGAATATATGATAGTCATACTGCAAACATTTTGCATCCCTTTGTTACCTAATTTTCAAACATTTAAAGTTTTCAAACATTTAAAGTTGTGTTGCCGTTATGCTTTGCTGTTTAATAAAAAGCTGTTTCAAAAAAATAAATAAATAAAGAGCGGACAAAAGTATTTTATCTTGAACCAGCTTTAAAAATCTGCCACTGGCCAGCTTTGTGTATCTAACTTTGCAAAGTTAGATATGGGCTTGATATTGCCGATATGCAACCATTTTTTGCACTTCCAACACTGCAATTTTATATAATTCAGCCTAACACAAAACTGGCTCAACGTGGACAGGGCAATAAAACCAAAACCTTTGGGGTTATCTTTTCTGCCAAACAAATATCATTTGCACCGTATCAATCTTCCATAAGTTCTGCATCTGACTTTACAGAATCTGAGCCTTCATCAAAAGAAAAGACTTGAGGGAATTCCTGGCTGTTCAGTGGTTAGGACTCTGCGCTCTCACTGCCGGGGTCCCGGGTTCAATCCCTGATCGGGGAACTAAGATCCCGCAAGCCGTGCGATTCAGACAAAAAAATTAAAAAAAGAAGAGTTGAACAAAATGAGATCCCAGGCGCCCCTTAGGCAGGCTTGTTAGATGGTGCCCAACTAGGACTTTGAAGGGAACTTTTTTTTTTTTTTTTTTTTTTTTGCGGTACGCGGGCCTCTCACTGTTGTGGCCTCTCCCGTTGTGGAGCACAGGCTCCGGACGCGCAGGCTCAGCGGCCATGGCTCACGGGCCCAGCCGCTCCGCGGCATGTGGGATCTTCCCGGACCGGGGCACGAACCCGTGTTCCCTGCATCGGCAGGCGGACTCTCAACCACTGCGCCACCAGGGAAGCCCTGAAGGGAGCTTTTTCGCTTCAAGTTTTGCATAGTTTTCTTAACTGTAGGAACAACTTTTGTGGCTGAACCGATGAGTGGGTGGGCAAGGCTGATTGTAGTGGTGAACCTACCCACATTGGGGTTCCTCTGAATGCTCGAAGGCTGAAAGGGCAGCACATTCGGGCTTTAGCTCTAGTTTCCCATGCGATCGGCCTCCCAGTTTCCTTTTTCTCAGAACCTGAGCAGAGATGCCTGCTCGCTGTGTGGGAATCTGCTCTGGCCAGTCTTCCAGCCTCTGACTTTGTGGAACACCTCTCGGGAGACTGTCACACCTGGAGGGGGTGCCAGGTGGAGCCCAGGAAGCTGGAAGCCTGGCTGGTCATCCGACCGCACCCGTTTTGTAAGTTCCAGGATGTTAGTCACACGCAGCACATTTGTTACTAAGAAGACAGCAAAACAAGGCACTAACAATCGACCAACACAACCTCAGGCCCTTCCACTTGAGCTCCATGAAGACAATTGACAGCGCATTTCGATTCTAAGATGTACTGATTTTCAAACTTTACCATCTCTGAAGTTATTTGTATCCTATAGTCAAGGGTGTGTTATAACTGGCAGATCTTTTTTTTTTCTTGATGGTGTCTTATAATGATACTATCTTAAATTTGATGGAGCACATTGTATGTCTTTCTTCTCTGTTGTTGACCTAGAGTACTCTATATATGTTTCTTTTTTTTGCTTATTTTCCCCCAGCTTTATTGAGATATAATTGACATCCAGCACTGTTCAGCATAATGATCTGACTTGCATACATCATGAAATGATGATCACACGAAGTTGAATGAACATCCATCATCTCATATAGATACAAAAGAAAAGAAAAAGAAAAAAGATTTTTTTTCCTTGTGATGAGAACTCTTAGGATTTACTCTCTTACATTACATCCCAGTACTTATTTATCTTATAACTGAAAGTTTATACCTTTTGACCACCTTCATCCAATTTCCCCTCCCCGACCCTCCACTCCCACCTCTGGTAACCACAAATCTGATCTCTTTTTCTATCAGTTTGTTTGTTTTTGAAGAATAATTGAGCTACAAGACTAAGTTAATTTCTGGTGCACAACATGGTGATTCAGTATTTCTGTACGTTACAAAATGATCACCACTGCAAACATTTCTTTAAAATCTTTTTAAAATATGCAAAATCAAGACTTCAGACACAAATGCGGAAGCCAGGGCTCTAGAAACATTAGTGCCAACTCTTAGAAAGAGCTTTGTGCTTCTGTCGGTTAGCTTATTATTTCACCTTAAAACACAAAGCCACGGGCAGTGATATGGCGATATCTGTGACATCTGAGGTCATTGAAGAATCTAACGCAACACTGGCCTCAGACAACTGACAAAGTAAACGAGGACCTCAGCCAAATGACTGTTTCAAGGTACACCACACTGACGGCTTCCATGTTTCGTATGTAGAACTACAGACACTCTGTGTATCTTTATTTTTTAATCAATTTATTTATTTAATTTATTTATTTCTGGCTGCGTTGGGTCTTTGTTGCTGCGCGCAGGCTTTTTCTAGTTGTGGTGAGCAAGGGCTACTCTTCGTTGCGGTGCGCGCGCTTCTCATTGCGGTGGCTTCTCTTGTTGCGGAGCACGGGTTCTAGAGCGCAGGCTTCAGTAGTTGTGGCTCACTGGCTTAGTTGCTCCATGGCATGTGGGATCTTCCTGGACCAGGGCTCAAACCCGTGTCCCCTGCATTGGCAGGCGGATTCTTAACCACTGCGCCACCAGGGAAGCCCCACTCTGTATCTTAAAAAAATTTTTTTTTTCAATGTAACTAAATTTAAAGTTATATCAGTGTTTGCTGTGGAGGATCATTTCAAATATGGTTAAACTAACAGACAGCTTTGGGCTGGGCCTCTAGAAGTGACACCGATTTATTCCCCATATTTGGGCCTCCCCATGTTTGGTGGCAAGTGTCTGGCAGGGTAGAGCCAGTGCGGGTCTCTCTTACAAGTCGACAGAAGCAGTTTACAATTGAGTCATTAGAGAGGCCGTGTTTTAAAGCCAACGGCTTCCGCTCAGCGAGAGCTTAATCATGGCTCAGAAGAGAGCTCTGCGCTCTGCATGTGCAACCCCATCGGTGTATTTGCTGGTGAATAATTGAAAACTCTTAAGCGGCACCTTTGCAGTGGCTGCCGCAATGTCCGCTACTTCCCCATGGTGTCCAGCTGAGGCTCTAATGGTCGGGCTGGAGCGCCACCCAATCTGTGTCCTGATTTACCCCTGGTCTAGAAGGAAATGAACAGGGAAGTTACCAAGAGGAAGGCGGAAGAGGGGAGAGCACCCATTCATTCAACAACTCCTGGGCCCCGGACTCTCCTGAGTCCAGAGGTCTCCACAGAGCAGAAGGACACCGTTCCTGCTGTACAGAATTTACATCCAGGTGGCAGCCATTCGAGAGAGCCTCTGGCTCCAGGAGGGTCCCAGATGCTGGACCATCAACCTCAAGTGGTGAAAGAGGGCGGCCAAGTGGGAAGGTTGGGGGCATCTTGGGTCAGTATCTCCAGAAACAAACCCAGAGCTAAAGATTTTCATGAAAGTGGCTTATCAAGAAGTGCTCCCGAGAGAACTCAGAGCGGAGTGGGGCAGAGAAGGTCAGCAGGGGTCCAAGTTCAAGCACAGCCCCCGAGGGTAACTTTGGCTCCATCTTAAAGGAACAGAGCTGAGGGATCTGGAGTATTTACACCCCAGCGCCCATCAGTCAGTGGTCCAGAACTGACTCTGAGGGCCCTTCTGGGTCTCTGTGCACCAGACAAATCAGGTTCCGTCCTCCGACAAGGGACTTGGGGCTGCCGTGGAGGGCCAGTTCCCTTCCCCTGAAGGCATTGGGGAAGCACCTAACGTGTCTGTCAGAAGCACCAGTCTCGGGGGAGGCCACTGTGCAGCAGGGCTCTTCAGATGTGGGGAAGGCCCAAGAGGCTAAGCGCTACCGAAGCCTGGTCCCTCGATGAGGTCCTGCAAAGGAGTACCAGTGCACGTAAGGGGCACCAGTACTGATTGGGTCTCCCCGAATTTCAAATATTTCTACCCGTTCAAAGTACATCCATGCTGGACTTCCCTGGTGGCTCAGTGGTTAAGAATCTGCCTGCTAATACAGAGGACATGGCTTCGAGACCTGGTCTGGGGAAGATCCCACATGCTGCAGAGCAACTAAGTCTGTGCACCATAACTACTGAGCCCACGAGCCACAACTACTGAAGCCCCCACACCTAGAGCCCGTGCTCTGCAACAAGAGAAGCCACCGCGATGAGAAGCCCGTGCGCCACAACGAAGACCCAACGCAGCCAAAGATAAATAAATTTATTTTAAAAAAACAAAGACAAAGTACATCCATGCTTATCAGGCCCCTAACAAGCCCCGTGGAATTCAGGTGCCGGGAGGACATAGCACGTGGAGGGCTCCCTCACGGGCATTGTCGCAGGACCTGCGTCCCCAGCAGATACAATCAGCCAGCACATACTGCGTCCTTAACCCCAGGCCATACTTCTGGCACGCCTGAAACCAGACTCTCACTTTTCTGTCCTCCAACGGTGGTGGTGTACGTCGCTAAGCCCTCTCCCCACGGGCAAACACTAAAGGTGCCCGTCTGCTGCGGACTTGGCCTGCAGCACCTCCTGGGACTCTTAAACAGCCCTGAGAAGCAGGCCTCAGAGTGTCCTCAGTTCATGGATGAGAAACTTTAAGGGGTCAAATTATTTCCTCAAGGATGCCTTGCTTGAATTAGCAGAGCCGAAGGAATTTGAAGCTGGGCCTTTAGCCAAAATTCTGCTTTTCAATATTCAGTTATTCACTTGTGTTTGTTTCTTCTAAATACTGCTATTTACTGCTTTGTGCTAAAAACAGAAAGTTACTCGTGTCAAACCATTCACTTAACCCAGAGGACGGGGAGGGGTGGGTTGCTCGTCAGCTTTTCCTCTGCGTGAGTGTGTTGGAGATAGGCTGTATTTTTTTTAATTACAAAGGAGAAAGTGGAATAAAAAGGTAGTGTGTGTTGTTTTTTGGTAAATGGGAAGGTTCTGATTGTGGTTACGGGGCCGTTTTGGATCAGCAGGGCTAGTAGGGACTGTGGCATAAATACTGTGGCAGCCTTTGGCTTTCCATTTGGAATGAAAAATCCAGGGCAGAGCCTATGCCTTGTGGGCCACCCCCAGCCTTTGGGCAAATTGAAGAAAAGCAGCCTTCTGGGCACATTCTTTGGTCTGCAGAAGGCACCTTGGGGCAGATGTAGGCATCCCAGGGCCAGGGTTTAGGGGCGGGGGACCGGGGGGCATGGGTAACCAGCCCTGGCCTTACTATAGACATCTCTTCACCTCCTCGTCCTGACTTCACAGCACACTCAGAATCAAGTCCAGATGGATGAAAGGCCTACAAATAAACAAATACATCATATGTACGTAGGAAAACTATGTGTGTCTTAGCATAAAACAGAGGAGACTTTATTACTTCAAGATAAGGTATGTCTTCCTAGCAAAGTTTAGTCAGCAAGAACCGTAAGGAACTTTTGATTCTATCAACATTGAAAGTTTAACGAAACGTAAAAGACAGAGACGCAGGATGAGAGAAAATCTTTTAAATATTTGAGACAATGGATTCATATCCACAACTTACACAACTTAAGAAAAATCAAGAAACCCCAAAACGGCAACAAATAAATGAACAGGCAGTCCTTCCGAGGAAGAAATACAAATAGACGACAAAAATAGGTAGGGGAGAAAAAGTTGCCACCCCAAAATATCTCTTTGGCGTGCAGATTATTGGGAGTTGAAAACAGTCACCCAAAAGACTCAGGAAGGGGACTTCCCTGGTGGTCCAGTGGGTAAGAATCTGCACTTCCAATGCAGGGGGCCCGGGTTTGATCCCTGGTTGGGGAACTAGATACTGCATGCATGCCGCAACTAAGGAGTCTCCATGCCGCAACTAAGACCCGGCACAGCCAAAATAAATGAATAAAATAAATATTAAAAAAAAAACAACTCAGGAGGAACCTTTGACCTTCCCCCTAAACTGCCTAAAAGAATGCAGATAGAGGACCTTTTCCAGGAAGGGAGCCGTCACCATAAATACCTCTAATATGAACGAGGTGGTGGACAGGAAGTCTGTTCATACTCCTCTCTGGGTCCCATTGTCTCTGCAGGGCCCAGCAAACCTTTGTTTCCCAAACATCTGCTGTTCCATCTCATGTGAACTGCCTTCCTCCCCTTTGAAACCCCAAACCACTATCCCAACGTCCTCTTTTGTCTTGAGCTGAAGGTGGTATATAAAGGTTTTGGCCATTTGGCCAGTTACTCAGTTCTCCTGGGTCTCTCCCATGTGTACATGTTATTAAACTTCTGTTTGATTTTCTGCTGTGAATCTGTCTCATTTTAATTTATTTAATTTATTTTAGTTCTTAACTCTTAGACCAGCCAGAAGAACCTAGAAGGGTAGAGGAAAGTTTATTCCTCCCTGACACATATAATCTGGGCAAAGCACATTAAGACAACAAAAAGCCACTTGTACTCATCAGATTAGCCAAAGCTTAGAAGTCTGATACCAGCAAACACTAAGTGAGGTGGATGTTTTCAAAGAAGGTGGAGGCACTGTAGCTGGACACGGACCCGGGGAGAGCCACGTGGTACCACCTCAACCTATTACGTGCCTAGAACCTGGCATTTTCTCTGAGGTGTCACACAATACACAGGGCTGTTCATTATGGTAAGGATTGTGACAGCAATGTATTGGAAACGACCTAAGCATCTATCAAGATAGAATGGATAGGACTCCCCTGGTGGCGCAATGGTTAAGAATCTGCCCGCCAATGCAGGGGACACGGGTTTGAGCCCTGGTCTGGGAAGATCCCACATGCCACGGAGCAACTAAGCCCATACGCCACAACTACTGAGCCTACACTCTAGAGCCCGTGAGCCACAACTACTGAGCCCGTGAGCCACAACTACTGAGCCCACACGCCACAACTACTGAGGCTTCACTCTAGAGCCCATGCTCCACAAGAGAAGCCACCGCAACGAGAAGGCTGTGCAGAGCAACGAAGACCAACGCAGCCAAAAAAAAAAAAAAAAAGATAGAATGGATACATGGTATATTCCTCCTGCATGGTTTATCCCTCTGGTGGAAAACCACTCCCACTTAAAATGAATGAACCAAGGTTTCGTGTATCAACATGGATAAATCCTATAAGATTTCCTTGGGTGAAATGAGTGTAAGCAAGGTATAGGACAATACGTCAGTACGATTCCATCTGGTAGAAAAAGCACACAGTGATACCATTCAAGAGCGATACATACAAAACTGGTCGTTGTGGTTCCTTCTGAGTAGGTGGGATTATAGGTGTTAGTCAAGGGAGGTTAGTTTTGTTTGTTTTTGGCTGCGCCATGCGACATGCAGGATCTTAGTTCCCCGGCCAGGGATCGAACCCATGCCCCCTGCATCGGGAGCGTGGAGTCTTAACCACTGGACTGCCAGGGAAGTCCTGAGGGAGATTAGTTTTAACTATGTGGACTGAAAAAAATGCACAACCTAAAAGTTGAGAATTATATTTTATTCGGTGGATATCCTGAGGCGATAACTCTGAGGGACTGTTCCAGAGAGGTCAGGGAGGAGCCAGATATATAGGAGTTTTTACAAAAAAGAACAAGGAGTCTGAACATCAAAAGATTACTGTTCATTCAAGAAAAAACAGACATCTCAAATTAATGAATTTAGCACTTTCCTCTGGGAAAGATGCAAGAGTCTGGGCTCATTGACATCATTCCTCGGTATGCACCGTAGCTATCTAGGGACACTATCCTGTTTTGAGTCCCCTCAGGGTGCACAGGCAGGGAACTGCAGTGGCTGCTGGCCTGATGGCCCTGACATCCTTTGTTTACTGATATGACAGGCAACGCTCTTCATCTACAACTACAATAATCTGTGTTTTTCATGGGAATGTATTATGTTTGTAATTTTAATTAAATTTCAAAAATGTAAATGCAAACACTCTTGGGAGACGTGACACACACAGAGTAAAAGCAAAACAAAGAAAAGGGCAAGGTTCCGAGATGCTCCAATGTTACTCCCCAGACACTCCTCTGCAGGTGAAGGGAAGCAGCTTTCCTTACTTCTTTGTTTCCATGGTGACGGTTCCTGGGGGCAAAGATCATTTGAAAGTTTGTAGGAAGTCCATTATTTTCCAGACTGCTTCAGAAAAACTCCAGCATGGGGTGTGCCCGCAACACCGGGAGCCTTCTCCAGCTCAGCAGAAGCAGACAGGAAAGGCAGTCGTCAGGGTCAGTGGTTGTTCGTGACCTGGAGCTGGATCTAATCCCACAAAGCTGATAGGATTGTAAAGGCCAGTCACACCCAAGGCCAAGTTGATGCACTTGGGGAATAGAAATTCCGTGGCTAAGGGCCAAGCACTTGACTTTTCCCACACCCTAGGTTTCAAGTCTTCATCTTTCAGTGGTACATCCTTTTCAGAACCACAGGTAACATTCCTGAGTTGGTCCTGGAATTCCAAGAGCGCTGTATCAGAACTTGCTCTATAAGTACTTTCTCGTTTTATTTTTACTTGACCTTCAAGAGAATTTTTCTCCTTTTATCTAACCCTGAAAGAAAGAAAACAAGGTTTGGAGTCCCTCCCTTTTCCCTCCCTCCAGCCTGCCCTGCAAGCAGCGGTGGCAGACAGCAGCTTCTCTCCCGGTCGGTGGTGGAAATTGACATCTAGTGGGCAGATCTCGAGATGAGAGACTTCTGGGCAGACAGGCAGAAGGAGGGTTGGAGTCTGCGAACACTGGTCTTTTGTAGATCCTGTCGGCTGCTGGGGATGAAATGGCCTCTTTGCAGGCTGGGAGGTGTGTGAGTCCGTTTTAAGTGTCAGCTTTATCAGCTCTCTGCTTCCTAGCAGGTCACCATTGATATAAAGAGAGGATTTAACTAGGAGGAGAATGCGAGAGCATTTAGGGGCATGCTGCAGAATGTTTTAATGTCATCATCCTATTTAATCATCCAGCTCTCTCCCCCAAAGCATCCAAGGTCCAGGGATGAGTGGGCCCAGATGGGTTCAGGACCCAGCTGACAGAAGGCCGAGGTGGGATTTGAAGGCAGGTCTTTCCGAGCCCAAGCTGGGGCGCTCACCACCCCTCCTTGCTGCCAGACCCGGGAGTGGCTGGAAGCTGGCTGCCTCCACACTGTGCCCACCTGCCGCTGGAAGTGTGGCCCCGAAGGTGAGCTTCCCGCCGACTGGGACGTTACCCAGAATGATTACAGAGTGGTCCACATCAGTGTAGACTCCTGTGCCAGGCTAAAGCCCGGCAGGTCCCGCCTTGTCCAGGGTGTGAGTCCTGGGTGTGATGTCGGGAAAGAACCTGGGACTTCCCGAATTCTTCTCCTGCCCTTGGCCTGGCTGCCGGGAGAGTGTGAAAATCGCCTAGGTGAGCACTTCCTGTGCTTTGTTTTGGGGCCCCGGGGTGCTGGCTTTCTGAGCAGAATGAGGGAGGGACCCAGAGACCCAACCCCTGGCTTGGTACCCCTGTGGCGGCTGCAGAAGGGCTCGTCCTGCTGGTACGTCCAACACACCAGCCCCGTCTCGCCAAGGGGCGTGGCGGACACAGGCAGTGCCCTGGCTCTATCAGGGCGGGCTCTGCCGTGCCCTGACTGTGTCACTGCCTGTGGAGCTTTCTGGAGAGATGGATCACACCTGCTGTGTTTTGGTACAAGAACTACTGTCTCACCAGCTTAGTGCCCTGAAACCTGATGGCCCATCTCTGGAGAAGATTCACTGAAGAACAGCCCTTTGGCTCTGTTGCCTCCTTCCCAGGTGTCCACGGCATGTCCTGGGCGGCCAATCAGGGTTGTGGACAGAAGCGCTGGCTTCCCAGCTTGGCACGTGCTTAGGCAGCCCCTTCCCCCTTGAAGGAATTCTCGACAGGGACCAGGATGTGTTGGGGTTTCGGGTTGTGTAAGTGGGTTTGGAGAAATTTTGATGAGGCAGCACTGACTTGGATAAAGCGCATACGTTGAAACCACTGTTGGCTTTAACATGGGAAAAGGCTAAAACTTAGGTTCAAACTGGTCCCCTTTGGTGGGTGGTAAGTTATCTCTGTTTGCCCTCAAGGCCTCAAATCTGGAAGAACATGAGAGCACAGGGTTGAGGTCAAACATCTGCAGGAATTAAAACCAATCACACACACACACACACGTGTATCTGGGGACAATGTGGGGAACAGCTCAAATCCCATCAGTGACATCTGGGCCGACCTCAGGGGGTGGCAGAGATTTCAGGATGACTCTTACTTTTGGAGGGGCCTGGCTGGCGTATAAACAGGTCACTCAGAGGCAGGCCTGGCTCTGGACCCCTAGCCTCTGCTCCATTTGTCGGGTAAATCTGTGCCGTCAGATGGATGAGTTGGGGTCGAAAGGGATGGAGGTGCTGAAAAAGCCCTCATCCGGCCTGAAGAGTCCCATAGCCATCCAGCCAGGGGCAACCTCTGTCATCACCCACCTTTGTGTCTTGGGATCACTACGCCTCCCTCTGCCTTACAGATAAGCAGCATTACCTGTGATTTGTCATCCAAGTGCGGCTGAGTGGCAACCACAGTTTATAGTGTGTGTTTGGGAAAAAACAGCCTGGCCGGAGCGGGTCAGCTGCTTTTCCTGGGGAAAGCCATTTGGGATTTTGACATTCAGATCACAGTTGTGGCCGTGAAGGGGACTGAGGGCGGAGAGGCTGAATGTGCTGCAGTGGGAATCTTTCCTCCGAGGTTTGCCGGAGGCCGAGGCTTGCCCAAGCCCGAGGCTGGGCCTCCCCAGGGCAGACCTGTCTGTCCTGTGTGTCCCTCATGGGCTGTGTGTGGCGCTCCTGTCCAGGACCCCAGCCACGGCCTAGAATGGGAGGGGGGACCTACCAAGCTCACCCCACTCCTCCCACCGTTTTAGTTCGTCCTTTTTCCATTTTCATACGCATCCACCCTTTTCCTTGTTTTCCTAATAATTTTGATGATGAAGTCGTTTAAACATACAGAAGATCACACAATACTAAAACACACATCACTAGCTCCGTCAAATCTCATCATTTTGTCATTTTGCTTTCAGAAATGAAAAGTTGCCGGAGGTTGAGCCCCTCTACCTGTGCTCACCTCCATCCACTTCTCTTCCTGAGGTTTAGGAAGATAACCCTGTACTGCATCTTGCAGTTGTCTTTATTTATGTGTACATCTACAAACCCTCAATAGTACAATTTTGCCTGGTTTTAAACCTCATGTACTGAATGTAATCCTTTTCAACCTTTTTTGTTTTCGCTTTTATGAAAACTTGTTTGAACTTTTGTGTCTATATACGTGTTGATCCATATAATCTGGTTCGTGAATTTTAACTGCCACGTAGTATTCTATCCCTCCGTTTATCCATTCTCCAATTGATGGACATCTAGGTGCTTATAATCTGGTTTTCTTACAAATGGCGGTACAGCCAATATTCTTCTCAAGGTCTCCCTGTACCCATGTGCACGAGTTTCTCTCGTATGTAGTACGTATGCAGGTCTGTGTATCTCCAGCTCTACGAGAAACTGCACGTCATTCTCCAAAGTGCTCTCCAAATGCTCCTCCAGCAACACGTGGGGGTTTGTTTTCCCACGTCCTCGAGTGTTTGGCATTGTCAGACTTTTTAATCTGTGCCACTGGACTGTGTGTAGAAGATCTCCTGGTCTTCTCTCCCAAGGCCCCAGTGCTTCCAGAAGCTCTACCTACAGCCTGCACCCCAGTCACACACGAAGGGGATGGATTTGGCTGGTCTCCTGTCCCCTGACCTCTAAGTATTGGGAGTGCACAGAGCTGTTTGCTGGGGCTCCTTCTCTAACTTCCCCACCCCCTTAGGTAATCTCTCCTTGTCACAGGACTTTGAAACAGTAACACCTATTCCAGTGACTTCCAAACGTACAGGTTGTTCCACCCTTCATATCAAAAGCCACTTAATACATTTAATTGATGGCCAATAAGCAACTCAGTTAAAACTTAACCTGGGGCTTCCCTGGTGGCGCAGTAGGTGAGAGTCCGCCTATCGATGCAGGGGACACGGGTCCGTGCCCCGGTCCGGGAGGATCCCACATTGCTGCGGAGCGGCTGGGCCCGTGAGCCATGGCCGCTGAGCCTGCGCGTCTGGAGCCTGTGCTCCGCAACGGGAGAGGCCACAACAGTGAGAGGCCTGCATACCGCCAAAAAAAAAAAAAAAAACACCTTAACCTGCGCAGTGTCCAGCTTGATTTCCTCCTCAAATCTAATCCTTCCCCATTTTTTCCCATCTCAGTCAAGGGCACTGTCATCTCTCTAATTGCTCAAGCCAACAACTTAGGAGTTGTCCTTGATTCTTCTCTTTCCCCACCGCCACGTTCAGCCCATCAACTTACATTAATTTCCGTGTCCAGTTGTTCCTGGATTTCCCCCCTTCTTTCTAATTCCTCTGCTACCACTTTGACCAAAGCCACCATCACCTCTTGGCTGGACCATTGCAGTTGCCTCCTAACTAGTTTTGCTGCTTCTCTTTACAAACCGTCTCTAACCCACAGTCAAGGAGATCTTTTTAGAACATAAAACAGGTAAAATGCCATTCCCCCACTAAAGCCCTCCAATGGTTCTCAGTTGAAAACTCAAATCCGAGGGTACCATGATCTAGAAGGCGGACAAGGTCTGGTCGCAGGCAGACTGCACCCTTCCACATGCCTCCCTAACCTCTGGGACTCTGTGTGGATGGCTCTTCCCTTGATCTTTTCATGGCTCCCTTGTCATTCAGGGCTCCATCACTTCCCGGAAGACCTGTCCTGACCACCCCGCCATAGCTAGGGTGGCCCTTTAGCTGCTCCCTGCAGCATCATGTGACTCTCTTTTCATTCTGGAACGTCTCAGTGCTCAGTGCTCTGGTCTGTGTCCCACCAGAATATCATCTCCGTGAGGATTGTCAACCCTACTCTACACTTGCAGTGCATGGCAGGAAGTGGGTAGCCATAAAGTTATGAATGAATAGACGGACGTCAACATTTTGGAACAGTCTCTAGGCTCAAAATGAAATTGCTCCCAGAGTCTGGGTGGGATGAAAGCTGCTTGAGGCAAGACGACACCTGTCTTTAGCCAAAACAGTGATTCTCAAGCGTTTTATAAATCCCAGGACCCCTTCACACTGTTAAAAATTATGAAGGGCCCTACAAACTGCTTGTGTTCATGTGTATTATATCTATAGATACCTGCTGTACCGTAAGTCCCCTACATACGAACCTTCAAGTTGCGAACTTTCAAAGATGCAAATGTGCGTTCGCACGTCCAGTCACATACGTTAGTTCACGTGTCTGGTGTACATTGTCATGTGCATGCATCCTCTAGAAGTGGTTGTGCTTTTGTGTACTTTACTGTACAGTACTGTATAGAGTACAGTAGTACAGTATCTTTATTTCAAGCCCAGGATGTCTGGAAGCAAGCGTAAAAGCAGCGGTATATAGCCAATCGTGTTAGTTGGGTACCTAGGCTAACTTTGTTGGACTTAGCGAACAAATTGGACTTACCAACACGCTCTCGGAATGGAACTCATTCGTATGTAGCGGACTTGCTGTATTACGAAATAAATGAAGAAAAAATTTTAAATATTTATTTTAAAACAGTAATTGATTCCATGTTGACATAAGTAACATTTATGTGAAATAATTAACTACATTTTTAAAAAATGGATGAGCAGTGACACTTTGAGAGCCTCTGTTCCACACACGCAGAGCCGGGTTAGCACCAGTGAAGATGCTTTTGAATGAGCAGTTGGGGGTGCTCAAGAATTCACACCAAACTTCAGGGTCAGATGTAGCCTCTTCCAGGCATGTGGGCGGGGAATGCGAGCCCACACAAGTCTTTCCAAGAAGACACATTTACCCATCTCTTCCCCCTGTGGCTCCCTGACTGCCCACACACCTGCTCCCAGCCCCACACACCCCTCTCTCTTCCCTTTCCCCTAACAATCTTCTCATCGAAAAAAAAAAAAAAAGAAAGAAAGCAAAGAATAAGACGAGAAATAAATTAAAGTCATTGGAAATTGATTTGCCAAGTGTATATATCTTTGAAATAGGCTTCTTTCTGTAACCAGAATAAGGATGGTATACATTTTAACCCAGGGCATCCTTTAGGAGTTTTCACTTTGGCAATAGGAATTTTGAGGCCTGCCTGGTTTTGCCAAGATTTACTTATTCCTCTTTGTAGTCATGTTGAGAAGCCAAACTGGGTGTCAATATTTTTTTCTTAGGGTGATACCGAAACCTAAGTTCTTCCTCTTTCTAAGAAGCTGCTCCCTCCCTCTCTATTTTGTGCCTCCCCCCCACCCCACAGCTGGGTAAAGGAAATTCACAAAGCCAGGATTTAAAAAAAAAGAAAAAAAGGTGGTCATCTCTGTGCTCCTATTGCAGCGGCTGGAGCTGCCCAGCTCTGCACACGCCTCTTCCACTTCCTGACGTCACACTATTTTTGTCTTTGAATAGCTCATTGACACAATCGCCTCGGAGATTGGAGAACTGAAACAGGAGATGGTGCAGACAGATGTCAGCCTGGAAAATGGCCTGGGACCCACAGAAGCCCACAGGTGACCGAGGCGATTAGGCGTCGGGCGCGTGATGGGGGCGACGTGAGCCTGTTAGCCACGAGGACTGCCGTTCCGGTCACCCCTCAGGTTTGGGAGCTGGGGGTGTGGTAGCCGCTCCAGAAGAAGCTCTCTGTAGGAGGTGGGCGTGGCCTAGGAACCAGTTGTCCGGGTTCCCGTTAATCCCTGTGAAGGCACTTGAATTTTACACCTTCTCCATTCCTCCTGGCATCAGAACCTGGAAAGCTAAAGTTCTGTCTGTCACATCCACCTACTCACAATGATGGAAACAGTAACGCAGTGGGATCCTCCGTGTGCAAAGTAGAATTCAGTGTAGCCCGTGTCAGTCTCCAGAAGGTTTAAAGGGAGCACTAAAGAGGATGGACTCGTTTTGCATTCTCAGGTCAGAAAAAACCCCAGCCCCTTCCGTGGCCCTTAGCCTGAAATGCGATCCAGCCCAGCGTATTGGAAATCGGATGTGGTTGTGAGCGATTAAGGAAGGCACTGGTTAGATGTGTTACAATGTGTTCACATCGCACGTGGTCTAGGTAGGTAGTTAGGGACTGGCTTTTTCTGCAGAATGGGGGTGCAGAGGTCGGGGTGGGGGGCAGGCGGAGGAGATTCCCCCAAACCTCTTCCAGCTCTTGGAGGCTCTAGTTCATTTCTAGCAAGGACAACAGAGTATAAGCAGTACAGAAACGGCATGGACACTTGCTGCCCCGGAGGCCAGATTCATTGTCAGCTTCCCCCTTTTCTTGGGAAATGGAGTCGAGGTTGCCTGGTGGGTGCAGGGCAAGGGTGAGATCTGCAGAGTTGGTTTTGCTTGCAAGTCATGAGACGGGCAGGAGGGGTCCTGCAGAGGCAGACGAACCAGGTTCTGGTTATCCAGGCAAGTTTCAAACCAGCCAGACTTGTTCCTGCCCTGGAGGAGGGGAGAGCTGGCAGTCCCCGCGAGGCACCCTGCAGCTGGGAGATGGTACTTCCACACCCTGCGTCTCTGGAGAATTTCCCCCTTAGCCGTGGAAAATTCTTGTGCCTTCCATTGCCTCTCCTTCCTACAGAAACGACGGAGGTAGACCAGGTGGTCCTCGCCGTGGTATTGTGTGATTCCCCTTGATCTCGGTGTGAACAGCTTTGGTGGTTTCATTTTTTTCCCCATAAACTAGACAAATGCACAATGATCTTTGATTAGAGATTTTCTGCTCCAGGTTCAGAGTAGTTCCAAACTCTGTGGAACTTTTAGCCAGAGGATCTCTCTTTACCCTTAACATCTCCTTTAAGCTTTTCAAATTTAAGAATGACTGTAAGCATTCCACCATACCTTTTTTTTTCCCCCAGGTTAATGTCAGTTATTCTTGAATGCTCTGTTGGTTAACACTGAATTTATGAATTTTAAAAGGTGTTTTCCTTGGGTTTTTTTAAATGGGAATCAGAAAAGTCAAGATTGTCTTTATTTAACGATGTATATGGTGTTTACCACGTGCCAGCCACTGTTGTAAGTGCATTACAGCTGCCAACTCATTGAATCTCCTAATGACCCTATAAAGGAAAGCTCCGTCATGACCCTCGTGCTGCTGGTGTGGGACCCACGTGACATGGAAAAAAGCCAGCCTGAGGAGGCTGTGGCTCCTGTGCTGGGGTCTCTCATTGATTGTTCGGAAGCGTGGAACAGTGACTTTGTTTTAACCCCTCCACTTTGCCCAGCAGAGAAGTCAGGAGAGCCAGATGACGGGGGCAGGGTATGATGAGGAACACTCTGAGTTGCTTCCAAAGTGAAGGCAGAGCAGAGCTGTGGTCACAGGGAAACAGCAGGTCAGCCTGGCACCGAGCAGCCCAAAGGGCAGACGAGAGGGAAGGAGAAGGAGTAGGGGTAGCAGAGTCGTCTCAAGTGAGACCCCGGGAGAGAGAAGAAGCAATTCCCCGCCCATCCCCCATACCTGGGCTGGGCACGTTCTGGGGGCCGCAGGGAGGCATCACAGTCGTCTTCGTGGCATCGTCCTCGGTGGGGATGCCTGTGAGCTGTGATCTAACCTTACCTGCCCCAGACACAGTCATCAGGAAGTGTCTGGGCTTCCTTAGCTTGTGGAATCCGAGGTTAAGTGCCAAGCTGGCGCCCTAGGTTAGGTTGCCGTTCCCCACCCTGCGGTGGCTTTTGGTTGTTCACCTGTGGTTAATATTGAGATGAGCTGGAGATCTTTAAACCTTTCCTGGTGTCATGAACCCCTTCTCAGGGTATTTTAAATGCATGGTATAAAATATGTAGGCTGACAGGGGAAAGAGTTGTATTGGGATACAAGGATCAGAATTTTAACATGTGTGATTTCACAGCATAGGTACTTCTTTACTGACACGTTAAAAAGCCAAGTGAGGCTGTGGGTCTAGGAACTGCTGTCATCTGGAAGCAGAGATGAGCACACAGGGTACTTCTGCACCGACGGTGAAAGCACCTAGGGCTGCTGCTGGTGACAGAGTCTCAGGGGCTGAGAGAACTACTGGGATTTGTTGCCTGCATTCGAAATGGGAGGAAAGTAATTTCAGAACCAGTTTAGTGAAAGCAAAGCTGTCCCTTTCTTCCATCCAGTGGTCAGCTTCCACCTCCTGTCCCCTGCAGGGACACCTGTGGGCTTTGGGGACACCATGCTCCCTGGTTTCCTCTCACCTCACCTGCCACCGCCTCTAGTGTCCCGGCTGGTTCCTCCTGGTCTCCCTGCCCTCCTGACCCTGGAGTACCCAGAGGCCTCTGCACTGTCCCCTTGTCTCTCTGAGGAAGTGCCTTAGTGTCCACATCAGTAAGATGGGGATAATAGCGGAGCTTTACTTCCGAGTTGTCAGGACGATTGAGTCAATAGCTGTAAAGGACTTATTGTTAGCACAGTGTTGGCACGTGGTAAGTACAATATGTTGTCTACAGAGAGATCTCTAGAGTAACTTTGTGTGCGATCTCATCCAGGCTTGTGGCTTTGATCCTATCTATATGTTGGTGATTCCCAACTTGTATCTATCCCTACGTTGGTCCTCTCTTGGAATCCAGATGTTTGCATCCAGCTGCCCACTCAGCCTGACCTTCGGCATCTCAAACTTACAAAGACCGAGACTGAGCCCTCGGTTTCCCTTCACAAACCTGCTTCTTCCCTGGTCTTCCCCATCCCAGTAACCTGCCTCCAGGTGTTTGGGCCTTGCATCAACCCTGATGCCTCTTCTCTCATAACCGCCTTCCCCTCCCCCTCCAGATCCTTGCAGTTCTACCCGTAAGATAGACCCAGGGTCGGACCACCCCTCACCACCACTGCAGTAGACCCCTGCCTGGTGCCTCTGCTTCATCATCACCGACCCACCTTCTCTGGGCTGTTATCTAAGCAGCAGAGAGGATGCTCTGACTTTAGTTCCTCTGAATCCAAGTCATGGCACTCCGTTCAAAGCCCTTTAGTAGTTTTCCATTTAAAACCAAAATCCTTCAGCCCTATGGGATCTGATCCCTCCCCGTCCTCGCTGGCTCTTCTTACAGTGTCTTCCCCTCTATCTGTCTGCTCCAGCACCCCGGCTCCTGGCCAAGCAGGCTCCTCCCATCCGGCCTTTGTACCTACTGTTCCCTCTGCCTGGAATGCCTCTCCTCCAGGAAGCAATCACCCATGGACCTTCCCTTCTTCTGTCCCCTTAGCTGGCTTTATCTTTTTTTTTTAAATAAATTTATTTATTTTATTTATTTATTTTTGGCTGTGTTGGGTCTTCGTTGCTGTGCTTGGGCTTTCTCTAGTTGCGGTGAGTGGGGGCTACTCTTCGTTGCAGAGCATGGGCTTCTCGTTGCAGTGGCTTCTCTTTTTGCAGAGCATGGGCTCTAGGCACGTGGGCTTCAGTAGTTGCGGCACGCGGGCTCAGTAGTTGTGACTCACGGGCTCTAGAGCACAGGCTCAGTAGTTGTGGTGCACGGGCTTAGTTGCTCCACGGCATGTGGGATCTTCCCAGACCAGGGCTCAAACCCGTGTCCCCTGCATTCAGGTGGATTCTCAACCACTGCGCCACCAGGGAAGCCCCTGGCTTTATCTTAATTTGTAGAACTTGTACAGACCTGACATAGATTCACTTGCCTAATCATGTGTCTTCTGACTCCCAGCACTAGAAAGTAAGCTCTGTGAGAGGAGGGATTTGGTCTCTGTTCAGTGCTGTGTTTTCAGTGCCCAGAATGGTGTCTGGCATGTGGCATACGCTCAGTAAATGTTTGGTGAATGGACAAATGACAGATGCCAGCCCCTTGGAGATTCTAAAAGTATTCAAGCACCAGAAGCCTCTTGCAGAAACAAGACGTCACGCTCGTAAAGCCATTAGGGGATCCCAGCTAGTGCGTAAAAAATAAAAAGGGGCTTCCCTGGTGGCGCGGTGGTTGAGAGTCCGCCTGCCGATGCAGGGGACGCGGGTTCGTGCCCCGGTCCGGGAGGATCCCACATGCCGCAGAGCGGCTGGGTCCGTGAGCCATGGCCGCTGAGCCTGCGCGTCCGGAGCCTGTGCTCCGCAATGGGAGAGGCCACAACAGTGAGAGGCCCGCGTACCGCAAAAAAAAAAAAAAAAAAAAAAAAGTTGAAGATGTGTGATAGGCCTTAAGCTTCCTCCCTAGCAAAGCGGAGGGAGGGCCCAGAACCCCTTCCCGCTATGTTCCAGCCATGCTTCCTCCATCAGTTCTGAGTTACAGGCTGTTGTAATGTTTACCAATAAAGGAGCAGCTGATTAGCTCCGCCCCAGGCCCTCTGCTGGTGGTTTACTGAAGAGAAGCTGGGAAGCCCGGAGGAGGCTGACGGGTTTTTTGCCGATGCTCTCTCCAAATGCTGCAGCTTGTTCCCTCTTTCTCCCCACCCCTTTCCCCCAAAGACTAGAGTCTGGGAAAATAAAGGCTTTTTACTTTCCCCTCCTTCCCCCGCGATTTCCCAATCCCTTTGCAGTTGGGGGAAGGGTGTCTCTGGGCAGGCACGTCATCAGTGCTCCCCCCACATCCCCACCTGGACTCATCACCTCTGTACTGAGGCCCATCTCCAAAGATCCCTTTGTCCTCAGGTAGAAAGAGGGATCCAGCAAAACAACTTCACTAAAAGAGGTTCCGGCTGGGTGTGCAGGCCCCTTGGGGATCCCGGCTGAACCAGGTCATGATGGCTGTCACTGCCCCTCTGTACAGCCCAAGTGGATGGCTGGGGGTGCCCAGGCTCCTGAAACTCCACCCCCCTCACTCCACCCCCCCGTTCAGACACACAGAATTCAAAACTCCCTTGGCCAGCCCTGCCCAATGCCACGGGGTAGCAGGCGTTCCCCACCACTGGCCACTTCTGGAAGGGTCTGTGTCCCTGGGGAAGTTGCAAGCTTCTTAGCAGCTGTGCAACAGCATTGATAGCAAAACCACAAGACACTCAGACTGCCCGCCCCTGGTACAGCCCTTCACTTCTTCACTTGGCTAGAGGTTGGAACACGAGATTGGAAGAGGAGAGTGGTGGCTTACAGTCTGGGGAAGAGGCACAGCCAGGACCTGTTAGCTGCCCTGTGGCTTCTGAATGAAACCCTCTCGCATTTAGTGCTGCATTTCAGAAAGTCCCACCAGAGTAAAACAAGATGAAGAAAAAGCACACACATCAGTTCGCAGTTTGATGAGTTGTCACAAAGTAAACACAGCACAGCACCTAGATCAAGACACAGAACATTCTCAGTGCCCCCCACGGGCTCCCTTCTGAACACTGCATGGTAAGGTAACCACCTTCTATTGCCATCGATTAGTTTTGCCTCTTTTTGAACTTTATGTGACTGGAATCATACAGCACGTATTCCGTTCTGTGACTACAACACAAGTTGTGTATCCATTCTACTGTTGATGGATATTTGCGTTGTTTCCAGCGTGGGACCATTTTGAATAATGCTGCAGTGAACATTCTTATGCGTGTCTTTTGGGGAACACATGTGACACGCTTCAATTAGGGGTATGGGAGTGAATTGTTTGGTTGTAGGATGCTTATATATTCCACATTAGTAAACGGTGCCCAGGAGTTTTCCAAAGTCATTTTGTCAATTTGCACTTCCACCAACAGTGTGTGGGAGTTCTGAATGCTCTGTTCTCATCTATACTTGCTATCGGCTACTTTTTCAATCTAGCCATTTGGATGGATGTGTGGGTGTAGAGCTTCTGAAACCATGACGGATGAACGCAGGTGTGATTACCTGTATGTTGTGACTCAGTGCTTATCTCAGTGCTCTGGGAGTCAGGAATTAGGGACTTTCCAGTTTTTCTGTTTTGTTTTTTATTTTATTTCTGGCTGCGTTGGGTCTTCGTTGCTGTGTGCGGGCTTTCTCTAGTTGCGGCTAGCAGGGACTACTCTTTGTTGTGGTGCGTGGGCTTCTTATTGAGTTGGCCTCTGTTGTTGAGGAGCACGGGCTCTAGGCATGCGGGCTCAGTAGTTATGACACATGGGCTCAGTAGTTGTGGCGCACGGGCTTAGTTGCTCCGCGGCATGTGGGATCTTCCTGGACCAGGGCTCGAACCCGTGTCCCCTGCACTGGCAGGTGGATTCTTAACCACTGCACCACCAGGGAAGCCCTGACTCTCCAGTTTTAACAGAGCATCCTTTTACCATTTTCATATGTCTAGATTCAAGGCTAAAGTCCTGGGGAGTTCTGAGCTGACAGCCAATTCATTGGGTGATATTTACGAAACCTGTGAAGTTATGGAAAGGATTATTTGGGGGAGGGGATGAAAAGAGACAATAATCCAGAAATAATGAGAAAAAATATGTACCTTTTATTATTTCTATTTCTGCTTGTGAATCTTAGATCATAAACCTGCAGCAGAAAAGAACTGCCAACAAAATTCTCTCCATCTCTTAAGCTTCTTCTCCTTTACTTTGCTCAGTACTTATATGCAGAAATATTTAGCATCGCGTGAATTGGTTTGACCAAGGCCATTGGCTGCATCATAACTAAGAACTGAATGTGCCCAAATCTGATACAGCTACTATGGGTGTTTAAATTCTTCTTTTAAACTCAGAATACATCTGCCTCCAGTACAGTTTCCCATATTTAATAAATACATGTTCTCAACGTCGGTAACTTCAAACGCAGAATTTAATGTGACTTCATATTATTCCTTTCCATTTTTTTTCTCTTGGAACGTCACATACAGAGTGACTATTCTTCTCTGATTTATGGCTACTTCTGCTCTTCTGAAGATCTTGGAGAATGTATTCATGAGGTCATTTGGAAGCAAGTTCAAGTCATTGGAGGCAAAACTCGCTTTGCATTTTGTCTCCTTGCATAGTGTCTGTGTTGTGTGCAGTGTTAGCCAGAAGAACAAACATTTTCCTCTTTTGCCGTATCTGGAAACTTGCCTATACCTCAGGCCATTCGTTCAGATGCTGTGGCATCTGAGGGCAGGCCACGCCTAGAACCAGCCACACCTGTCAAAAAGGTTGGTTTGCTTCCTGCAGCAGACACAGGAAGCTCAGAATAATCATTTGCTACAGAATATTAGGTGTATCTTTCAGTATCTTAGGTCCCTTCTAAAAAATGTTTGCTGTTATCAAAGTTTATGGCTTTGTCTTACACATGATCTATTGCTAAGAATTGTTAATGCACATTTCCACTAATTCTAATTTGTCAGTGCTTGCCTGTTCACATTCTCTCTCAAAGAATATCTGATGGCAAACAGGATAGAGAAGCTCTTTGCTTGGGTTGAAAACAGTTGAAACTCCATTTGTCTGAAACACCCCAAGGGACACCATAGACACAGCCCCTCTTGCCTTCAATGGAAGCAGGACAGGTGGGGTGCTTTGGAGGGACATAGCTCTGTTCATAATTAGCAGTAACGGTTTTGCAGTAAGACATTTACCTATCACGCTCATCGAGCATGTTCTTTTTTTTGGCTGTGTCGGGTCTTAGTTGTGGCACGCAGATTTTTCGATGACGCATGTGGGATCTTTTGTTGCGGTGCGTGGGCTTCTCTCTAGTTGTGGTGCGTGGGCTCTGTAGTTGAGGCGGTGAGCTCAGTAGTTGTGGTGCGCGGGCTTAATTGCCCTGCGGCATGTGGGATCTTAGTTCCCTGACCACGGATCGAACCTGCATACCCTGCGTTGGAAGGAGGATTCTTTACCACTGGGCCACCAGGGAAGTCCCGAGGATATTCTGCTATGACTAGCTTGATCAATTTGCCCCCAGTTCCTTAAGGTGTTTCCTGATTTCAAGGCACCACGAGTGTCTGGAACAGTGTGTCAAGGAATTCTATGAGGATTGACCAACTCCTTGCTCACACTGTTACCAATGTGGCAACAATTAAGTTCAATTTACAGAAACTATTTCTTGAGTGGGTGCTATTTGCTAAAATACCTATAACTCTTCAGGGGAGCCTGAAGAGTTACCCAACCTAAGGGAGAAAGAATTGTAAACAAGTATTGAAAAATGGAATGAGGACATAATAGGGGACTATGCCAGATGTCCCGGGGACCTCGGAGACAATGCAGGTAATTCCAGGTAGGAGGTGGTTTTAGGAAAGATGAGACTCAGCCTTAAAGAATGAGGTGAGCAAGTGTAAGTACAAGTTCCCCAAACAGCTGTTTTGCCCATCTTGATTGGAGATATTGGGGAAGGTTTTTAAAAAGAACATGTAAGATTCCTTTTTTTAAAAAAATTTTTATTGGAGTATAGTTGATTTTAAATGTTATGTTAGTTTCTGCTGTACAGCAAAGTGAATCAATTATACATATATCCACTCTTTTTAAAATTCTTTTCCCGTATAGGTCATTGCATAGTGTTGAGAAGAGTTCCCTGTGCTATACAGTAGGTCCTTATTAGTTATCTATTTTACATATAATAGTGTATATAATGATTTCTTTTTTGATTAGCAAAGTAGAACATGTACATTGTGGAGAAAGCACAGTGCAAAAAATAAAAATAAGTATTGCCATGAACCACCGCCTGAGATAGAGCCACTTCTGATTGCTTGTTGGCTATTTTATTTCTTCGCCTGGGTGCATATCCTGCCAGTGTTTTCTGTGCATCCAAGTGGTAGATCGTGCATGATTTTCGCTGACTTACGAGGGCGTTTTAGATCATCCTGGAAATGCACAGTGTGTCCTAGAAGTTGATTCCATCTTTGTCGGGGGGCTGGCGTCCCTGCCCACACTGCACTTGGGCACACAATTTTGACAGTGGCATCCTTTGGAGTTGGATCCATCTCGGCCTTTACACACCCTGGCTGGCTGCTACATCGGTAGTTGACTCTGCCGCAAAACATCTGCTCGGTTAGATGCAGTGGTGATTTAGTTCAGCTCGGAGACAACAGCGGTGTGACCCAAAGGAGAGCTGCCTTTCCGTGAAACCCCGCACTGACCGCAGCCCGGGCTCCAGGGTCAGCGGGCGAGACCCAGCCGGCCTGGCCCCTGCTCCTGCTTTCAGCTCCAAGCGTTCCCAGGACAACAGGTTCTTTGTTCCTTTCTTAGTTTTACAGGAACGAGTGAAGGCCCCTGCCAGCTCTGGCCCATATCTGCCCTTTTCATCTCTCACTGGAGAGATGACGGCAGGAGGTTCATAAGCAAAAAAAGTCACCAAATCCTTCTCCTCTCATGAAAATGGCAAGGCCTCCTCCCCGAAGGGGAAATGTTCCCTTTTCTGTGCTGTTCTCTCCAACTGGTCCTCAGTAGATGAAGCCTTTTCACAAAAATCCTCCTACCACGTGCTTTTTTGAGGAAGTTGAGGCCTCCTCCCCCAGAAAGCAGCAGCCCTTGAGGAATAAAGCCCGTGACCCAAAATCTGTTCATCTTTTTCCTTGCAGAGTTTAAGGGTACAAAAAGGCCTTGAGGAATGAAAATATCCATTTTCATGGTATAGGGAAACTGCACAGGTCAGGACTGGGCCCAGTTCTATCAATTTCTAGTGTTTTGACCTCAAAGAAGGCAATAAACTAAATAAATAAAGCCTGTGCTCTGCAACGGGAGAGGTCACAACAGTGAGAGGCCCGCGTACCGCAAAAAAAAAAAAAAAAAAAATTTGGAACTGGTCCTTCTGCCAGAAATTTTTATTAGATGGATCTGTTTGGGATGAGCTGTTGTTTTCTCTGTCTCTCTACAGAGGAGTCTTTTTCTGCTAACATTTTTCTAGAACCTATTGATGTCCTGATTCATCTCCCACCAAGCCTGGCATCTTAGCCACTTCTTGGTATTTGGGGTGTGTTTGGATTCCTTCTGATACATCGGCAAGGATCTACTGCTCCAAGAGCAAGGCCAGGGTGGACGCAGGGCTCCGACTTCTGTCTGGTCCTTAATTCTGAAGACAACTCTGCACTGGCCTCTTGTAGCTGGAAGGCTGAGCCCTCTGGAGGGCCGTGTCCAGGTGCATCTTCCTTGCCATTGCAGCTGGTTCATCATGTGAAGAGGTTCTGTTAGGCTGGGGGGCAGCTGAAGGCTCAACACGGGCAGAACGAGGAAGGGAGTCTCCCCGAGAGGGAGGATATGCCTGGAAATTTCGACACAGAAACATCAGGAGAAGTAGCTTTCCATCCTTACTTTTTTCCATCTGGAGGTTGAGGATGACGAGCACCAGAGTCCAGGTTGGGACTCGACCCTGATGATGGACGGGGGGCACCCCAGCTAGAGGCACCTGCTGGGAGCCATCCTCAGGAAGGCTCACTTTTTTTTTTTTTTTTTTTGGCCGCACCACGTGGCTTGCGGGATCTTAGTTCCCCGACCAGGGACGGAACCCGGGCCCCCTGCTGTAGCAGCGCAGAGTCCTAACCACTGGGCCGCCACAGAATTCCCTGTAGAATAGTATTTGAATAGTCTAGAGTGAAAAGACATTGCCTTCTTTCTTTTTCTGAATTTCTAAAAATTAGGAGAGAATAAGAGACATCCTGGAAACTACTGAACAGAATCTACTCGTAGTTCTCAAGATGCTCCAGGCTCTTCTACTCAGCTCTTTTCGGATTTTGTTTGTTTTAGTAACAGATTCCTTTTTTCAACAAGAATCCGTCTCTAGAGACGGGGCAACTGAGACTGGAGGACAGGCAGTAATGGGCCCAAGCCTCACAGTTAGAAAGAGTCAACTGAGGCTTTGTTCCAGGTCTGACTACAAATGCTCTTCCCCCAAAACCACTGAGGATCATGAGGCTTAGCGGACCCTAGGATTGGGGTCCACGTGCCTTCCAAAACATTGCATCTTGATATTGCCTCGTTCACATGTGTGGGAAGTGGGTGGGTTTGATTCTGAGTAAATGAGAATCCACTGATAAATGAATGGTACATCCCCAGGAGGTGTGTGCGTGAGGTTCCCACTTTGGGTTTTTCCTTTCCTTCACCAAAGGTAGCTTTCCTGCCAGGAGGATCTCCCGATGCCTCCTGTGCTCAACCAGCTGGGGCACATCCGGCCACTCTGGTTGGAATTCTAAGTCTCATCCCCAGTGGTGGGGAAGGCATTCTGTATTGGGGGGCCTTGATTGGAGAGCTTAGCACCAATGCCCTTTGTCTGGCAGGCGTGGAAGTGCAATTCTAGACCAAAACTCAGCAATGACTTTTACACTCAAAGTCTACCCCTTGTTGCTCAATGGGAGGCTGGAGGGGGTGTCCATGAGGGAAACACACGAGCAGTGAGGACAGAGCTGCTAAAAGTTTGGATTTGTTGACCTGGAAGGATTTGGGCTGCTTCTTTTCTCGCCCCAGACCCTGAGATGGCCAGAGGCCAGGGGGCTCTTGCTGGCTCTGGTGACTTTTGCCACTGTAGGGGAGGAAAACTTTCCTTTCTACCCTCTAGCTTCTATATTGATCTAGTAATTAAATTGACATAAGACCTTAACAGGAGAAAAACAAATTTTGTACGTAACAGGGCCCTAAAGGCGTGAAGCCCAAAGACGGTCAGCAAACAAGGCTTCTGTGCCATCCTGAGCTAAGAAAGGGCTCAGGATCTCCTTCAAAGAGCAGAAGACAGTTCACGGGAAGGTGAGAGGAGCAGGTGTTGGTAAACAGCTGTCTGCGATGCAGAGAAGTCTTTCTGTTATGGAAGGTCACCTTTGCCAGTAGCTCTCTTCCTGGCCAGGCCTCTATCCGAGTACTTTCAAGCAGTTAAGGGGAAGGTGGCTCTCTCTGAGTCAGCTGGGCTGAGTCTTCAACTTGAAACAATCCACTTGCCAAAGTGGCGTATTTTGGGGTGGCGTATCTGCTTCCCCTCCCCACCCATTTCCTGGTAAACACAGAGACAAGAACCCTTTGTCTCCTGAGACAGGAACCAGTGGCCAGATTCTATTGTCGGGGCCTGGCTGAGGACAGGCCTGAGTCAGAGGATGTGCAGTGGGGACCCAGGCAGAAGCTATGGAGACCCAGGGTCCCCCACTTCTCTTTGCCCACTGAGCTGCTCCCCTTTCTCCGTCACAAGGAATCAACCTCCTACCCCATCCCTGTCATGCCCAGAGCAGGCATTTATTCCACGCCTGCCCAGGATTAGGCCTGAGTATGGCCAAGGGATGAAGTAAGGCTAGAAAGAGATACGTGTGATACAGAGTAAAATGGGGTGAGCGCCCCGGAGGCATATAAACAGTGGGTGAAGGAATTCAGCACAGCTGCAGGGGCCTGGGGCGGGGTGGGGGGTCGCTGGGGACAGGATTTGAGCCTGGTTTTGACAGGCGGGTCGGAGTCAGTTATGGACACTCAAGAACAGCTTGAACGTGAGCAAGGAGGGGGCTGAGCAGGGGCAAATAGATGCTTGTCTCAGGATGACCTTCCCCCTTGAAACTAAGAGAAGGGTTTGTGAAGATGAATACGGGAAAAATATTCTCTTCTCATTTGAACTGTCTCGGCCCAAGCTTCATTGATTGTGCCATGATTTTTCACTTATTCATGTACCATCTTTACTCTTCACTTACCTCATGTCTTTCTTTAAATTGACTCACTTGTTACATTTATTTTAAAATAAATTTAATAAGTCAGTCATGAAAAGACAAGTGCCACGTGATTCTACTTAGAGCTCAGGCTCAGTAGTTGTGGCGCACGAGCTCAGCTGCTCCGTGGCACGCGGGATCCTCCCGGACCAGGGCTTGAACCCGTGTCCCCTGCATTGGCAGGTGGATTCTTAACCACTGCGCCACCAGGGAGGTCCCTATATGAGGTATTTAGAGTCGTGAAATTCATAGGGACAGAAAGTAGAGGGTGGTTTCCAGGGACTAGGGGGAAGGGAGGAATGTGAGTTACTGTTTAACAGGTATAGAGCTTCAGATTTGCAAGAGGAAAACAGTTCTGAACATGAATGGCTTTATTGGACGATTCTCAAATCAGGAAGCATCCCATCTAGCCAGGAGAAAGGAACTCCCTAGAGCTGCAGAAAAGGAAAGGTTTTTTAAGGTAGAGAGGAAATGGAAACATGAAATTATTAGCAAGGAATTCATTGTTTTTGGCAAGGTCACCCTCCTAAGGGAAAGGAAGGGGTCTCTCAGGCTGAATATCTTATTAGTGCTTGCAAGGAAATTTCAAGCTGGCTGGTCAAAGGTCACATTCCTGGGGAAGGTTGAAACCATACTTAGGTTAGGTAGTAAGTTTTGATGAGCTCAGCACAAGTGACTCCATTTGGGACCTGTTGTTTCTTTTTGAACAGTACTGATGGTTGTACAACAATACGAATGTATTTAATACCACTTAAAAATGGTTAGGATAGCAAGTTTTATGTCATGTGTATTTTTCCAGAATAAAAAATGGGGGAAAAAGTAAATATCCCCACCATAATTGGGAATTACACTAAATACATGTAGCTATTATATTAAATACTGGACATTAAAATAAAAATTGTGCTTCCATGAACTACCTTAGTGTATCCAGCACTCTTTGGGAATTACTGTCAACTTTTAATAAACCACCGAAAAGTTATAAAATATCAAAATTAATCTATTCTATCCTACCAGGTAGGATGTTGTTTTGTTTTTGAGTTCTTCGCTTTGTAGCAGGACTGCAGCTCTTTATGTCAGGCAGGTAGGCAATGAGGTGAATCTTAAGCCATAATTAAGTCCTAGGAAAAGCAACTTGGAACCTTGGGCTCTTCTCTTGTTTGTTTTTGTTTTGTTTTAATGACGACGTTAGCATCTTATTGATAGTAATCAGCCCCATCTGTTTCTCTTGATTCATCCTCTGACTGTTTATTAGGCCTTTACAGTGTAAGTAAGGAAAAACGATTAGTTTTCTTAAAGGTCTGGAAGGTCCACTGGTGACTGCCACTGGTCCCTTGGGCTGCAGGGAGAGCTCTGTCTTCCCTGAGAGTTATCTTTGCTGGAAATCCAGGTAGGGCCTGGGAGGTAAGACCCAGGTAGAGCCTGTCTCTCACCCCTTCAGATCCCACCAGGCGGCCCTTGTAAATTACTCAGTCCCACATCCAACGCCAGGATTGGCCTGAAAAGAGCAGGCACAGCGGGCAGGGTACTGCTTCCACGAAGAGAACTGCCTTTTGTAAAGCCTGATAGAGGAGATCAAGGGTGGTGCGTGGGGCAAGGAATCGAGGAGTAGGGAAGAAGGAGACAAAGGCCGAAAGCCAAGGTGTACTTTAGGGGGTTGTGATAATCCTTCCTCCAAATAATCCTGCAGACTTAGTCATCCACATGTCTCCACATGACTCAACTTACAGGGCCCACTAGTTCTGTTAGTAGAGGCAAAGCAGGAAACCTAGTTAAAATATAAGGACGGCTTTTCCATGAAGGAGATTGCAAAGGTAGCGAATTCCAAGGTAGATGGGATAGGGTTTGTGCAAAGGTGCATTGCTCTCCTCCATGCAAACACACAGAGCGAGCCAGGGAGCCATGGAATCTGGTTTGGGAGCCCACCTTATATATATATATCATATAATTCCTCAGAGCACTTGCCATTCATTCTACGAGAGGTTTTCTCAAGTTGTTGATTGACTAAACCTGTCTCTTTTTTCATTGAACTGGGATATAACACTCTGCTCTAGATAGGAAAAGTCTTAGCACATTTAAAATATTTAATTGAAATAGGTTTTGTCCTTAAAAAATAATCAAGTCCATCTTATCATAGGTGTTGATATAAATTATCCATTTAAAAAATGTAATTGTTCAGCTTCATGATGTGTTTCTAATGCACATAGGAAAGGTTTGGAGGGCTTTCTGCTTTTTTCTGTATACTTGTTTTGTCCCCATGTCCTGACTGAGGACAGAGCCCTCCAGAGCACTGCACTCGTGCTGAGACCCATTCGCCAGATGGACGTGTGCCACCCTTGTTGAGAGTCACAATTGGGCATTTTGCCTTGTATCTAGTTCCCTTAAAGTTCATTCGACAGCTGAGCTAGGATTCTTGTATACAGAAGGCTGTCGAGGGTATCGACTGCACTGAAACAACTTCACGTCAAAGTTTCCCGTATTTTATGTATTGCTTTCTTAATTGCCTGTCTTTATTTGAAAAAAAAAGACTTAGCTGTAAAGTAATGTGTTGTTTGGGCTGGAGCTGGGGAGAGGGAGTGGTGTGTTGGGAGGGACAAGGGAGCCTTTCTGAATATACTTTGGTTTAGACCCTGGACCCTAGAAGCTGCCTCAATGAGCTGTGCCATCCTCTGGGGTTCTGGATTAGGAGGACAAGAAAGCATCCCTTGGGAACACTGCTGCAAGTTTGTGGTTTCTCTGAGCTGAATCTGATTCTGTGATCAGGTCTTTCCGCCCATCCTGCGTTAGGATGTGCGGGCTGCCATCACTTTTTCTTGCACCTGCCTAGGCTACCAACGCCTGGTGCCGGGAATGACGGGAATACAGCCAAGTGGAAAGGCCACTCACATCCCACACTCTGAAGAGTCTTAAATTGAGTGTGACCAGAATGTTAGAGAGCGCGGCTCCCGCCAGAGCCGGTGTAGTTGCCACCCATCTGCCGTAGAGCCCTGAGGCCCGGCTTGGTTGGAATGGGAGCACATACTGTCTGAGTTTTCCAGTGCTTTTCTCTCTGCCCCTGGAGGCACCTTAGGTGTGTGGGGCATTCTGTGCTTTGCCCAGTATTTTCACATGTAGGTGCGGGTCTCACTGAATCCATAATTGAACTTCATCTCCCCATGAAAGTGGGCCTAGACACTTGGAAATAGTAGTAATAGTTGAATAAATAAATGAATCCTATGCTCATAAAAGCCCAGTGAGATGCTATATATTTTCCCATTTCCCCCAACCTATTATTTTAAGAAATTTCAAATTGCAGAAAAGCAGCAAGAAGAGGACTATTCACCCATACTCACCAGTTGTTGAAATGTTACCACATTTTCCTTACCTCTGTATTTTTCCCTTTTTTTGAGGGGGTGGAAGGGCATGAGGGGCTGATCATTTGGTACTTAATTTCTAACATTTTCACACTGCCTCTCTCATGCATCTTTTAAGAACAAGAACATTTTCCTACATAACCATAATAAAGCTAGCACAGTCAGGAGATTAAATAGCAATAAAATGTTATCTAATATCTACCATTTTCAGTTATTCCCAGTTGTTCTTTATAGCTGCTTTTTTTTTTTTTTTTTTTTTTTTTTTTTTTTTTGCCGTACGCGGGCCTCTCACTGCTGTGGCCTCTCCCGTTGCGGAGCACAGGCTCCGGACGCGCAGGCTCAGCGGCCATGGCTCACGGGCCCAGCCGCTCCGCGGCACGTGGGATCCTCCCAGACCGGGGCATGAACCCGCGTCCGCTGCATCGACAGGCGGACTCTCAACCACTGCGCCACCAGGGAAACCCTATAGCTGCTTTTTATTCTGAGGCCGTATGTGATCAGTTCTGTGCACTCAACATGGTTATCACATCTGTTTAGTCTCCTTTTATCTACAATAACCCACAGTTTCTTTCCTTTAAATAATCTTTCACCACACTGACATTTTGAAGAGTTCAGGCCAGTGGTTTTGCAGAAGTCCCTGAATTTGGATTTGTCTGTTCCCTCCCACGTGGATTCAGGTTAAAGACATTTGGGGGCAGGAGGACTTGGTGGTGTTATAACCTTCTCAGAGCATCAGAGGTCAGAGGTACCATGTCAGGTGCTGGAGATGTTGACCCTCAGTGCTTGGTCAGGGAGATGTCTCCCAGGTTCCTCCACTGTCAGGGCATCTTCTCCTCTTCAGGATAAGGAATTCATGGGATGATATTTTAAGGCTCTGAACGTTCTGTTTCCTAAGTCTTTCATTAGCATCCATTCATGAGATGTTATTTGCCACTTTCAGACAAAGCTTAAAAAGGGAGCTGGCCAGGTCTCAGGCGCCCGTCTTCCCACTGTGACCATCTCCTGAGTCTCCTACTCGGTGGTTTATGTTTTATAAGCCACTCATCCTTTGCCCACCCTCACATCTGCATGCAGACATCTGTCTTAGAAATCATGGTTCTATTCATCCCATCAGGTTCTTTCTTGGGTTGGATTCTCTAGAAACAGAGCCAGAGACAGGGCTTATAGGATGGGATGGGGAGGAAGCCAGGCAAAGATGTGGGGTCAGCAGGGGTGTCGCCTCTGCCTGACCCTGCAGGGAGCTCTGAAGTGGGACTAGCACCCCAGACACGTCCCACTCATAGCAGCAGGGGCATGGATGCCTGGTTGGTAAAGGCGGTCTAGGCGGGCAGGGCGCCAACAGCATCCACTACAGTTTTAGTATTTCCCTCATTAGTTCTTTCCCAAGGCTTGTCCCCATAAGCAGGACAAGCGTGAGCTTAGTCATTTGCAAAGACAAGGTCTAATTTATGGTTGCTCCTTTATGAGGCCCCATGAATCTTATTCACCGCCTTCCTGTCTGGGCCGTGGTTTTTATATTTTTTTCTTTTGCGGTACGCGGGCCTCTCACTGTTGTGGCCTCTCCCGTTGCGGAGCACAGGCTCCGGACGCATAGGCTCAGCGGCCATGGCTTACGGGCCCAGCTGCTCTGCGGCATGTGGGATCTTCCCGGACCGGGGCACGAACCCGTGTCCCGCATCGGCAGGTGGATTCCCAACCACTGCGCCACCAGGGAAGCCCTGGGCCGTGGTTTTTAAAGGTGAGGTCTGTTGTCAGAACAAAGTCTTTATAGCTTCTTTTTTTTGGGGGGGGGTGTGTGGATCTCTCTCACTCTTATATTTCTTTTCTTTTTTTTTTTACCATCTTTATTGGAGTGTAATTGCTTTACAGTGTTGTGTTAGTTTCTGCTGTGTAGCTTCTTAACAACTGGATGAGCAGGGTGGGCCCTTCTAAGGAAGGAAGAAGTGTCAACTCTCAGCACGTGAGTGTCAGGATTGCCGTGTTACAGGTGGTAGAATTTGGTCTTGGTAAAATATCGCCAACTTGAGATGACAGGCCTGAAATATATCTTTATTAGAGTTCCCAGAACTCTTTCAATGGCTTGTTACCTGTCTCCCCTCCCCTCCAAAAAAAAAAAAAAAAAAAAAAAAACTAATTGGGTCTGAGTTCAAGTGCATATTTTGCTCTTAGGTCTCAAGCACGTGCTCCTCAGGTTCTGGGACTGGCAGCATCAGCGTTACCCCAGAACCTGCTACAAATGCAGAATCCTAGGCCTACTCCGGACCTGCACAATCAGAATATCTGGGGCTGAAACCAGGAAGTGTGGCTTCACACTCCCCAGGAGATTTCTCACCCAGGCTCAAGTGCTGATGCAAAGCAATGGTTGTAAACTTGGCTGTACCCCGGGGAACCTAAACCATTCTGATGTCTGCGTTCTGCCCCAAAGTGTCTGATTTATTGGATCTGGGGGTGCAGTCTAGCCATCACAAAAATTTTAACTCCCCAGGCGATTTTCATGGGCAGCCAGGGGTGAAAATCACTGCCATAAAGTTGCCTGCCTTACCTCATGGGAAAGGAATTTTAACACCAGCTTCATTTTGAGGAGTTTGTTCCTAGAACTGCAAAGATTCACTTCAAAATACCTGGAGGCCCTGGAATGGCATTTCCAGAATGAGGAACTGCCCTCTCTGGGCACAGATGGTCCCATCTGGAAAACTGCAGCAGCGGTAAAGAAAAACACTCACATATCTGAGAGCAGAGGAAATGTAAATCTTGAATGGGAACACGAGATTCTTTAGATCTGGAGCGAGTCAAGAGGTGATGGAGAGGGTGTGGGGAGGGGGGGTCTCTGGCGGCCCTCGTGCTGTCATCGTGGGGGGCTGTTTCTGAGCCTGCATGCCCCAAAATGTTCACTTAGGTGGGCTTCCTCTTAGGGGTGGAGTGGTCCACGTGGGGGTGACACACTTCCTTTCCCTCCCTCCCCTTCATTCAGACCCACCACCTGTCTTCCTCACTGTTAAAGCCTTCCTCCAGGCCATACATTTGGGTCTCTTTGGGTGCAGACATTTGAAGATGGTGTGTACCCCACCTGAACTCGGCTGTGCAGACATGGATGGTCAGGCCTGGTGGTCCCACTGGCTGTTCCAGGGCCATGTTGATGACCAGCTCATGGAGAGCTCTGAGCGTGGTAGAGGGGAAGACACCCCAGAGCTTAAGCAGCCTTGGGCGGGGGTCTCCACCCTCTCTTGACAGAGGCCTGCCCTTGGGCAGGCTCCTCAAGGAAGGAAAGAGCCTCCTCTGGTCCTCTTTTTGAAAACTGGGATCCTGGCCCCTCCTTTCAGGGCTACCGTGAGGAAGGGATGAGAAAATATTGATAAAGGTTGGGTCAACAGTAGGCACCACGTGATACAAGCCTTCCCGTGTTCACGATCTCACCTGTTACTTGCAAAGTTGGAGGAACACCAGACCTCTGGAATTTCTACCTCTGCCATTTCATGGTTGTTTATTACTCTGGACAGCTCGGGAGCTTCTTGGGGCTCAGTTTCCTCATTTGTAGAATGGGGATTAAATACTCAATAGCAGGGTTAGGGTTGGGTGCCAAGGGAAATGACGGACAGCAATATGGTATCTTTTTTTATAAATTTATTTAGTTTTGGCTGCATTGGGTCTTTGTTGCTGCACGCGGCCTTTCTCTAGTTGTGGCGAGCGGGGGCTACTCTTTGTTGTGGTGCACGGGCTTCTCATTACGGTGGCTTCTCTTGTTGCGGAGCACGGGCTCTAGGCGCGCGGGCTTCAGTAGTTGTGGCTCGCGGGCTCTAGAGCGCAGGCTCAGTAGTTGTGGCGCACGGGCTTAAGCTGCTCCGTGGCATGTGAGATCTTCCCGGACCAGGGCTCGAACCCGTGTCCCCTGCATTGGCAGGCGGATTCTTAACCACTGCACCACCAGGGAAGTCCAATTTTTTTTCTTTTTTGAGATTTCATCACATGCCATGCAGTTCTGTGGTTTTCAGTATTTCACGAAGTTGTACAGCCATGAGCTCACTTCATTCCAGAGCAGTTTCGTTACCTCGAAAGAACCTCCACTCCCATGAGCAGTCATGAGATACCCCACACCACTCCCCATCCCCCAGCAGCCACTAATCTTTCTGTCCCTATGTTTTTCCCTAATCCAGATATTTCATATAAGTAGAATCAGTACACTATTGTGTCGAGCTTCTTTCACTTAGCGTGGGGTCTTCAAGGTTTATTCATTTCGTAGCATGGACCAGTGCCTCATTCATAAAAAGAATGAATGACTCTAATGGCTGAATCAAATTCCATTGTATGGATAGACCACATTTTATTCATCCATTCTCTAGTTGATGGAGATTCGGGATGTTTCCACTTTATGTATGGCAATTATGAATAATCATATGATTTTATGAATAGCAACAACACACCATTCAACTGTGGTTTTCTATTGGAAATAATATAGTAAGGAAAATGAAAGTGCCTGGAAAGAAATGAAATGCAGTTCTTTGGGTTCAAAATGAGTGTGCGTGAGTGTGAGTGTTTGTCTTTGCTTTTAGCGCTTGCCTGGTCATGCTCTTGATACCACGGTTACCATACGGAATTTAGCGTGTTTGGCTCAAAGTTAGAAATGTTCTATGGCAGAAGACAGAGTAAACAGCATTTAGGATGTTTAGAACCTTGTGAAAACTGGGTTAGAAGTAGAAGGTTGGGTGTGTTGAGTGTTGTTGCGTACTGTCTGTAACGTTAGAGTTAAAGAGTGAACTAGAACTTTGTGTCTGCCCCCGGAAAGCTTTCAGTCTGGAGGGGAAGGCAAAGGAGGTGGTGATGACAGGACAGCCCCATCAAGGAGACCGAGAGATGCTGTCCTTGTGTGGGGGATTGTGCCGCAGCCGTTTGACCCCTGCCAATTCTCTCTCCTAGCATGGTGAGACACAAGGACGATGGCTACTCCGAGGAAAAGGATGTGAAGACCTGTCCCCGGGACTCTGGCTACGACAGCCTGTCCAACAGGCTCAGCATCTTGGACCGGCTCCTGCACACCCACCCCATATGGCTGCAGCTGGGTCTGAGCGAAGACGAGGCGGCAGGAGTCCTACGGGCACAGCCTCCGGGGGTAAGACTCAGAAGCGGGAAAGCAGGTGGAGGTGGGCAGGGCTGCCGCTTCCTAAAAGAGAAAGACGTGGACTTCCAGAGAGCTCTTCCCAGCCTGCAGGGAGCGCGGTTCCCAGTGTGTACCTCGTTACACCGCAGAGAAGTTCTGGAGGCAGCTCCCAGGAACAGAGCCCTTCGTGAGTTGTCCTTCTGCCTTCCTCTGCCCAGTGACCATGTGTACCCAGGTCTGCAGGGTAACCGGGCACCGGGATCCTGAGGAGGGGCCGTTGGCTGGAGGCCCTGGGCCTGCCTTCTGGAGATATGACGTTGGGGATGAGTCTGGTTGTGGGGTCCTCAGTTGCCCCTGTGGTTTTCCTTTCAGCATGAGCCTGGGAACCCTGCCAGGGCCCAACCATCCAACATGGGACCCAGTCTTCAAAAGTTCCATGTCCATAGTCTTGTCTGCTCTGGCTGTCAGTGTGATCCTCCTTTCCTTGGATTGTCTCAGGGACAAATCAAAGTCCAGTTGGGTTTTTTCAGCTCCCCCCTACCCAAGACCAGTCTCATCTTACTCAAGCCCACTCCGTGACGCTAGAGAAGTTTCTCAGAAAATGTTATTCAGTGATGGGTAGGTATTTCCTGTGCTGTCTGTCATGGTAGCCGCTTGCCTCATGTAGCTATTTAAATTACATTAATAAAATACAATAGAATAAAAAATTCGGTTCCTCTGTGGCATTAGCCACATTTTAAGGGCTCCCTAGTCCCAGGGGTTGGTGGCTACCATATTGGATGGATAGCTCAAAGTAGTGAACATTTCCACCATCATAGAAAGTTCTACTGGACAGCGCTTGTGTACAATGTCTACTTCCAAAGCAAGGATAAATACAGTAAATCACAGATAAAATAATACTGGAAACAACACATAACAAGAGATAGAAACTAAGAAATAGATGGAGAGGCAAGGAGAAAATTCCTTCAGTAGCTGGCTGAAGAATGTTGTAACAGTTGGGCACAAAAATAAACTTTTAAGTTTCCTATCAGCCAGAGCTTGTCAGTGATCACTTTTTGACTTGTAAGTGAGTCTTTGTTTCTCATCTGACAGAAGCAGACAGGACTAAGTCCTCTGTTGGAACACACTCAGGGTGACAAGCGCAGTATTGGATCATCTCTGCAGAGAATTCCTTGGCCAGCGTGCTGGGTTGTTGCCCTTGGTTTTGGTCTATATGATCAGGACCCCCTTCTGTGAGGCCCCCACTTTTTTCAGGCTGAGTTGTCTGCTCCTGTATTTCTGCAAAAAATTCTAAAGAGGGAGGTTGCCATGTTGCTAGGCAACAGTTCCCCTCCCTGCCCGTCCCAGTTCCTGGAGTCAGGCACGTCCACTCCTGCTGAGACCTGATGGGGAACGAGTCAGGCAGAAGGTTCTCCACCTACCTGAGCCCTGGGCAGGACCTGCCTGACGGGGTGGGGCAGGCCGAGGGTGGGGTGAGGACGGGAGAGGCCACGGTTCACCAGGAGAAGTGAGGCTGCTGAAGAGAAAGAAGGGCAGGTGTGTGAAGGAGAGAGATTTGAAAGAGCAGCTCTGGTGGTATCTGGTCCTTGGGCTGTCACCATCCCTGATTCATCTACAGCCTAAGACGGTGACCGGCAAACTGTTTCTATAAAGAGTCGGAGTATCACTATTTGGGGCTTTGTAGCGCATACAGTCTCTGTCACAGCCACTCAACTCTGCCATCGTAGGGCAGTCATAGCCATAGACAGTATGTAAACCAAGAAGCAAGGCTGTATGTCAATAACACTGTGTTTGTGAAAGCACGCAGCAGGATGGATTTGGTCTGTAGGCCAAGCTTTACCAACTGTTGACCTAAGGTTTCAGACGTTCAGGAGATACAGCTTAGAGGTTGTGCCCTCCCTGACCCCGAGGCTCAAGGAGATCCCACCTCCCTGAGGGAGCATACGTCTTTCCACCCACCAGCAGCTACCTCCCACCAGTACTTTGGGGCTTTTACTCAACCTGATAGCACTGAGGAAACACCTGCTTAAGCTTCAGGGTGACCCAGAGCCATTGACTCCCAGAGCTGGCAAATTTTTGGGCTGCCTCTCTATGGGTGCTGGGAAAAAAGAGGGAACTTAAGATCTTCCTGTCTCCTTACCAGATACCCAATTCCCATTACCCCTCCTCCCCCAAAAATCATCTTAGAAGCTATTGACTGGACATCGAGAAACAAATGAAGATTAGGTGGAAAAAATAAAAGGCTTTAGAAAAGCAGGAGAGAGTAGGTATCCAAATGCAGAGGAAAGAGACGTAGGTAAAGAAACAGGACAGGATGGGATCCTTGGAGAAGGCTCATGTACCCCAGGAAGGAACAAGGACGCAGTGGATCACCACACTGCAAACTCCAAGGAGTGCCATTTGATTTGTTGTCTAAATTGGTGGCGGCCCCTGGAGTTGTGCAGTGCATGGCCTGCACAGAGCAGTACACGGCATACTCACCTCTGCAGTGACAGAGGCTAGGACGGTCTCCCGAGATCAGCACCGGGGGTTGGGTGGGTTTAAACATACATCTAGGGCTTCCCTGGTGGCGCAGTGGTTGAGAGTCCGCCTGCCGATGCAGGGGACGCGGGTTCGTGCCCCGGTCCAGGAGGATCCCACATGCCGCGGAGTGGCTGGGCCCGTGAGCCATGGCCGCTGAGCCTGCGCGTCCGGAGCCTGTGCTCCGCAACGGGAGAGGCCACAACAGTGAGAGCCCCGTGTACCGCAAAAACAAACAAACAAACAAAACATACATCTAAAGACATTATTTGGAACTGGAGGGAGCTGTCACAAAGTGAAGCGAGTCAGGAGTAAAGTTAGGACCGCCACCTCAGTGTTGGCTGTGGCGAACCTCAGAGCCCAGCTACCTGTCTCCCAGGGGAAGTTGCCCTTTTCAGCTCCAGCGGATGTGGCCATGCCTGGTCTTGCCTTATCATCCCATTCTCCAAGAGAAGCTAGACATTCGGATTTTAATGTGAAAAACAAAACACCTTGTGCTTTTTCACTGTTGGCAGCAAATTCAGATTTCTATCTTAAATACACCCATAAGCCAAATTAGCCAAAGAACCTCTAATTCACCACCTATGGCTTAGCCGTGTTACCTGTGTCTAGAAATTTAGGGTTCGTCAACCAGGATGCCTTTATCAGACACGGGCTAGAGAATATGTACCGTGAGCTGTAAAGCAGTCACCAGGCTGAAAATGCTGTTGCAGACTTAGCCTCACAGAGAAGGTTCTGGCAAAGGGAAAGTGGGATTCTCCTGAGGCCAGTTACCCAAGAAGGGCACCTGTGGCCTGTCTGCTCATCACCCCTTTCCATGGCAGTAGTGTTCTGCCTTAAGCCGTGTAGCTCGGCTGCAAGAGGGGCTCCACTCATAGATGCTGGGTGTGCAGGTTATCACATGCCCAGGTCCCAGCCTTTGAGATGTTTACTAAGCTTGAATTTTTTTTTCCCTCCCCTAGATCTTCCTGGTTCGTAAATCCACCAAAATGCAGAAGAAAGTCCTCTCCCTTCGCCTGCCCAGTGAATTTGGAGCCCCACTCAAGGAGTTTGCCATAAAGGAAAGCACATACAGTAAGTGGTCATCGGGTGGTTGGGTCCCGGTGACATGGGGGCCTGGGGTCTTTGAGCCAGTAGAGTAGGAGAGAGCCTGCACTCTGAGATGAACAGACGTGGGTCTGTGTCCCAGCGCTATCGCTTGTCCCAGGATGACTGGGCAGGTAACCTACCCTAGGAGCCTCGGTTTTCTTATCTGTATAGCGACATCTGTACGGTGTTAACAGTTCAGTTAAACAACTTGTGTGCAAGGTTCGCGTTCTACTGCCTGGCATACAGCAGGGGCCTAACAGAGGCTGGTTTCCTCGCCCTCTTCCCAGTTATGCAGGGCACGGTCCCCAGGTTTGCTGATGACTGAGCTGCAGGGTGGGCTGTACCGCTGAGCCTTTTTATGGGCTCTCATGCCAAAGAGTGTGTCTGCACAGCTCTGTGAATAGTCCTTGAGGGGATATGTTCCCTCTAGGCCATCGCTGTTCAGTGTGCTATGAAAGGCAATTGATCGTAGGCAGAATCTAGCCCTTTGGAAAAAATGGACCGGCTGAAGTTTTGGAGGGATCGTGGTCAGGAGTGTCGGTTTCTTTCTGCCGAACCATGGTCATTGGAAATCTGAAATCTTGGAAGGCCAAGTTTTCAATGGGAAAGGGAATAAACAGTCCTGATGTCCTGACAGGCTCCCAGCCGCCATCAAAAGATGGACCTACGCCCCCAAGGGGGAGGCTTCACTGAGCCACAGGTGAGCAAGCTGAGGTGTGAAGGCGAGTTTGGATGCTGGTCAACTATCCAATAAGATGACGGAGACCAGGTTCTCGTTATAACCTGAGCGAGCCTCAGTCCCTGCCTTGGAAGGAGCCGAAGGTCCTGAGACCAATTTCAGGGCAGATCCTGGCTTCCACTCAGCCCAGAGTTCATAGTCTTGCTGAGCCCAAGAGTCGTTAACTGGGTCTGGAGGAGGTGTTTCTGGAGCAGCCTCTCTGTGATGTATGACTGGCCTCAGGTCCCATGATGTTTTCCCTCCAGGCCTCTCCCAAGGCCCCTGGCTTCAGGGAAAAGCTTCCACGTGCAAAATCATCTGAGCCGTCACTGAACCTGGCTAATGATCCCTGGTTTATTTACGTTAGGAGGGAATCAGAAGGTAGATTTCAAACCCACCATCTGAAAGGCAGTGAATTAAATATTAAATGAAGAAAGGTGGTTCTGAGTTGGCTTTTGAAGCTCAGCTAGCCAAGAAGTGATATATCTAAGTGTTTTGGTTTTTTTTTTAATTATATATTGACTTTTGGCTGCGTTGCGTCTTCGTTGCTGCGCGCGGGCTTTCTCTAGTTGCGGCGAGCAGGGCCTACTCTTCCTTGCGGTGCACGGGCTTCTTATTGCGGTGGCTTCTCTTGTTGCAGAGCATGGGCACTAGGCGCGCGGACTTCAGTTAGTTGTGGCACACGGGCTCAGTAGTTGTTGCTCACGGGCTCTAGGGTGCAGGTTCAGTAGTTGTGGCGCACGGGCTTAGTGGCTCCGTGGCATGTGGGATCTTCCCGGACCCATGTTCCCTGCATTGGCAGGAGGATTCTTAACCACTGCACCACCAAGGAAGTCCCCTAAGTGGTTTTTAAATACCTTCTAACAGCCAAAGTTAACCATGATAAGTTAGCCTGCAAATCCCTCCTTCCCCTCCTGCAATAAGTACAGTTAGTATTTGTACTTTAAACTTTACTTGTTGTTCACCTGAGGTCCCTCCCTGGCTGAACAATTTCCTCCCTATTTTGTAAAGACTTTTATCACTTCCCTAGTCCTCTCCAGGTGACTTAAAGTGGCTGAAAGAGCTAGTCTGAGCAAAGAATTAACCTGCCTATAACTGATTACCACAAGGCCTCAGTCCCACCAGGATGGCCCCTTCCCGGCCAGGGTCTACCTTCTCTGCAAATTGAGGTGCACTGAGAGAGGAAGGGCTGGCTTTAAAAACATAGATATTTTATCATAACATCTGGACAGTGTGTTTCATAATAAGTACCACCTCATATCTGTGTAGATTTCTTTCACACGTTACTCCATTTTTTTTAAATGTTCATTTATTTACTTATTTGGTTGCGCCGTCTCCTTAGTTGCGGTATGCGGACTCTTAGTTGCGGCATGTGTGTGGGATCTAATTCCCTGACCAGGGATTGAACCTGGGCCCCCTGCATTGGGAACGTGGAGTCTTACCCACTGGACCACCAGGGAAGACCCTAAGTTACTACATTTGTTAAAAAATTGCACTTCCCACTACTATCCTTCTGGGAGACAAGGGAAGTACAGTTATTGTCCATTTTACAGATGAGAAAACTGAGGCTCAGAGAGGTTAACCTACCCCAAGTCCATTCCCTTTTACTTAACTCACAAAACTGTGGTGCACGTGTGTGTGTGTTTCTGTTTCTGTGTCTGTCTGTCTCTCATGGTATATGTGTGGAGGTATAGATGTGTTTTGGGTGCTACAGAAATAGTAAGTGAAATAATACAATGTAAGCAAATAATAAGCAAAATAAATGAGGCTATGGAAGGGAGAGAAACTCGTCTGATTGAGGAAATGAGGAAATCTTCACACAGCTGAGGCTCTTTGGAATGTTGCTGGAAGAATGGCTGCAGGGGTGGCATTTCAGCAAAGAGGGACTGAGGAGTGGTTGGCAAACACATGAATTTTTGAAGTCAAGCCACTCTCTGTTCCATCAACTAGAAGATGTATGAAATGGCACACCGACTTGACAGAATATTTCTTGCATGCTTGCACGCTTGGTGGTGGTGGTGGGAGTGGGTAGGGGCTAAATAAATTAATTTTAGAATCTTTCCTACAGAGTTGACCTCAAAGTTGATTTATGAGAACCCCATGTTATCCTCCAAGCCTCGAGCTCCTTCTCTGCCTTGTGTCTGTACCAGAAGTGGCCCGTTTTGACAAAGAGGGTTGTGACCCAGGAGGTCCAGCCCGGGAGGGTCAAGGGCCGGTGGGGCCTTGGTGTCCCCCAAGCCCTGTCTCCTGATGGCCTCTCACTCCTGCCAGTCTGGCCCCTGGACCCTGCCCAGCTTTGCATCCCAAACTTTAGCTGTGTCATTTGAGTCTGCGCTGGTCTGTTTACCAGGCACTGGAGCACGTGCTCCAATGAGTCAGGGGCCAGACTTCTAGGCCCCCAGCCCCTCCCCTGGCCTGTGTCTGGCGGCCGCACAGCTGGTTCCCGTCAGCCGTGTGAGAGTCGGTCAGGGAGCACAGAGATGCTCCTGCCCTCGCAGCAGGCAACATCCAGCACTGAGGGCCTTTCCTTCCCCAGGATGCGCTCAGGGACACTCAGCTGGTTTCCAAACTCTCTCTTTTCCAGCCTTTTCCCTGGAAGGCTCAGGAATCAGTTTTGCGGATTTATTCCGGCTCATTGCTTTCTACTGCATCAGCAGGTAAGGCTCTTCGTCTCCCGATTTCAAGCCCCTGCTTGGCGTGTGCGCTATCACCGGCCCCCGGGTTTCTTGATGCGTCCCAGGCGCAGGGCTCTGGAAGGCTTGTCACCTATTGAATGTCCCTGGAAGGATTGGCCCCTGAGGTGAAAGGGTCACCAGGCCCCCTGTACCAGGCTTAAGATTAGAATAACTAGCCCAGCCCCTCTAAGTGTAAAATAACACACACATGCAGAAAGGGGCCCGTGATGCAAGCGTGTAACATTTAAAGGTCCCTGATAATGTTTCTGAAAAACCCCCAGTGGATGCAGTTCATCTAGAAATGTGGTTCCTTCAACCAGTCCATAAATCTTGCATCGCTCTCCTTCAGGCCTGCTGGGTACCCCTGTCTTTTTTGTAACTAAAGGGACTGTTTCAGTCTACATGAAGCCAAGCCCCAAATCCTGATGTTAAAAAGTGTCAGGGGAGTGCAAGCTGGGGAAGGCTTTCTTCTTTCTTTTCTGTGAGCCATCCCAGTTTCTCAAGTCAAGGGTTCTTTCCACGAATGAGGCTCAAAACTCATCGTCTGCAGAGGTCGATGTTGCCTCCCCTCAGGTCGCCTGGCTCAGTTGGCCCCCTTGGTTTTTCTTGTGCATCCGTCACAGCTGATAGAGCAGAGACAGGCTAGATCCTTGGGGGTTGGGGGGAAGGTAGGCACCAAGCTGTCCACTCCTGGAGGTCCCCAGGCCAGGCCAGCCGAAGCTGCAGTCAGTGGCCTGATGGGGGAGGGCACTTCCAGAGGGGGAGCCCAGCGGGAAGAAGTGGGGGGCTTCCTCCAGAATGGGACCAGAGCCCTGTGAGTGCCCTGCAAGGGCCGCCACCTGCCAGGGTGTGGGCAGGAGCCCTCACCTGTGTGAGGAAGTCCGCCCAAATCGAGGAGGCCAGTGCAGAAGCCCTCACATCCCCAGGCATGCACACCTGCACTGGCATGAGCCCGGCAGCCCCTGGGAGTGACTGTCAACCCTGGTATGTCGGTCAGAGGTGAGGCTGGCCGGCATTTACACGTTATAGTTTGCTCCTTGATGAACCTGCTGTTGTTGTGAAAGATCATCCCACCTATAAAACAGGATTTGGCAGCCATGCACGAAAGGTACCATCTCTCCCCTCAGTGGTCACTGTCAACTAAGTGTCGCTGTCTGGAGTCGCTTGGTGACTGAAGGGGACAGAGTACCTAGAAGGCTTGGTGACCCACAAAGCATGATGCCAACACAAGATGCTCCCAGGCAAAGCCCTACGTTGACATTTTGAGATTAATAGTCAGTCTCCTCCTCTTTAGAGATATGACATATAGAGTAAAAAAATATTAAAAAAATAAATCTAACTTATGCATGCATTAAAGCTCTTGAGTGAAACGTTTATACAGAAGATGGCTTTATTTTGTCTGTTATGCAAGTTTTAGAACCAGGGTTAGGTGAGAAGGAGGCGCCCCCTCTTGTGTGTGTGTGTGTGTGTGTGTGAGTGAGAGAGAGAGAGAGAGAGAGAGAGAGAGAGAGAGAGAGAGAGGAGAGGCTGTGTCACGCCCTTGGCTGGCACGGCGGGAGAGTATTCACGCACAACATCTAATTTTCTAGTAGATCAAAGCCTAAAACCACCCATTAGTGAATGACGGGTGTGGTTTCCTGTCATCTCTGTCATTAAGAAAACTCAAACCAATTATGCAATATTTAGGCTCTAGGTACTGCACTGGGCAAAGTAAAACCTTAAAATAAACGTAGGTTGGTTTTGTTATGTGTGGCTTTCCTCCCAATTGCCTAAAGAAAGTAGGTTTTCATTAAGTGGGTACAGCCATGGAAATACAGATTTGCATGATGCTTTGACGTTACAAAATTCTGGTCTCAATAGTCTTCATTTAACATCATAATCAGGGCCATGGCCTCTCCTGGGTCCGGCAGCAGCTCTTATACAAACGCTGCATCCCCTGACGCTCCACCTGCTTCATCCAGAACAGAGGCAAGTGGACGAGGTGCTCACAATGGGGACAGATGAAAGGGTCTCCTGGAAGCAGGAGGCGACCCGGGCTTAATACCCCAGGAAAGAGGAGCCTCCCGACTGCCAACTCCTAGCATTTATGTGAGCCCTCGTGTTTTGCTCTTTCCATCGACCTTACTAATTTGTTATTCATTGCCAACAGCCTCAAGGGTTCCAAAAGTCTCCAGTCATCCAGATTTAATCTGATTCAGCCTACAGCGTTGCCCAATGTTACCGTAAACGACTAGTTGTTTGGTATAGTTATTTTCTTCAGTGGAAACGTTCAGGTCATCTTGTGTTGACAGAACACAGGCAGGAGCTCCGAACTTTGTCCTCACTTTCTCCACCCCAGCCACGGGGGCGCGGGGGTGGGGTCTCCTTGCTGTTCTTCATACATGCCAGACCCTCTCCCACCCCAGGGCCTTTGCACCTGCTGCTCCTTCTGCCTGGAATGTTCTTTCCCTCATAGTTTACTTCCTGGCCACCTTTAGATCTTCAGTCAAATGCTACCTGCTCAGGGGGCCTTCCCTGGCCAACCCTCTTTATTTTTCCCCTTTTGTGCTTTACTTTTATCCATGGGGCACATCCCCTTCCCGTGTATTCTATGAATTGCTTTATTGTTCTCTGTCTGCTGGCGTCCGCTGGAGTGAAGCTCTGTGCAGGTGGGGACTTTGTCTGTTTTGTTCCCAGCACCTGGCACATCATAGATGACCATAGACTTTGCTGGATGGATGAATGAATTCTTTCTTTGTTAACACCAGTACCACCACTGAAAAAAATAAGTCCTTTTCTGATAAGTCACCCTTGTCATTGCATATTCATTCATCCATTTATTCAAAACACATTCTCTCCCTATCTGTGTCAGGCAAGGCCCTGTGCTGAGCCCCGTGAGGATTTCATCAGTGCTTAGAGCATGATCCTAACCCTTGTGCATGAAGATGAACAAGTGCTTTTGAAGTCTGCCTCTGCCCTTTCGGAGAAAGCAGGAGGTCATGGTGGCGACGCTATGCCCTGGCCGCAGCAGGACCCTGGTGCCAGCCCAGCTCCTTCCTCTTGGGTCTGCTGGTCTGTGATGCTGCAGTGCATTTGCTTCCTGGTCTACACATGGCATGATGCTGCTTGGGGGAAATGTTGTCACATGAGGTCCTTTAGATTTGCCTTTCTGCTCAAAGCATGGCCCAGGGTCAGGGGGCTTGACAGAAACGCCCAACCTCCGGCCTCCCCCAGACCTGCTGAGTCAGAGTGCAGACTCACAAGACCCCCCAGAGATTCAGGTGCACATTACAGTTAGAGAAGCACTACCTTAAGACTCAAGAGGGAGTTTTGTCCCCAGCACACAAAGGACAATACATGGGCTGTAGCCGGAACACGTCACAAATAAAACCAACAGACATTCATTGAGAATCTGCCGTGCCCAAGGCAGTGGGGTAATACATTTTGGTTTAGGATCACACATTCCTGCCCGGGGAGTCAGGGCCCAACATTCAGAGCATCTAGCAAATCAGTACCTAATGTGTTATTTATGTGATGGATCCACCAACATAGTTAGCGATTCTGATATTAACTCTAGATACGGCTTAGCTGCCCAGGAAGGCAATTTGGTCCTCGCTGCAAATACTGAAACCATGCGGGCTTGTCTCTCAGCCTGTCCTGCGTGTGTTAACACAGGCAGGAGTAGTGATCCCACAGTCCTATCAGTAAAGACGAGTCTGGTTGGGTATGCTGTGATGTCTGGGCCATCTGAAATAGTTTAAGCTATAGACAAACAACAGGGACCTACTGTGTAGCACAGGGAACTATATTCAGTGTCTTGTAATAACCTATAATGGAAAAGAATATATATGTATAAAACTGAATCACTTTGCTGTATACCTGAAACACTGTAAGTCAACTATACTTCAATTAAAAAATAAAACAAAAATAAATAGTTTAAGCTAAAACATCTCTAGGATGGAAATGAAAGCAAGAGACAGAACAAGACATGTAATTACATGTATTCTCTCTTTTGAAAAATCAGGGACGTCCTGCCGTTTACCTTGAAGTTGCCTTATGCCATTTCAACAGCCAAGACTGAGGCTCAGCTTGAAGAACTAGCCCAACTGGGACTAAGTAAGTGGGTGCCCCTGCCCGGTTTCTCTTGATGTGAAAGCATGGAGCAGAGCCAATGGCAGACGATACATCGTTGCATCAAAAAGCAACCCTCATCTCCATGGTAGAACTCCATGAGGCCCTGAGTCACACCTTCTGAGAGTCTTTTTCTAAGTCAAACGTCCAACCCGCTCTCAGAGGCAGGTGCCGAGTTTGCCTGAGTAGCCCACGAATTCTCCCCAGCATCTCCCATCGATGAGTTTGAGCTCCCCAAAATGTCCAAGTCTTAAGGTGAACCTCTGTCATGGGTCCTGCCCTTCTGTGGCATCTTGCTGGGGAAAGGCCGTGCCTGATGGACAGGGAAAGCCAATGCAGGCACCTCGTGTGCATGAGTTTTATTCTAGAGGAACACACGGTATTGATGGCATTTCTGTGCTTTGAGGAATTTGACAGCGCAGGCTTCCAGAGTAACATCTGTCTCAGTTCCTCTGTTGCTCAGTTCCGGCCCTGGTGTTCTGGGCCATGTCCCTTACGCCGCCATGTATCCTCACTCCGGCCAGCTGGGCGCTCGCTTCCCCTCCTGCCCTTTGCCAATGCCCCTCAACCCAGCCCTGTGGTGGACGGTGGATGGCAGGGGCTCAGGACACACCACTCCCCCAGTGTCACTTCTTGGTTCTGTTGCCCTGGGGAACCCGTGTGGGTTTAACTTTCACAAAAAATGTTTTCCTCCTCGATGGGAAGGGGGAATTCTCTTAAGATTTTGGGGCTTCAGTCTTCAGAGAGATGACAACCAGGCCATAGTATTTGAGTTTATATACCAGTATATAGTATTTGAGTTTGGGATTCTGAAGTGCAACTACCAGGATTCCAAGGACCTAAGAAACTGTGATACTTGACCCAGCAAATAAGAAATATATGTGTCCCTCCTTTGGCCAGTTTGCCCCTAAATCTAAAGAACTTGTTCTGAAGCGGGTACCATTGCCAAGAGAGCCTACAAAACGCATAGAGAAGCCCGGAGGTGGATTCACATCCCCCTCCGAAACTTGGTTTCAGAAGAATTGCCACATGCATCTGAGGCCTGTCTGATGGGCAGCTGGGTTTCAGGACTGGGAAATAGAATCCAGGTAAAAATATCAGGGCCGCATAAATGTTCCTGCTGAAAAGTCACACCAACTCTGCCCCCGAGCTTTACACACCTTTGGAGAGAGTTTAAAACATTTCCTGAATTTAAGATCAGATCCTCCACTAGATTATAGGCCTCTTGAGGACAAGCGCCAGGTCTCCGTTTCCTCTGGTGACCTCCATCCCCAGGACTCCTGGTTCAGGGGTCAGCCTGCTGTGTGTGCCTCGTGCCAGGGCTCCAGGACCGCAGTATCAGGGAGAGCACTCGTGCCCTGCAGAGATCGAAGCAGAAAGAGCTTGCTCTGGTGGCCACTCACCGGAGGCAAATAAGGTCTCATTCATAGATGTTCCATGTGTAATGGTCAACGTGCACCTTACCCATTTCATGAAGAGACAGCACTTTAAAAAATTCTGTACCTAATTTATTTGTTTGTCCAACAAGTCTTTCTGGAGGGTCCGCTATGTGGCAGACCCTATGTCCCACAACAAGGGTTCAAAGATGCATAGGGTCCCTCCCTCTCCCCCACTCCCCAGGTTTAGTCTGTATGGGAGGAATACATAACAGGGGAACTAAGTGTTCTAAGTTTGTAAAGTCTTACAACGGTGGCAGGGGGAGTCTAAGGAGGTCGCAAAGGAGGCGAGAGCTGCTCTACACTGGCCAGTAGAAATAGATGTAAGGCAAGCCAGTGTGTACCTTTAAATTTTCTAGTAGCCACATGAAAGAAAATTAAAGGTGCAATTAATTTTTACAATTTACTTAATGTGATATCTGCAATGTTATTTCAGTATATCATCCCTATTTTTTAAAGTATTGATCAAATATTTTACCTTCTTTTTTTCATGCTAAGTGTTTGAAATCCAGTATGAATTTTATCCTTATAGCACATCTCTATTCAGGCACTAAATTTTTGTCAGAAATACATGGATCTGTATTTAGATTTCGTTACATCTACAATTGAAAAAGTAGTTTCATATAAAGTTTCACATACTTTAGAGTTTCCCAGTAACTGAATTGTGTCAGTTTTTACATTTAAATTGATTCACCTGAAATAAATGGAAAATGGAGCCCCTCCGTTTACGAGCTGGATTTCAAGCGCTCACTGGCCACAGGTGGCTGCTGGCTCCCCTATTGGACAGCACAGACCTAGAGGGAAGGAAGGATGAGAGAAAGCGGGCGACACAAGTCAAGGTCAGGCATGTTCACAGCACAGACAGGACAGGGCCAGGGCTCCCAGCCTCGGCCTCTCCCCAGGCCCCTGTGACCAGCCATTCTGGGCCCTCGGGAAAGAAACACAGTTTCAGCAAACACAACAAGGCAGAACTGTAGAGACAAGAACCTATTCCAGATGGAAATTACAACAGGTGTTCAGCACCACCACTGCCTCCCTCGATTTGTGTGGAAAACAGACCCGTCTGTCAAAGGGCGCCCAGGCAGTACGGCTGCAGTCAGCGACGTGCACCACTCCAGAGTGCTGAGCACCAATGGTCAAGGCCAGGAGGTTGTAGGATTTGGGAAGGATGGGCAGCAAACCACAAAGATGGATGGGCGAACTTGCACTTAACCTTTGCATGAGCTGGCTGTCCTGTTTTTTGCTGATGGGACCCATGCGTGTATTTTTCCTCCTTTCGGGTTTTAATGCTGAATGTGTCAAACCCAAGGCAGATTGTGTAACGTCCGCCAGGCCCAGCTGCTGGTCCTGCCTATTAAAGGGGAACTGCGGGCCCCCTGCGGAGGGCACCCCGGGAGAAGGAATCAGAAAGGATGCTGCTGCTTAGTGGGAGGACTTTGTGGAGCAAGTAGGGAGTCCCACGGCCTTTTCCAAGCTCGTACCGTAACCACCCCAGTTCCTTTTTCCTCACCTGGGGAAAGGCCTGGCCGGCTCAGTGCCACAGCCAAGCCATCCCACAAGGGCTTTGAAGGTGAAAAGCCTCCGGAGCCTTCCCAGGAGCCGGCAGCTGGGCCTGGCAGCATTTCCACCCTTTCCAGTAAAGGAATGCAGTGAAAACAAAAACAAAAAAAAAAAGAGAGACAGAGACAGAGAAAGAAAGAAAAACACCACACTCCAGTATAGCAGCGCCTCCCCTTCCAAAGCTGTGCATTGCCAGGCAAGTGTGATTTTTTGTGAAGGACTGGCCGAGTGCACTGTATTTACATTCTTGTGTTCACTGATAATGACTTTCAGATTTTTGGAGCTCTCCAGCTGACAACAAACCCCCAAACCCTCCACCTCCCCATAGGCCTCTCTCCTCCGACGGTGTGGGTCCTGCCTCGCGTCAGCTCTGCCTTATAAATGGAGTGCATTCTATAAAAACCAGGACGCCCTCGGAGCTGGAGTGCAGCCAGACCAACGGAGCCCTGTGCTTTATTAATCCTCTGTTCTTCAAAGTGCACAGCCAGGAGCTCGGCGGAGGCCCGAAGCGGCCCTGCACCCGGACTCCCCCCGACGCGAATGGCACGGACAGGCCTCGGTCCCCCCCACCCCGGCCCCCGCCCCCCGCTATTAATAGTGTGCACGGCAGCCCCCAGCTGTCCGGGCCCGCGGCCGCCGCGAGCATGCCGGAAACCGTGGCCCATCACCAACACGGCGACGGAGCTCGGCTTGGAGCGAAACCAACCCCCGTCCCTCCGCCCCGGCTCAAGAAGCAGGCGTCTTTTCTCGAGGCGGAGGGCGGCGCCAAGACCTTGATCGGCGGCCGGCCTCGCCCGGAGCCCGCGGCGGGCTCGGCCGGCGGCGCAGGTGGAGCCCCGGCGGCGGTGGAGGCGGTGGAGGAGGAGGCCCCGCGGGATTGCACAAGGGCCCGGCCGGCCGCCGCCCCTGCATCCCCATCCCGGGCCCCGTGGCGCGGAGGCCGACAGAGGCTGAGTGACATGAGCATTTCCACTTCCTCCTCCGACTCGCTGGACCTGGACCGCAGCATGCCCCTGTTTGGCTACGAGGCGGACACCAACAGCAGCCTGGAGGACTACGACGTGGAGAGCGACCAGGAGACCATGGCCCCCCCCATCAAGTCCAAGAAGAAGAGGAACAGCTCCTTCGTGCTGCCCAAGCTCGTCAAGTCCCAGCTCCGCAAGATGAGCGGGGTGTTCAGCTCCTTCCTGACCCCCGAGAAGCGCATGGTGCGCAGGATCGCCGAGCTGGCCCGCGACAAGCGCACCTACTTCGGCTGCCTGGTGCAGGACTACGTGAGCTTCCTGCAGGAGAACAAGGAGTGCCACGTGTCCAGCACGGACCTGTTGCAGACCGTCCGGCAGTTCATGACCCAGGTGAAGAACTACTTGTCCCAGAGCTCGGAGCTGGACCCCCCCATCGAGTCGCTGATCCCCGAAGACCAAATAGGTGAGTACCCACCTTGCCTTAAAAAAAAAATATATATATATATATATAATCGCTTATATGTGGAATCAAAAAAAAAAAGACCCAGGTGAACTTATTTACAAAACAGAAAGAGACTCACAGACATAGAAAACAAACTTACGGTTACCAAAGGGAAAGGGGGGTAGGGATAGATTAGGAGGTTGGGATTAACAGAGGCACATTGCTCTATATAAAATAGATAACCAACAAGAACTTACTGTATAGCCCAGGAAACTATACTTAATATTTCATAATAACCGATATGGGAAAGGAGGCTGAAAAAGAAAAAATATATATATATATCTGTATATCTGAATCACTTTGCTAGACACCTGAAACTAACATGACATTGTAAATCAACTCTACTTCAATAAAACTACAACAAATATATATATATATATATATATATATATATATATATATATATCTGTAGCCTGGCAGGACAGCGCATCCTGTGTTAGTTCTCTTGGATGGAGTTTTCTCTGGAGTTCAAAACAGCAACACACTGCAGCCCCTGGGCTGATTTGAACTGGAAACACAGCTTCTTGAAGGAGACTTCACATTATACCTGACTTGGCTGCTGTGCGCCACGCTTGGACGTGTTTGGGGTGGGGGGTGACCGATGGAGCAGCAGATGGGTCTGTTCAGGGACGGAGCTTGCCTTCTGAGGGTCCGTTAGCCCACCTGATTTTGTGCTGTGTGTGTGACACGACTGTTGAGGGTCTCCTGAAGGTGCGTCTCTGCAGGTTGTGTGCAAGGAAAAGGCGTTTTTTGCTGTCTTCTGAGAGGCGGGGGGTTTGCGCTGCTTTGGTTGGGAAGTGCCCTTTTTACCCTCAGAAGAGGGCAGAGCCCACGGTGTGCAGCTGGGTGAGTTTCCACAGGGAACAAGCCCCAGCCCAGCAGAACATGACAGCATCCAGAGCCCCCTGGGATCCCCGCCTTGTCCCCCTTCTCCCCAGAGGGTAACCGCCTTGCCGGCTTCTCATCACAGAATTCAGTAAGTAGCACTGTGAGGGAGTAAGCAAAAAAAAAAAAAAAAAATCAAATGGACAGGTTGGTTTGTGTACCTTTAAACTAAGTCACATATTTGGAGGTCACATGAAAGGTGTTTTCTCCAAAGTCAAGGGGAAATACTTTCTTTATAACCTTGTTGGAGGGCTGAATTGCTAGTGGTTACTTTGGCCAAGGGAAAATTGAATTTGGCAAGCCATCTTTTTTTTCCAGGGCGAGAGTGTTAAGGGATTATTTTTTTTTTTAACTTCAGAAGATTGACTCTGAAAGGCTAGTTTCAGAGACCTCATTGACTGGGCACAGCAGCCAGAAGGGCTCCCAAACATTTGCAGGCAGTTCGTAAAGCAAAACCCCAATTTCTCTTTCTGATTGGGTCCGTTTGACGAAAGGAGTAAACAGTGTGTGGTAGCAAGTGTTGTCTCTCTGTCTCTCTCTCCTTCCTTCTCCCTCTCTCTCCTTTGGGTTTCAGCAGCTTTTTGATTTTCTCACAAAGGAATCAAAGCCTTGTTTGTTTTCCTATGGCTTGTGCCTGGGTTGATGGGGCGTGGTTAGAGCTGGGCTGCTGGAGAGAACGCCGGAAGGAATGTGCCCCAGGATATGCCTTAGAGATGGAAACGCCTTCGGGACAACAGAATAGCCACCCAGGCCCCCTCTGTCCCCGCCCCCCAGAGCCTGCCTCTCAGAGGAGACCCACTCAGACCCCGAACCGGCAGGAGCAGCTTCCTCTGCGGGCGCTGATGTCAGCCCTGGGTTATGTGGCCGGCAGCGCCAACCAGCCCACGGAGAGGAGGCTCCTCCCTGGGGAACCAGGCCTTCCCTTCCTTCTCCGCCGATGCTGTGATCACCAACAGAAGCGCCCGTCCCAGGAAGCTCTCCTGCCAGCTTCTTTGTGGGTGAAGTTCAGAGAGGGTACTTGCTCTTGGAGCACCAAATCTCCTTTTCTCCAAAAACAAATTTGAATTTGGCCAGCCGTCTTTGCTGCAAACGCTTTGCTGCTCCGGAAGGATGCAGCTTTCAATTTAAAATCTAAGGTCGTAGGGAGAAGGGAAGCTGACGTCTAGGGCGCCCCTAATTTGAGCCAGGCCGCCTGTCCAAGCGATGGCAGTGGGTCCTGGCCTCAGCCCAGTGAAGCAGGCATCCGTGTGCCATGTAGCAAGGCAGGGCTCTGCCAGGTGGAGCGGGGTGTCCCAGGGCCACGCCGGCCAGGAATTAGCCCGTGCAGCTTCTGAACTTCCTTCTGTCGGATTCAAAAGGCCATGGTTTTTGAACCTCACCCCTCTCCCCTGCTGCGGCCTATGTTCATATTTTCTCATCAGAAATTAAGGGGGATAGGGTGGGATTGACAGGTACACGCTGCTGTATTTACAATGGATAACCAACAAGGACCTACTATATAGCAGAGGGAACTCTGCCCAATATTATGTATCAACCTAAATGGGAGAAGAATTTGAAAAAGAATAGATACATGTATATGTATAACTGAATCACTTTGCTGTACACCTGAAACTATCACAGCACTGTTAATCAACTGTACTCCAATATAAAATAAAAAGTTAAAAAATTTTTCTTTTAATAAAGATAAAACAAGAACATCAAATGTTCTACAAGGGAAAAAGAAAAGAAATTAAGAGGATTGGAAAATTGTTTAATTATGTTATACACCTAAAATGAATATGGTATATGTCAATTGTATCTCAATAAAAATTAATTTAAAATTTAATTTAAAGGGGAATTAGAATACAGGCTTACCCTCAGACCGAAGCTGCCTATGGAGGTGTAGGTGTGCCCAGCCCGAGCACTGCCTCACTTTTTTATTGGTTCGTTTTGGTTTTTTAAGCTTTTGCATTAAAGCAGACACTTCATCATATCTGTTGCTTCCCCAATGAAATCATTATTCTGTTTTGAAAAGTGCAGTGAACGTGCTGGGCTTTTGAAATTAAGAGGAAGGTGAGCCAGAGCAGACAGCGACCCGAGGAACTCATCATGCGCCCTGCTGGAGGGAAGGATGTGACCCTAATTATTAGAAAACCAGTCCCTTTAAACGTGCACGTTTAGATTAGGACCCTGGCAAGAAAATGGACTTAGTCTAATTGTCTGCTTTACATATTCCTAAATGAAGGGCTCACTAGCTTACTAAAAACTTGTTAATACAGTGATTCCTTTAAACCTCGTAACCAACTCAAGGTTGGTACATTTGTGTAGATTTTGTTCACGTTTTGCAAATTCAGGAATGGAGGCCGAGATGTATAAAGTGACTTGCAGAGGGTTATGCTGCTGGTAGGAAGGGGAGCTTGGATTCAACCCCCATCTCCTCTCGCTTGTCTGCTCATTCCCACCAATCTCACTTCCTGAGAGGTTGTAATTCACTTTGAATGGATTCACTTGAATGCCACCCCCAGAATTCTAAGCCTCAGATTTGTTCAGAACAGGTGTCGACTGATGCTCAGAAGTCTTTTCAAGAATGCCACTTGGGTTTCTCTGCTTCAGAAAAAATCTAGTCCTGTCCTCCTTTCCCACAGCTTCTGAGGGAGAGAGCTCTGAACTAGGAGGTGGGATTTTAAAGCCTAGATTTACAGAATTCCATCCTGAAAACAAGGAAGTTGGAGGAGGTATTTCACTGGTTTAACCCACGTAGAATTAGAACCATCATTCATCTGCGAAAAATAACCATGTGGATGCATGTATATATGCGTTTAGTGTTTCGATACAGTGCTAATCTTCTTCAGAGAGTGGTTCTTCAGTTGCATAGAGAAAAGCCAATGAAAAAACTGAATCGCTCTCCCCCACTGCCACTTTGTCCATGTGCTCTTGTCACAGCCCTGTAAGTCAGCACTTTCTAGGTGAGAATAAAATGATAAACAATCTCAAAGATGAAAAACTGCCAGTCTAAACGGTTGTGCCCTATCGTGGAGAATTTGAATTCTGTTTAGACCACTCTTTAAAGCACTGCCACGCAAAGCCCTGACATTTAGAGGTTCTTCAGTAAGAACCTCTTGGTTGATTGACATCAGCTTTGCTGTTCTGATTGGAGGATGAGATGAGTTCCCATGAGAGCCAGCTCTTTCTTGATTCCAGGACCACTTACTGTGTTTCCCTTGTGGGGACCACTCCACCCCCGACTCTACAAAAGTGGTACATGGAGGGACAAACAACTGCTTTAACAAAGTGTGTACACTGCTTGGCATCTTCCTCAAAAGCCCAGGATCGGTGACTTCATGGACAGAGTGAGGTGTACTCACCACCAGTGTGTCCAGCCCTGTAAGGTACTGACAGGTGCGACATCACGTATTATCCCAACACGTGCTGCTCATTGGTGGGTTTTCACATCACACCACTCTTGCTTCAGTCTCTTTCAACCAATGGGAGAACTTAGTCCAAACTTGCTGGTCGTGAAATCTACACTTTGCAGAACTTGTTGCATTTTTGTGGTTAGTGTTTTGATTTTATTCAAGCAAAAGAAGTCTTACTTCTGATTTGATGTTAATCTTGGGAAATCCCTCTGTTTTCAAGTCTTGTTTCAAGAAAAACAAAATTTTTCCAACTCCAAAAATGTTAGTAATCCCAAATTTTCTATTTTATTCAAATTGCCCATAGATGATCAACAGAGATACAAATAAGCCAACTGTATTCCTAAAAGTCAATAATGAAAAACAAGACAATATATTGTTTTACTTTCTTTAATAGCTGTCAAAATGTGTATTTTCTCTGAAGAGCATTTCAATTATTTGAAGAAAAAATATCCTTAAACACAATTCCAACATATTTCAAAGAGAACATCAATTTACTTATGTGTGTGTGTGTGTTTAATAGAGAAATGATACTGAAATGTGGTTAATCACCAGAGAGCATAGCATGAATAAGAAAGGAGATCTGAAATCATTCCTTGGACGTTAAACAATTAAAACTACTTTGCTTCAGATCTTCTTTTTTTTTTTAAATGAAAGTTGTGGCCAGAGAGGCGTATTGGTGCCAAGTTGAGATTAAAACCTTGACTCTGACTTCTGATCTAGTCCTTGTGTCCATATCACCTGCAAGGAGTCAGTCTCTTTGTACGTTAACAAAGGGTAGAGAGAAGGAGAAAGACTGACCTCTTGCAGCATAGAAAAAGAATGCCTATAGTATTTTTGAAAATTAGTTTAAATAGATAGAAGACCGCAGCAAGAAGCCCCTCTTATTCTCCATGGGGCATCATTTGTTGTATAATTTTTACTTCAGGGCGTCAACATTGGGTTCATTATGTCATATCAAGTAAAAGAAGGTCCACAGCCCTGGAGTTAAGAATCTCTGCCCAGTAGTTGCTGTCTCTGTGATGCTCTGAGCAAGGGAACCGTCAGAGAGCTCTGCTCTTGAGGTGGGGAAGGGGGACGGTGTCACAGAGTGTGAGGCACACGGAGGTGTCTGTGCTGGTGTGTTTCCTGACTCTATCCCTGGAATCTGCCATCGAGAGAGAGAGAGAGAGAGAGAGAGAGAGAGAGAGAGAGAGAGAGAGAGAGAGAGAGAAGCACCTCCCTGGCAGGGAACGCCCCCAGGCAAGAGAGGACTCCACATGGGAACTGAGAGCGGGAGCCCAGGCACACTTGAAGGGCCAGGCGGACTGAAAGGGAAGCATCAGAATCTTTGACACTGTTTCCATTACTCTGCTCCACAGAAAGGATGGCTCTGATTGGCTGTCTTGGTGAGGCCAGACCCCACAGAGGAGCCCTCATCCTCCTGGCCTCATCCCAGCCTTGCCTGGTTGGCCCAGCCTCCCAACAGGGACTACATCCTGCAGGGTCAGCCCTGCTCCCGCCAGGGACACGGCGTCCATGCGGGAGGTTCTCACTTATCATCCAGGCCCAGGGGCTTCTTTGAGAAACTGGAAGTCACAGCCCACCGCCTCTGTTGAGTAGAGAGTATGTATTAAATGCATCCTGTGTTTTTAGTAGAACCAAGTGACAGCCTCCACAATAGTTTAAGAACACTTTTATGCAGAGGATCCCTTAACCCCCCTTACTGCCTCGGGAGGCCCCGTTTAGTATCCTCAGGTTTATAGATAAGGAAACAGAGCCTAGTGCCCTCAAGCCAGGATGCATGTAGGGCCAAAGCCAACTCCTCTGGAGGCCTTCCTGCCCCTCCTGTGGCGGTCACCACACCAGAGGGTCCTCCCGTCCACGTGACTCCTCAGTGATGGTGTCAGCCTGGATCACCAGCCCAAGGCCGAGCTTGCCAGATCTCTGCCGTATAAAAACGTCCCCCCCGGGACTTCCCTGGTGGCACAGTGGTTAAGAATCCGCCTGCCAATACAGGGGACACGGGTTCGAGCCCTGGTCCGGGAAGATCCCCCATGCCGTGGAGCAACTAAGCCCACAAACCACAGCTACTGTAGCCCGCGTACCTAGAGCTCGCGCACCACAACGAAGAGTAGCCCCCGCTCGCCGCAACTAGAGAAAGCCTGCAAGCAGCAACGAAGACCCAATGCAGCCAAAATAAATTAATTAATTAAAAAAAAAAAAAGTACTCCCCTTTCGATAGTCTGTTCTTCGGAAGGAGGCCCCTAGCACTGTTCACACCCGAGGGACGAGGGTAGAATTAAGTCCCACCTCCCTGAGGCCGGAGGGGCTGCATAAATTATTTAGAATTGTTCTGTAAGGAAGCTGGGTCTCTTCTCCACTGCCTTCATTTTTAACAACCTTTTACTAGAAGGCACTGAAATAACTCTGGTGAATTTCGTCCATAAAACATTGCATGAATGTAGCCTATACGTTTACAGAATGCCCTTCCTAGAAGCCCACCAAAACGAACAAAAATATACGTGAATGATCGACCGCCACCCCAGTGCTTGTCATGTTTATTTGGATCGTCTCTGCTGGGCTGATGGGATCTTCCTTTAAGTGATAAAGCATCCTTTATCATTCATTATTTAAGGGCCAAAGGATGCATTACTGACAATCCTTAAAGCAAACCCCGGTCACAAGACATCCCTGCAGGGGCCTCTGGTGGCTGCCCCACACCCGAGCAAGGGGCTCCTCACTAGAGTCACACTTTCTGGATTCTGCAGGGCTAAGGAGAAGAAACATAGTTTTCATGTAGCCACCCCAAGGAAGGATTTTCAGTTCCATTCAGAGGTCACTTGTGGAACACACGCTACATGTGGGCCTTGGGCTCAGGGCTGCAGGCGGCTCACCCCAGGTCTGGTGTGCGGAGGGCTTCTCCAGGAGGGAGGTCAGGTTTGCTCTGTGCCATGCATTGCGGACGCAGCAAAGAGCTCCGAGGATGCAGCAAGGGGGAGCTGTGTGGGGAGGCAGGCAGGCAGGCAAGGCTTCCTGGGGATCCCTGTCATCAGGGGACATGAGGAGCCTGCCGGGCACAGGGAACAGTGTGAGGAAAGGCGCAGAGGGCCATTGGCTTCTGCGAGAGCGTGGGCTGCTCATTCGTGGGGATGTGGCAGGAAGAAGGGATGGAGGGCGAGTCAGGGTCCATCCCTAGAGCTGCCTGAGCCTTGAAGGTGCTGGAGAGCATTTTAGAGAGATCGCCCCAGGCAGGGTAAGAGTCACACTCTTCAATAGTCGCTCCAGCCCAGGTACCCGCCAGTCAAATCAGACACTGGCCAAAAACACCTGAGGATCCGTGTGACAGGCCGGGTGCCAGGGGCCTGGAGTGGGCACACACAGGGCAGGGGCAGCAGCGTGACCCAGGCCCTCTGCAGCTAGTTGACCAAAAAGTGTTGGTGATGAATTAAACCCACCCTTCATCCCACACACTAGCTCATCTGCAGTGGGGCTGCGGGCTGTCTGTTCCCATCGCTCTGAGACACACAGCTGCCCAAGACACTCAGCTCATCTGTGGTCTTGAGCTGTGAGATGGGGTCGGAATGAGGTAGTGACAAAACACTGGGAGTTTCGGGGCAGGAAGACCCCGAGGACCAGACTTCAGATCCTCTGTCCTTGTACCTGTGGATGGGAGGGGCTGTGGAAGAGTCGGAAGACAGGAGAGAGAAAGGTGTACACTTGTCCTTTGGTATCTGAGGGGGTTGGTTCTAGGACCCCCGTGAATACCAAAGTTCGAGGATGCTCAGGTCCCTTATATGAAATGGTGTGGTATTTGCACAGAACCCACGTACATGCTCCCTATACTTTAAATCATCTCCAGATTGCTTTTAATACCCAAAACAGTGTAAATGCTATGTAAATAGTTGACCACGTACAGCAAATTCAAGCTTTGTCTTTTGGAACTTGCCGAATTATCTTTTCCAGAATATTTCCATCCACGCTTGGTTGAATCCACTGATGTGGAACCCGCAAATACCAGGGGACTGACTGTACAGGAAGCCAGGCGACTTTTCTATTCATCAAACCAAGTAAACCACAGTTAATACAGAAAAAACCCAAACCAAACCAAACAGGCCTGAATCAGTAATCCTGGTGTCCTTTATCAAAGACATACACTTCACCGTGGAAAGGAACAGAGGGAACCAGTGACTTTTGCTCACTTACTAGGTGTCAGGTGCGTACGAGGTGTTCATTATGTAGGTCTCCCCCAGTCCTCCCGACAGTCTAATCAGGAAGCTGTGAGTGGTCCCATTTTACAGATGAGGAAGCTGAGGCCTGAAAAGCTCATCTTCTTCCCTCCAGGCCGCAAAGTAGAAAACCGCTCGTTTGGAGTTCACATCTGACCCGAGGGCCACTGGGACACAAGGTGGTCTGTCTGCTTTTCATAATTAGTTTGTGCAGAGGGTTAGACAGGTGTTCCTGTGGCCACCTGGGTGTCACATCTCAGCTCGCTGAGAAGGGTGAATACATTTCCCAGATGAAAGGTAGGGGGTGGAGGGGACAGGGGGTGGTTTAGAGTTAGTGCTCAGGCTGGACTGTGGTTTTTTTTTTTTTTGCGGTACGCGGGCCTCTCCCTGTTGTGGCCTCTCCCGTTGCGGAGCACAGGCTCCGGACGCGCAGGCTCAGCGGCCATGGCTCACGGGCCCAGCTGCTCCGCGGCATGTGGGATCTTCCCGGACCGGGGCATGAACCCGCGTCCCCTGCATCGGCAGGTGGACTCTGAACCACTGCGCCACCAGGGAAGCCCAGGACTATGGTTTTAAGTCCCAGTTCGGCTGCTGCTGAGCTGTGTGTGCTTGGTTACGTGTCTTAACCTCTCTGTGCCTCCGCTTCTTCACCTGCAGTAGGGTTACCAGACACTGTTGTGCCCGCCCCACTGACACTCACTCCCCTGCTGGATTTCCAGCTGCCAGCACCTGCAGCATTTTCCCGACACTTTCTGGTGCCACCAGAGCCCTAGTCCAGGGCGGATGGAAAGTCTGGGGGATTAAAGCCCACCCCACCCTGGGGAAGCCACCCTCAGGCAGGGACTGAAGGGAGCAGGTGTGTGAGTCCCCCAGCCTCCTCCCCTGGGGGTCCAGCTCTGAGGCACCCCTGCGCTGCATCTCCTCCCAGGGGTAACTGGTTAACAAAGCGCTTGGCGTTGGCCGCCTCCCCCCATCTGGTACCAATGCTTCCTGGACTCCCCTCCCAGGGGAACCACTCAAGTCCTTTTGTGTCTGGGTGGGCTTCTGGGAGACCTCAAATGAAGACAAATAGGGGTTATGTACTCATGTCAGTGGAAGGGTAGTTTAAAAACGTGTAAAGTACATAAAAGTGTTTGGAAAGCACTGAGTCGACATCAGCCCTGATCTTTAATCCAGCTGTGTAGCCAAAGGAAACTGTTAGCACAGAAAGAAAGAACCAGCTCGTTTTGCCCTTCTTGTACAGAGCAAGGCCCGTTGTGCCACCTCCTGGCTTCTTTGCAGTAGGAATGACCAGGTTCTCCACCGTCCAGGGAATGTCATTTGACTGCTAAGCCTCGTGTCCATCTGCAAAATGAAGATGGTGCTTGTTCCTCATCAAAGGGCTGGAGCAAGGGCTAAGATAGAGCTCGGGCACCCGTACAGCCCCTTGTAACAGGAACTGTGCAAACAGACACCCATCAGTATTAGAGATGGCAACCGTTTGCATTTCACAGTTTGAGTTCCCTACAAAAAAGGCCCACCTCTTGCCAAAAAACATTAGCTTCTATTTCTTCTACTTTACTTTCTCGAAAGGATAATCAGAATGCTAGAACTTGAATACACCAAGAGGCGGTATGACCTAACTTCATCTTTTTTTTTTTTTTTTTTTTTTTTTTTTTTTGCGTTACGCGGGCCCCTCACTGTTGTGGCCTCTCCCGTTGCGGAGCACAGGCTCCGGACGTGCAGGCTCAGCGGCCATGGCTCACGGGCCCAGCCGCTCCGCGGCATGTGGGATCTTCCCGGACCGCGGCACGAACCCGCGTCCCCTGCATCGGCAGGCAGACTCTCAACCACTGCGCCACGAGGGAAGCCCGAACTTCGTCTTTGATCTTTTGTCAAGCAGGTTGCGACCCGCTCCTTTTGGAGATCATGTTGTTTAGACTCTGGGTTCAGTTAGAGTCCCCGGAGAATGTTGAATATTATTTTGTTTTATTTTGACAACTGGTCAGGTTCAGAGTGCTCCTTCTGTCTTGCCTGCCATGGGTGAGGAGTCGATGGCGGTTCAGAAGTTCCAGGCGGTGATGGTGAGAGAGGTGAGGTGAGGTCACATGGCCAGAGTCACTGAGAAAGATGGAGACGGGTGGGCTGCCAGGCCGCTTCCTCGCGCCCTTTCTAAGACACGCGCCTTCTCTGGACTTCATCTTCTGGGCTCTCGCGTCCCCTACGGCAGCAGTGGGTGAGCAGAAAGTGTTCAGACGAGCTGCTGAGTGATCCTGTCCTGTGATGGTTCCTTGTCTCAAGTCTGACTTTCTCTGGAATCTCTGTCCTCATTCCTAAGAGGGGGGCGATCCCTTCACAGCACCAGAAGCCCACACATTTAACTCTTCCTGTAAATCACGGTGTTGTGTCACAGCAGGGCAGGGATCTCCAAGCCGACGCTCCTTACTCTTCCCTTCTGTGGCTGAGCTTTGGGGCCAGTTGATAGGATCTCTATAAATATTTTCAGAGAATGTATTTCCAGTTGGTGATTTAGTTAGCAATTGGTTTCTAATATTCAAACTGTTGTAGCTCAGACAGTTCTCCAGTATCTTCTTATTTCTATGTTTGTAATTAAACACAGGTGACATAACCAGAGTTCTTGGGTTTGAATCGTCGCTACCCCTCTTGCTACCTGTGTGGCATCAATCTCCCTGGGGATCAGTTTCCTCATCTATAAAATAAATCATCGTCCTTCCACCATGGGTTTGTTGGAGGATCTGAAAAGTCAGTGCGTGTAAAGTGCCTACAGCAGCATTATTCTTGGGTTTAAAGCAACCGGAGATGGTAGAAAAAAACAGACAGTAGTAATTTATAAGCCACGTTGACCGATGTGTTCTTACCTTTTGTTCTGAGCTAGCCCACATTCTGAAAGATTTTCTGTTCCTTTTGTTTCCTAAAATCATTTTTCCCTCTTGCTACATGAGCAGAACCTTTTTTTCCTATTGGAGAGAACCAGTTGGGTACTGGGTCCCTGTCACTTGGCCTTTTTTTCTATTCATCACGTTTATTAAGGATTTGTGGGGGTAGAGAGGTAGTTAGGAATAAAGTCCTGAAAAAGAATGCAAAGAGACCAGTCTCCCTTATTTCTAAATTACGGCCTTTAAAAAACGTACTGTTTGTTTTTTTTCATTTGGGGTTGTAAGGGAGTGGGCACATGGCAATGGGTTGTAGGTTTCAACCCTCCTAGCAGATTTCCACAGCCCCATTTGCTCCTAAGGGCGGAGTTTATGGCACAAAGGCCAACGTCCCTTCCCTGGGGACGAGGATGCGTTGCTCAGGGGACCCACTCAGCCTGCCGATGACGAGCTTTCTGCTCTCGTCCCCGGAACAGCACACAACCTTTTGGAGATGACTTGTGTGCGTGCTCTGGCCCAGAGGTGACCAGGCTTGCTCGGAAGTTAAAAGTTGCCCTTGGGGTTCACGGTCTCCAGGTGTTTTCTGTTGGTTTGATTTATCCACATGGTTCTTGAGGTTTAACTTATATCCACAAAGTGTGCGAATCTCGAGTGCTCAGCTTGACAATTTGCACACCTGTAGCCACCACCCGGATCCAGACATCAACCGTCTCCTTCCCCCCGGAAGTGCCCCCCTCGGCCCTGGTTATTCCTAAGGCCGACTGCCATCCTGACCTGTCATCGCAGATCGGTTTTGCCTGCTCTTGAACTTTATGTATACATGACGTGCTAAAGGAGACACGCTTCTGTGTCTGGCTTCTTTCACACAGAGATGGTATCTTGCAGACCCAGCCGGTTGTGTCTGGAGCAGCAGTGTGCTCTTTCTCACGGAATGAATCTTCTGTTGTCTGAATTCCATTTTCTGGATTCCATTGTGTGAATATATCCTTGCATCCATGCCACTGGGATGGGCCTTGGGTGGTTTCCAGTTTGGGACTGTTACGAGTAACACTGCTGCCAACATTCACGTGCATCCTGGTTAATGATTGACGTGATTTTCAACCCCCTTGGTGACCTCGTTCCTGCAGAGAGGTCACCAGGAATGTAGCTTCAGAACCTTTGGATAGAGGAATAAACTGGTGAATGTTTATGAAACACCATGAACTTTAGAACTAAGAAATCATTGACTTTGAGAAGCAGGATGATTGGTTGTATGGCCTCGAGCAAGCCATTAGGCATCTCCAAGCCTCAGTTTCCTCATCTGTAAAAAGGGCATAATTGTCGTATTATACAAAAATAATAGAGGTATTGTAAAAATTAGATGAGATAATGATATAAAGTACTTAGATAGGGGCTTCCCTGGTGGCGCAGTGGTTGAGAGTCCGCCTGCCGATGTAGGGGACACGGGTTCATGCCCTGGTCCTGGAAGATCCCACATGCCGTGGAGTGGCTGGGCCCGTGAGCCATGGCCGCTGAGCCTGTGCGTCCGGAGCCTGTGCTCCGCAACGGGAAAGGCCACAGCAGTGAGAGGTCCGCGTACCGAAAAAAAAAAAAAAAAGTACTTAGATAGAGCCTAGCCCAACTGAGCCTAGACTAACATTAAGCCTAGCACTCAATGTTAATTGCTGTGATTGACTTTTCATCATAGTGACCATTTGGGGTGAAGTCAAAGATGCTGTATGACTTTATATAAGTTTATTAACACAATGTAACCAGTGCAAACCAAGTAATTTGTTATAATGCCAGATGTGAAGTGAAAACGCTGTTCTGTTTTTCTTCTTACTTCATTTTTTGCTCTTTTGAAGCAAAACCTCTTTTGCTTCAACCTTGATTTCTGTGGGTATGTCTGGTTTAGATTTCTCTCTGTCCCTGATCTTCTAATAATAGGTGATAATTTGGATTCAATGTGATCTGAACTATGTCAGGAATTCCAAAGGCCAGAGAGGTAACTCGGCTATTTCCATGAATCTGTGGGCTTCCAAGATGAAATCACATCCTAGTGTCATATATTAGATGTGGTTGCTACCCGTGGAGCTTTGATGAGAATGTGAAACATTTGAGGTGGAAAAGCGGGTGTGGGAGAAGCAGAGAGCTTCTCACAGTACAGACCATCTTCAGACCAGACCTCCAGATTCATGGTCCTGGTCATTGTCCTGTCAGCCAAGAAAGCTACTCCACTGGGCAAAACCATTCCAAGAAAGAGGGAAAACTAATGCCTCCCACACCTAAAGGTGTTTCTTAACTCTGAACGGAAACACACTTCAAGACTTAAAAAATTTTTATTTTGAAGTCATTTCAGACGTACAGAAAAGTTGCAAAAAGGGTATGAAGAAATCACGTCTGCCCTTCACCCGAATTCCCCAGTGTTAATGCTTTGCCACACTTGCCTCATTCCCTGTCTCTCTCTCTGTTTACACACGCGCGTGTGTATACACACACAAACACGCACACACATGCACACATTCTCTTTTATCTAAACCACGAGAGCGGGCTGTAGGCATTGTGTCCCTTGATCCCAAAATACTCAGTGGGTATTTTCTAAAAACAGGGACATTGTGTTACAAAACTGCAGTGAAATTAACTTTCATTAACTTTCACGGAAGATTCATTCTGTGGAAAAGAGCACACTTCTGCTCCAGACACAGCTGGCTGAGTCTCCAAGAGTCAATCTGTGTGAAAGAAGCCAGATTCACCGTTAACAATATTATCTAATCTGCAGACTTTATTCAAATCTCGACTAATGCCCCACTCATGTCCTTTACATATAACAAATGACATAAAGACTTTTTATGGTCCAGAATCCAATCCGAGATACCATGTGTATTTGACTGAATGTTTTTTCATCAGGAAATATTTTAAGGGAGCTGGAACCCTTGCTATTAGCAAATCCTTCCTTTAACATAACACATTTGCTTAACTGTCCACTGGACCCTCAGTGGAAGGACTGGGTCGAAAGAATGTCTTCTAGAATATTCACCTGTGCTTATGGGTGAGGAGGTGTAAAAGCAGTTAAAGCCAAGTTCAATTGTATGGACTGCACGCAAGAGAGACTGTAAGACTATTAGGGAAGATGCATTCTTCCTGGCTCTACTGAAGAGAAAAGGTTGGCGTGTGAGTGACGTGGCGCTAAATTTTGGCTGGTTGGGTGTGTAGTTCGGACGCGTCTGCCCGATAGCCAGTGCACTAGGTTGCAGTTGTCCATTCCCAGAAAGTAGACCTTGCACTCCTTCGTTCTTTAGTCAATGGTCACAGTAGCTGTGCTTTCTTTGGCAGATGTGGTATTGGAAAAAGCCATGCACAAGTGCATCTTGAAGCCCCTGAAGGGCCACGTCGAGGCCATGCTGAAGCACTTCCACGTGGCCGACGGCTCATGGAAACAACTCAAGGAGAACTTGCAGCTCGTGCGGCAGAGGAATCCACAGGAGCTGGGCGTCTTCGCCCCCACCCCTGACTTTGTGGACGTGGAGAAAATCAAAGTCAAGTTCATGACCATGCAGAAGATGTATTCACCAGAAAAGAAAGTCATGCTGCTGCTGAGGGTCTGCAAACTCATCTACACCGTCATGGAGAACAACTCAGGTGAGGCCACACCGCCCGGGCTCTTGGCCTCGCGATGGGGCTGGGACATGTCGGGCTTTCTGATTCCCAACTGCTCTTCCTTTCAGTTTCTTGACTTCACCAAGTGGCTCACAAAAATACAAGTGTTACTCTGGTGTCTGGAAAATTAGTCCACGTGCAGCAGACAGCACTGAAAAAGTAAGCGGAGGAGGGCAGCAAGAGTTTTGTACGATGCCAGATGATAAAAGATTTAGTTCAGGGTAGTGGATACAGAGTCAGCCTTGGGAGTCTGAGTTCAGATCCTAGCTCTGCGAATGGGTTCATTAACTGTGGGGCTTTGGCCACCATAATCAACCTTCCAGGCTGCTGTTCTGCACCTGTCGTGGGTATGACCCCATCCTTCCTCCAAAGGTGCAGATTAGATGGGACAACACATGCATAGCCCCAAGCATGGTGGAAATATTTATGATTATTCCTGTTGTTACTACATTTTGGCCAGTGACGGTTTGTGTCAGTGATTTACAGCAAACTTGGAGCATTCGGCTATAATGTGGCTTCATCATAGCCATTTCATTGGCTCTCCCTTCTTTGCTCCATACTGATGCAGTGTAGTAGGAATTCATATAAGTCAGCCCTCGGGTTTCCCCTGCGCTGCTTCTTGTAGGTGCAGGAGTGACCCTGATTCATGGGTAGCGATGAGCCCTACAGTGCTCCAGGTCTTGGGTGAGCCTTTTTAATTCCGTGGATGGTCACAACTTTCCCTCTGAGTGTAATCGCTCGATGCAGAAGCAGCGGAGAGAAAACACAGGCTCTGTTACCCACGGCTGGAGGAGGTTGCCGTGTGCAAGCACTTTGCAGATTGTTAGGCAGAAACGTTACCACATGCGCTCCAGAGCTGGTGATGCTGACGAACAGCACCTCTGTAGTTTTGAAGCATACTTCATACGCAAGAAATGTACTTTCTGGAGTCCGTGAAGTCGTTTATAAAACGTCCCCCGAATTATATCTGCACAGGGTTCTGCTCTTCTCAGGCACAGTTTCTCAATCCCAGCACTAATGCCATTACATCTGGAGAATTCTTCATTGTGAGGCCATCTTGCTTCCTGTAGGAAGTTTATCAGCATCCGGATGCCATGAAAAATGTCTCCAGACAAAGCCAGACTCCCCTGGTGGGGATGGGGGGCGGGCAAAATCACCCCTAGTTGAGAATCTGCATTGTCATTAAAAAGTAGGAGTAAAGACTAAACATTTTTCGCCAGATATTAATCGTATATATGTATTCAGTGTACACTGAATGAGTACATTTAGCTCACATTGAAGACAGAGGAGGAACAAGTTATGCCTTGCTCGAGTTTGGTTCTGTCACTGAGTTTTGATTACTTTGCACAGAAAGCAACAGGAAACAAGACACAAAGGAGTAACAGCATTAAGTAGACACTTCCGCAAATGGTTTATCGTGTCACTTGCTAAAAAGTTTAAACTCTTTCAAAGTACTCTGTTCTATTGCGGAGGTTGATGCAAATCATGGAAATGGGGAGAAAATCTTCCCTGTGTTCATTGACTCAGACATTCATTCTGAAATTGTGAGTTAGGGTTGGTCTCTGACGTGGGCAGTGGGGAGAGGCCCAGGCCCTGTAGGATTCCAGAAACACCCATCTCTCTTTATGAATAGCTCACTTCCCCAGCATGACTCCTCGCTGTCTAATAAAAGCAGCAAGTAGGATATGAAAGGAAGAAATGTTGATAAAAATATCCCCGTCTGTCTCCCCCTTTCTTCCTACTCCAGGGAGGATGTATGGAGCTGATGACTTTTTACCGGTCCTGACCTATGTCATAGCCCAGTGCGACATGTTGGAACTGGACACAGAGATTGAGTACATGATGGAACTCCTGGACCCATCCCTATTACACGGAGAAGGTAACAGGCTTTTGAAGAAGTGGGAGGATCTGGGTGCTTTTCTTCGGCTTCATTTTCTTTAAATTGAAGTTCACGTGACATAGAATTACCATTTTAAAAGGAACAATTCAGTAGCATTTAATACATTCACAATCTGGGGCAATCCTGCACATCTTTCCAGCTCCAAAACATTTTCATCCCCCAAAATAAAACCCCAGGCCCATTTGGCACTTATATGGGTGCTTTTTTGACATCTTCAGGGGTAACGGCCGTTTTAGTTTTGTTCATTTATAAGAATGTGCTGACTTTTTTTTTTCAGATTACAAAAGTAATACGTGTTCATCGCAGAAAATTTGGAAAAGTTAGAAAAACACAAAAAAATGCAACCCTGCCATAGTTATACTTCACTGACATCGGTTAAGTGCAATAAAAAATAACTTTCAGTAGAATAAATGCAATTTTTTAGAAGAAATGATTTCTTTGATTCCAAAGGGAAGCTATAAACTTTTGTTGGAGAATAATTCCACTGCAGGTACAACCGCCCGCTGTCCGCGAATCGGACAAAGCCCTGTCTTTTGTTTTCATCTTTATTTTTTAAATTTGGTTTTCAAGACGAAAACAGCATTAATTTCCTTTTCTATTAAAAAAAATAGAATCTGCTCATCATTAACATAAAACTACAGAGGAGTAAAATCTGGGCGATTTGCTTTCGATGTACTTTGTCCGTTCAGTCTCCTTCTTTTTTTTTTTTTTTTATAGTGCTGCAATGAACATTGTGGTATATGACTTTTTTTTTTTACATCTTTATTGGAGTATAATTGCTTTACAATGGTGTGTTAGTTCCTCCTTTATAACAAAGTGAATCAGTTATACATATACGTATGTTCCCATATCTCTTCCCTCTTGCGTCTCCCTCCCTCCCACCTTCCCTATCCCACCCCTCTAGGTGGTCACAGAGCCCCGAGCTGATCTCCCTGTGCTATGCGGCTGCTTCCCACTAGCTATCTATTTTACGTTTGGTAGTGTGTATATGTCCATGCCACTCTCTCGCTTAACCTTCCCCCGTCACAGCTTACCCTTCCCTCTCCCCATATCCTCAAGTCCATTCTCTAGTAGGTCTTTGTCTTTATTCCAGTCTCCTTCTTGTATCCACATGTCTTCGCAGGAATTCCTCTCCTTACACATTTATCACAGAAATAATTGGGGTGTTTGTCACTGTGATGCACAGGCTTGGAATAACTAGGACTCTTGTGTGACCTTGTCTTCTTAAAGGGGAGCAGATCGGAGCCTGTTCATCCTGGTGCATTCTGGCAGTCCATTTCCATGTGTCCCTGTTGGAGCCCAGATAGACCCTGAGTGATGAATTGTTGCATAACATGTTTTCTCTCCAGTGAGCTTTAGTCTGGGCTTGAGTAAAAAGGTCCATCCACGTGCTCATGGTATTCCCCAGGGAATGCATCAACCCAGGATTTTCCCTGGAGGAAACTGCAGTGCTGTGTCACCCCCCAAGTGTGTACATTCGTTCACTAAGTCCCCAGTGCCTGGCTTTCGTTCAGAGTGTCTGACCTCCAGGGAGCCCTGAGGGTCCCCCTTCCGTCCCTGTAGGGACAACGCTGACTCCGGACCAGTGATGAATATCTTCATCCTGTGAATGAGCCTGTCCATCCCTTTACCTCTCCCCCATGTATCTCCCCTCATCCATATTCACGACGCTGAGGCCAGACCCTCTGGCCAGACCCTGCCAGGAGCATTCCTCCCCTGCTCTGCCCTGGGATTTCCAGAAGGGGAGAAGCATGTGGCTCTGTCCAGGGACTAAGAGGAAACATACATCTGTCTCTGTCCCATGCTTTCCTTTCTTCCACTGCGTTATTATTATAATTTTATATGCATCTGGGATTTTTTTGAGCTTCAGTCATATTTAATTCTAGTAAAAAGTGTGCTGAACTCTTGGGGCTTTGGGGGAAGGGCATGCCAGTTTCCCTCAGAAAATTACCATTCTGCTGCTGACAGAGTGTGCTTAGGACAAACATACACTTACATCATGTGGCCTGAGGGTCGAGACAGCCACTTCCTGCCACCTTTCCCATCGTTTCCCCGGAGCGAGGCACTGCCCTGGCCACTATGTCGGTGACGGATGGGGCGGGTGGCAGTGCTCAACTCCAGGAATCGCAGAGAGAGACAAGGACCCAGCTAGCAAAACTACAGCGCAGCCAGCAAGCTCGGGTTTTCGCTAGAGCCTGCCTCCACTCAGCCGTGTCCTGGTTTCTCAGCCTGCTTCCTGGGAGAGCAGGGCGGCCCCGTCGGGTGGCCATGGTTGCAGAACAGGCCCTCCTCTCAGACCAGAGCTCTGCAGTCTGGGAGGAAGAGGCAGCCAAGCAGAGATGCACTGCTGGTCCAGCCCTGCATCCTGCCCTACTGCCCAAAGCCCTCTTTGGTTTGCGGGACGACAGCCCACATCTGTTTTCTGCTGTTTAAGCAGGTAGTTTCATTTGCGGAAAAAGCGTCATGGAATCCCTTTTCCGTGCACAGCCCTGCTGGCAGGGTTAGAGTTTTGCAGAAATTTAAACCTTCCTCTAATTGCATCCACATGTTTCAGAGTGTGGTCAGTTTTGTGCTTCCAGCATTTGGAGTTTTCTCCATAGCGGCCTGAACTTTGAGCCGTGGAGTCTAAAATTTGGCGTTCAGAGGAAACAGTCCCCTCCCAAACTCAACTGTCATAGTCCCTCCAAGTCCGAGGTCCAATCCTGACACCTCCACAAGCCTCTCTTAAGTATTAAGTCCATATTGGTTTCTCCTGAAATCCTCTGTGTGGCATTTAAATTCCATACTACTGAGTTTCCCACTCAATCATGTGATTTGTTCATGGGGAAAATATTTAGTAAAAATCAGCCACTCAAAGCGCTGTACTCCAGATCTCTGCCAGCGACCTGAAAGCCACAAAAGTGTTTCTTTCTCAGTGTGAGTCACAGGGGGGCGTTCAGCTCGTTTCCTAGATGGTGGACCAGTTGCCATCTTGAATGTTGTCACCTGTTGACCAGAGAGAAAGTTCTCCAGGGTCTTGTGTTAGCAGCTAAATACTTTGGCCATGAAAGAGATACTTGCAGACAAAACTTATTAAACCACAACTAACTTCCGGTCCCTGCATGAATAAACCGCCAATGTCCGTTTTCTTTAATACATTTATAAAGCAGGGACTCTGATTCTAATTTTTACAAACCCACCCCCGCTCTGTACCTGGCTCACGGTGGAGATTCAATAGGTATTTGGACAAAGAAATGTCTCTCGATGATGTGCTGTGCCCAATTAGGGAATTTGTAATAAGTGTTTGGGGCGCCCCCTAGTGTTTCTCTAGCACACAGCTTACAAGTTTCAGGAAGGCACCTAATTATAGTTTAAGACCAAACTGTGAACACACTTATGTCTCTCAGAGTGCTGTAAATCTTTTTAACACTCCCCCAAACATAAGACATCGTTACCAAATGCACCAGCAAAGGGGCATCACTTGCTTTTCCTTGTAAATTACTCTTTCCTAAATGTCATGTTATGAGAGTCCCCAGGGAAGGGTAAGAAAGGGAATCAGGAGGGAGAAGTTATTTTGAAGAATCCATATTGTCGTGTCCACGCATGTATACTGTGTATTCCTTTCAAAGTGTATAGTTTACTTAAACTTTAGAAAAGAGTAATTCCTAAAGGAAAAGCCCCAAAGCAGGTGTTGCCAGAAGTAGGTGGATTCCTGTTCCTGTACTAAAGGGTTCTGGCCTCAGAAAGGTGGACCCTGCCGTCCTCACACGCCTCCCCACCTGCCTCAGGCCCCAGCACCCTGACCTTTTCTGGCAAAGCATTTTCACAGTTGTGTTTAGATAATAGAGATTCTGTGTGTCTCACCCGTTGGAATGGAAATTCCATCAGGGAAAGCAGGGTGTGGTCCGCGGTGGGCAGTGGCCCAGGCCTGGGTCAGCCGTACATCCACGGAGACGGATGCAGGAATGGATGGGTTAGGATGTGCTCTCATGCGGTCCCTCAAGGAAATGCATGCGGAAGAGAAGGAGAAAATGCCAAACCGGACCTCCAACACAGTGGGCCCCCCAACTGTTGTCCAACTGGTAAACCCCTGGAGAACTCATTCTTTCCACCCTTTCCAGGAGGCTACTACCTGACCAGCGCCTACGGAGCACTTTCCCTGATAAAGAATTTCCAGGAAGAGCAGGCAGCGAGACTGCTGAGCTCTGAGGCCAGGGACACCCTGAGGCAGTGGCACAAGCGGAGGACCACCAACCGGACCATCCCCTCAGTGGACGACTTTCAGGTATGTGGCCGGCCGGCGGTGGGGACAGACTCCTGCTGCTTCCTTTGTCCTTGGGAAGCAGAGCTGGCTCATGGCGCACGCAGCTCAGGGCACCCGAGGGCCTCCCTTCGTCGGACCATCTGGTGGAAGAGGGATATTTTAAACCACCCTCTGACCTTGTTGTTTCACTTCTCTGTTTTCCTTAAATTAACAGAATATATATATGTGTGTGTGGATTTGGCCCAAGTTTTGCTGCCCTTAAGAAATCAGAGTCAAGTTAGGGCAGGATTTCCTCCAGAAGGTCTAGCGTGGATACTGCCCACCTGAGCGCACAGGAAGCCAGAAGGAAGGATGCTCTCAGCACAGGTGGCAGATGGGAGACTGGGAGGTGGAAGCAGCCGTGTGAGGCCCTGCACTTGACCTGGTCTCTCTGAGAAGAGGGACACCTCTCCTCTTTCATCTCGCCACCCCCCAAAACAGAAGACCCCAGCATCTCATCAGCAGCGTCAGCTCTGGCAGCTGGTCAGGGCCAGAGTTGAAGGGTGAGCATCTGGGCCAGGTCCTGCCTGGATCCCCTTCCAGAATTTTCTGTGCCCCTGAGCTGGTCCCTGGGAAGGCGGGTTCCCACAGAGCTCGCTTCCTAGAGAGGAGAGGCAGGTTGAGGCTATAGAAATCTTGACCCAACACAGGAACGCTTGATTTGCTCACAGTCTGTGAAACGATGAGTAAGTCTGCAAATGTCTTCAGATAATATTTCAAAAGTTTCAAATAGAATTGTAAACCCCAACCGTGCTTTGTGTCCACGTGCCACGTGGTGAATTTCCAAGCAGGACAGATTTGCTCCACGTCCAGATTCACCTTCCTTGCCCTTTTTGCCTTCTTAATGCTCTGAAAACACTCAAAAGGTACATTTGGTTTAAAGCCACCCATCGTGGAAAGGCAAGGTCAGCAAGGTTTTCTCCAAGATAGGAGTGTTCCCAGAAATTCCTTCCCCGGTACGTAAACCTAAGGGGCGAGAAGGCATCCTGTGCGCCCCCCACCCCGTGGATTGTTGAAGAACCGTCCACGTGCTGAGCGATTTAGCATCTGCAGGCCCTTGGAATGTGGCGACTATTGGCCATCTGGGGACGGGGTTCCTAAGGCCACACAGCCTCTGGGGAGAAGAACGGAGGAAGGGAAATAAGAAGGGATAAAAACGCATCCTTCCACATCCCCACCTGCCATTAGCCCCTTCCCCCGGTCCCCTCTCTCCATCTGGAGCTTCTAACCTAGAACCCCCAGAGTCCATGCCTTGTGCACGCCCCTCCCCACTGGCCTCACTCACCTCAGAGAGGCACATCTTCTAAGAACAGACCCAAGATGGGAATTGTCAGCACTCAGCTTGGCTATAGAAGCCAAAGCCAGGAAGCAAAGCTGCACTTGGAACTCCTAAGTCAGGGTCACAGACACACACATCTGCTCACCCTGGAGAGGCAGCACACCTCACCTCAGTGGTCGAGACACCAGAACACTGGCCCTGCCACTCACTCGCTCTGTGGCCTTGGGCAAGTTCCTTAACCTCTCTGTGCCTCAGTTTCTTCACTGGTCAAACAGGGATAGTGTAGGCCTCCTTCACAAGGTTTTTTTTAGGAGTCAGTAAGTAAATGCATACCATGTGCAGGCCATGTGCTGGGGGGCGGTATGGGAGACGAGGGGTTGGTGAAGCCGGGCGTGTGTGTACCCGAAGGGGCCCTCTATTGTTCCAGTTCAAGAGCGTCGGTGTTCTCATCCGTGTGCAGGGTGCACTGGCCTGCCCAAGAGCTCTCTTTTCTATCACCTGAGGAAACCCTCAGGGTAACCGTGTAGGACCCCCGGCAGAGAGCCCCACTCCCCATTACTCCTGAGTAGGGCGGCCAGATTTCGAAAAGGAAGATGTATTTGTCTTCTGTCTGAAAATCAGATTTAACTGGGCGTTCCCTATTTTACCTGGTAACCCCACTCCTGAGGAAGTAGAACTGCAGAATGACCCAGGGCCACAGAGTCTCAGAGAGCCGGGCAGGAGCCTAGGATGCCCCGCACCTCGTCCGGGCCCCAGGTCTGTTCTGTTCCGTGGAGCCGCTCGCCTGGTACTGCTCACGATGCAGGGCCTGCAGACACCCCCCAGCCTGCAGCCCCCATCTCCACGGCACCGCCCTGCACCCAGATGCGCCCTGCATCTCCCAGGCCTTTCCACAGAATCCACAACCCCCGCCGACTTTCCCACACAGCACTCAGAGCCACCTTGTGTTGGGTTGAACCATGTGAAATTGCCAGTGGGGGAGGGGAAGGACGGTCAACCGTCCGCAGTATTTCGTGGTGCAGCCTAACGCCATCGCCCCTGCCTAGGCTTCATAAAAAGGAGTCCGAAGCGAATAGAACGTGTGCTCTTGTGTCGACATACGTTAATGTGTCTCCTGCTGCTGACTCCTGGCTCTTCTGACATTTGGTTGGTTTTTCAAGCTGGGAATAAAAGAAACCCGTCAGATCTGGTTGACACTCTTAACCAGGGATTTCTCAGCCCAGCTCTATGAGAGAGACTGAAGGGTGAGAGCAGGGCTGAACGGACTTCCTCCCGCTTCTCGTATTGGGGATGAATTAAAGTCCATACAGTTGTGCTCCCCACCATCCCGTTTCACATCAGCCTCTTTCCCTGTACTTGGGGGCCTCGTCTCCTGACCCTGGACGTCCCGGCGAGGCTCACCTGTGAGGCCTCTCCCTGGTGTCCCCCAGCTCACCTGCACCATCTCACTTCCTCTTCTGACGCCGCCCCTGCACCTCTCTTTCCACCTGCAGAATTACCTCCGGGTTGCATTCCAGGATGTCAACAGTGGCTGCACGGGAAAGACCCTCCTTGTGAGGCCTTACGTCACCACGGAGGACGTGTGTCAGCTCTGTGCCGAGAAGTTCAAGGTGGCCGACCCCGAGGAGTACAGCCTCTTCCTCTTTGTGGACGAAACGTGGCAGCAGCTGGCCGAGGACACATACCCTCAGAAAATCAAGGCCGAGCTGCACAGCCGGCCACAGTCCCACGTCTTCCACTTTGTCTACAAGCGCATCAAGAAGGATCCTTACGGCGTCATCTTCCAGAACGGGGAAGAAGAGCTCACCGCCTCCTAGGAGACACGCGAGGCTTCCCAGTGGTGCATCCGAAGAGCGGAGTTAGGAACCTGGCCTCTGGCTTCCACGTGCTTGTGCTTGCAAAGCAGTCACCTCCTTGGGGTCCGCTCGGTTCAGTGACGGAGCCATCCACAGGCCGACTCGGCCAAGGGCACCTTTAGCCACGACGCCCAAGCACAGTAGCTGAGGTTCATGAAACAGTAGGATCCGTCCTTCAGAGATGGAGAACTGCATCTGATGGTTCAGGTGTCCCGAGATCGTTTGCTGCCTACCCCCAGCCAGGTACAGGGTTGGCTCACGTGTATGTATACGTACTGAATGAACATTTAAGGTACAAGCTCTTCTCTTGAGTTCAACAGCAGGCGTTTGACAAGACTGTCCGATGCAGTGCATCAGGGACCTCTCAGTTCAGTGGGTGCCTTCATCCTTTCCTTCCTTTCTTCTTCTTTTTTTTACGAAGAGCCTTTGCGTTTTTATATATTTCATAGAAATTTTTATAGCAGTTGCAGGTAAACTGTCAGGATTGGTTTTTAAAATATTTTTGTAACTTTAAGATATTCTATAATTATGCATGTGATTTTAACATTTAATATGCAAAAAGAAATCTCTTGCTGGATTTGAGAGTATTGCATTTTAAAAGTCTCTCTTCTGTAACTGGATGTTTGAGCAACTTTGTGGGGAGAGACTGCTGGGTTTCTTACAGCGATGTATTACTGACACTGGCCACAGAATGCCTTTGGAAATCCAACGTACTGTTATTACCTTGTTCACGCTCAGTGGTATCGCGTTGTTTTGTGCTTTCACCAAGTGGTGCTGGGGATCAGGAAAGAAATGAATGTAGAGAGAGGTCGAGAGGGAAATACAGACTCTAACAGAGGACTAAGGGGTGGAGTCTGCTGGTTCAGACTCCTTGAAGGAAGTGGGAAAAGGAGATAAAAGGAACCACCTATGCTGAAAATACTGTAAATGTGCAGTGAGATTTGCAAAATCTGTCCCATGTTATTTGCTTTCGGAAGCAATTTTGAAAACCCCACGAGGAAAAAAAAAAAAAGAACACCACTTTTTTTTTCCTTTTCCACATAAATCAAAACTAACAGCATCAGATTATTTTGGGCAGAAACCATGTATTGTGAGTTTCATTGAGTTAAATAAATGCCATTTGGAAAGGAGTTTGCAAATGCACCAAAAAGCCCATCTGTGTTGTAGAATGTGTGGCGGAAGTTAAATTTCTGTTTTACGAAACCTGTTTGGGCGGGGCCTGGGGAGGGGCGGTTTGCACAGAGGATGAGGGTCTCGTATCAACATAACAAAGGTAGTTACAAAAACATGTTATTGTACTGTGTAAGGATGCGTAGTCATCTAATTTTGTTGGCTTTGTACCTTGTACCTTTTTAAGCTTTTGCTGTACATCTGGAACCCTCAACACATACTGTGTTGTACTTCCTTTTGTAAATGATTTTTTAATGGAATTTTGCACATAATACATTGTAATACTGTGCGATAATCATGTGTGAAAATAATTCTTGAAATATTCTTCAGTTGTCTTTTTCCTTTGAGAAGCAGAATGTGATTATGCACCAGAGCATGTTATGTAAATCTGGAACCCACGCCAGTGTTTGTGGTTAGATGATCCATAGAGAGGAAACAGAAAAGTTGACATTTTTTCACCAAGCTCATGTTCTGACAGCAGCAGAAGGAAAAGAACGTGTTCTAACCTGAAAGATTTGGTGTTATCTGGGACAGTCCTTCGCTTAGTTGGACCAAGAGAACATCACAGCTAATCAGAAGAGCCCTGCAGACACCCCGCCCTGGTCTTTTTTTTTTATGTAACCTCTGAAGTGCCCCAGCTGAAAGTTCAGGGCTGTTTCAAAATCAGCACGGCAGAGGCTGGCCTATTCCTGGTGCTTGGCAATGGCTTGATAGGTCCTTGTTGACTGAACGCACTTTCTAACCCGTCAGTAGGATGGATGCTTAAAGATCAGAACTGTGGCTGAGCCGACTGCCTGCTTTGCATATTTACAATGAATTCAGAGTGACAATTCAGTCCCTGTAGTTTAAGGTCGTCACGCTCTCCTTGTCCTCCGAAGTCAGTACACTGCTGACTTAAAGCAGGTCACTGTGCCTGAATGGGAGACAGCCGGAGTAAACTTCAGTGAGATCAAAATAGGACGCTAGTGTGAGCAGAAGAAAACATCACAAGACAGCCCCTGGTTTTGTCGTTGGGCAATGTTTCCATGCTAAAATTACAGCTTCACATGCGTCTTCACTTTTTTCCCCACGCCAACATTTCTCACTTCTCAAATTGCCAGGAAACAGATTTTGGGGCAGTTTGAAGGAATAAGAGGAGAATAAAAATATACATGCTGGGTGGAGGGAGAGGAAAATGTATTTCCAAATCTAAAAATATAAAAGTTGAATGCCAGCCAGAGGAAAGGATTTCTTTTTTTTTTTTTTTTAATGTTATATGCAGTGCCAAATATTCTCTCCTCAGGGACGCAGAATAGAAATAGAAACTATTCGAGCAGATCAGTATCGTGTGGAAGTTACAACTTTAGATCTGTAAGGAAACACAGAAGGCAGGAAACCCAACCATGAATGCTTTCATTCATAAATGTGGCTTCACGTCTGCCGGGCATCTCTTACCTCCATCTTTAAGAGACTGGAAGTGAGACAGCACTCTGATTATCAACAGCACTGCCTGCTTACTCGCTAAAGTCTGAGAGGAAGGGCTACGTACATGGGACACGGGCATTCTAATCGCCTGGCAGTATCTGATGATAAAATACTAAAAATCATCATCTTTCAAACCATGCTTGTGATGGTGAATTTGAGACCAAAAGTATTGTTGGTCATTTAGTGAACCCTGATTAAGTTGGAAATGGGGGAAAATTCACATAACATGGCAGAATCCTAAAGGGATCGTAAAAAAATAGAAGAGGTGGAGGGAGGAAGATCTGGAGAACACGCTCTTATTTGAAAAAGATGTTTCCCTCCAACGTGGAAGGATGGGTGGCATTTGGCACAAACATATCCCCCATGGACAGTGACTTTTGTCAGGAAGGTATGCAGGGGAAGTTTATAAAAAATTATTCAGAAAGGTCTGGGCCGATACATTTAATAAAGTGGTACCGAGGGTCTGCCCTCAGACCCCCACCCAGCAGGCACGTGTGCAGGGCGGCAGCTTTGATCTGGAGGGTGGGGGGACGGGGGCCGGACAGCTTCTTGTCTCTCGATGCTGATAACCTAACCTTCCAGAGTGGAAGTTGCCTGAAAGTTCTGTACGTAATAGACATTTAGAATATCATCATAAGAATGAATCTGAGTATTTCCTTCCACCGAACGCAGATCTGCTGTGGGCGATCCTGGACTCTGTCAGCCTGGAGGGGGAGGCGCTCAGGGCCCATGGCGGGGAGAGGGACAGTGGCTGGGGTGGGCGGGTAGCGGGGACCAGGCAGGGCTCAGCTCTGGGCTGAGGTTTCCTCCCTGGTGTCTATCGCCCCCCCCCTCCCCGCGGCCCGCCCTCGGTCCCCTGGGGAAATACATCACCTCACACAGCTGAAGGCAGTTCCCCCCCATTTAGCTCCATTCCTTCCCTTCCCTCCCCCAGGACCCTGGGGGGCAGGTTTTAGGTTTTAATGAGCTGGGCGGGCTCTGGCCTTTCCCTGAGGCCTGTCCACAACACACGCTTCTCCAGTTCTACCTGAGATGCAGGGTGAGCCAGGTGCCACCACCTACACCCGCCCACCTGGTCTGTCCCCAGGGCTCAGTGTCCGCTGGTCCTATTCCCATCAGGTTCTCAGCTTCGGCCGCTTCTTCAGCTCACCTGCAGCCCTTTAAAACCCGAAGGCCAGGCTGCCCAGACCATCAGAATCTTTGCACGTGGGACCCAGGCAGCGACTTCTACTGAAACTTCCAAGGTGATTCTACTGTGAAATCGGGGCTGAGAAATACCAGGATAGATCAAGACACAGGTCTTAGGAGAGAAACACACCTGAGAGAGGTAAGACTTTGTCTACAGCCCCTAACGCCTAATCAGTTACAGGTTCTTGGTCTTAGTCGGCTGACTTCAGCAAGAGACCATGGAAAATGTACTTGTAGCATGGCACCGTTCCATGGAAACAGGAAGCAAGCCACACAGATGATTTTAAATTTTCTAGTAGCCACGTTAAAAAAAAGAAGAAAAACAAATGGGTGAAATCAATAGCACTATATTACAGTATTACTAATAATTTATTTTATTTTAGTAATCTATTTTATTATTTAACCCATGCTATCCCAAATATAATATTTTAACAATTAATCAGTCAAAAACATTAGAGGTATTTTACACTAATTTTTTTTCATCACCTCCAAAATCTTGTGTGCATTGGGCACTTATGTCACGTCTCAGTAGCCAGATGTCGAATGCTCAGCAGCCATGGGTGACTGGTGGCTGCTGTGTTGGAAAGTGCAGTTCTAGCAAACTAACTAGGAGTGACTTAAGAAACTGAAAAAATACAGTTATCGGTGCATGTAAAATAAAACCACAAAACACACACATGCGCACTGTCAAACAGGCACCCCTTGCCAGCCGAGGTGCTGACGGCATCTCCCTCTTGGCTCCTGCGAGAGCCACGAGGCACTGAATTAATCCATGTGACGTCTTAGAACCCGGTACTCCACAGGCACATTGAATATTTGTCACTATTATCATGAGACAATCAACCTCTTCGAAAGAAAATTTTCCACTGCCGTTGTTTGTTTCTACGGACCCATTCACGTTTTTATCTGCTGGCAAGTTTCTTGTGAAAAAAAGAAAGACAATAACAGGTACTAAGGTTTAATATAGATAAACTATATATATCAATATACATATTATATCTATATCGCTATATATTATATATATTAACTATATAAATCTATATATTATATATATTAACTATATATCTATATATATTATATATATTAACTATATATCAATATACATATATATTAACTATATATTATATATATTAACTATATTAACTATATATCAATATACATATATATTAACTATATATCTATATATATTATATATATTAACTATATATATCAATATACATATTATATATATTAACTATATATATCAATGTATATATTATATATTAACTATATATATTATGTGTATATTATATATTAACTATGTTAATATATATTATATATTAACTATATATCAATGTATATATTATATATAAACTATATAAAGTATATATTATTTATATTAACTATATGTGTTAATGTATATATTATATATATTAACTATATATGTTTATATATGTATGTATATATATATTTTATATATATATACATACATATATATACACACACACACACACACACACATATATATATATATTTATATTTATATATATATAGGGATGAGATGCCCAGTGTGGGAGGATTAAAAATAAAGTGAATGCCATCCGTTAAGTTTGTTGTTGATGATGGTGGTGATGGAGGAGTACAGGTGTGAACTGGGAGGATATTCCCAGTGTTCCCTACTGGCCAAGAACATCAGCAGGGCCGTGGCCAGTGGTGACTATTGCCAAGAGGGGGAAAGGGGAGGAGGGAGGGAGATTGCAGGGATGGCCAGAGTGACATCCTGGGAGGAACCGGCTCTGCCCCGAGGGTGGCTACAGTAGCGCTTCCCAGGAAGGAATGATTACTTAAGTAAAAGTGTAACTACAGTCAGTGATTATTGCCACAGCTTTTCCTCTTTTAATTTTATTTTTTACATTCACTTATTCATTTAGATATTTATATATACATGTCTATTATTTAACTGGATTACTCTTAAATACAATAGGCTTTACCAAAAAGAATAAGGTGTGATTTGATGCGATTTTCCTTATCTCTGATGTCTGTGCTTCCTCTTTCCTGCCAGTTCTACCAATTTTGAGAGAATGGACTCAGATTGCAGTTTTAGTCAATTTTATCTTTTTCACTCTGTTTCTTCAGTCTACTGATATACAATCACGCACAGAACAGAAATGCATCGACAATGAACTGAAAGAATGAAAAATTGCAAAGAAAAATAAACTGCCCAAGACTCTTTAACCAATCAAAATTAAATGCACGTGAACTAGCTAGGACACTGGAAAGCTTCTGCTTTTCACAAGCATGTGGAAATACAATACTTGGCAAATTGCAAAATCTCATTTCACAGATAGTTGAAGATTTTGCTGGTGAAAATGCAATCCATGGACCAAGCATAGCATCTTCCAGGAGCTCCTCAGAGTCTCAGGACCCTCCCAGACCTACTGAAACAGAATCTACATTTTAACAAAATTCCCAGATGATCCACGTGCACGTTACAGTTTGAGCAGTATTAGTTCAAGGCCTGTTTGTGTTGAGGGCATTTGTGCAGCTGATACAATTAAACTTAAACTGCTGCTGTTAAATCTCTGGAGGGACGGAGCTTGTGACACTAACTAAAAAAAAGGCATAACCTCACTTCAAACCACGTACATGATCACAAAAGGCTTAAAATGCAGATGTCAGGAAACACGTGCTTTTCTGATGATGATTTAGTCTTCTTGCTTTCATAGGGAAAAGAGACCTGAAACGTAGGGGGAAAAACTCAAAATGAGGTGGGGTTGAAGACAAATACAGTGGTTTTGCCAGGCATCTTCTTTTACCTCCAACTATGTGAGGCAAACAGAAGCTGAGTCAGAAGGTTCTTTCTGTCTGGGCCAGCTGCTCTCACATGTGTACTCGTGTGTGTGTGTGTGTGTGTGTGCATGTGTGTGCATGTGTGTGCAGGGACATCATTATGTAGTCTGGATAATTAACTAGTCACACTGTCTGCACGTGATATTGGAAGTTTATGGGCTTTTTTATTTTCTGAAAGGACAGCCAACTTTCTTTTAAAGGCATTTCATTCCCTGAGAATCTATTATCTACAGGGCCATTTTGCTCATCGATTTTGAAAAGCAGGGAAGATAGATGTATTTAAAATGTATTTGGTGACTAAGGAGTGAATTGTTTAAAACATCTTTGGACTCAGCAGGCGGCGGCTGCAAAGGGAAAGTGCTGTGGACCCTGCAGAACGCTTGCATTCCTCCGGACAGTGATTCCAAACAATCCTGAACCCTCCTATGCTTGCAATGTTGTTTCATGCATGTGGTTTTGCTCTTTTTTTGTGGGGGAAGGGAGGATTTGTTTTTACAAAATAAACACCACATCAAATATTCCCAGGTGTATAATGAAGCAGCAGTTCCTGTCCCCTCCCCCAATCGCATTTCTATTTTTAAAAATATTTTTCACTTAATGTACAATCCTTTTTAAAAATTATTTATTTATTTGGCTATGTCAGGTCTTAGTTGCAGCATGCAGGATCTTCGTTGCGGCATGCGGGATCTTGCTGTTGCAGTGTGTGGGCTCTCTAGTTGTGGCGCGTGGGCTCTAGAGCTCACAGGCTCAGTAGTTGCGGCGCGGGGGCTTAGTTGCCCCATGGCATGTGGGATCTTAGTTCCCTACCAGGTATTGAACTCCCATCCCCTATACTGGAAGGCGGATTCTTAACCACTGGACTGCCAGGGAAGTCCCCGAATCCCATTTCTGATGCCCCCCCCCTCTAAACAACTTCTCCAACTCCATCTGCCATTATTTATCTGCATATTTCTTTAAAAAATGCTTATACTGTTGCTTATTGATTTCTTTTCCAATATTAGACATTATTTACTGAGTCCGTACTATGGAAGGTGAGGATTTAATCTTCTTATACCATATACATAGACATGCAATTTTTCTCTGCCAGTCTCCCCAAATAATTATATAACATTTTGGATAAATTCATGTTTTTTATTATGATGGCAATGTAAATATTGTTCAGAGCTAAACTATAATGCAATTGTATTTCCTTTTTGTACAACTTTTTGTTTTTCTTGGAGTTAATGATTGCTTCCATTTTTATGGTTTACCTTTAATGTACCCATCACTAATTCATTCTCAACCTCTATTCCACAGCCGAGAAATTCCTTTCAACATGCTCTAATAATTCAGAATAATCTATCATTTCCTTTTATTTTTTTCATTGAGATATCTTTCCTAGAGCTGTCCTCCTGTTGTAATGTGGGTGGGCCAGTTGGTTTCTAGGACTGTGATAGAACTGTCTTCCTGGAAATTCTCCTTACCATTCTACAGAGTTAAATGTCCTATATCCTATTTCTTGGATCCTTTATTTCTCTTTCTTCACTCACTTCTTTTTTTACTGGAGCACGTTATTTAGAAGAATTGAAGGTGAAACGTTTGAGGCTTTTACATATTCTTCTGATTCTTCTATCATTCCTAGTGCTTGATAGCTTGACTAGGTCGAGAACCCTGTTAGAAATTTCCTCTCAGAATCTTTTTTTTAAAAATTAATTAATTAATTAATTAATTTTTGGCTGTGTTGGGTCTTTATTGCTGTGTGCAGGCTTTCTCTAGTTGCAGTGAGCGGGGGCTACTCTTCATTGTGGTTCGCGGGCTTCTCATTATGGTGGCTTCTCTTGTTGCGGAGCACTGGTTCCAGGCACGCAGGCTTCAGCAGTTGTGGCATGTGGGCTCAGTATTTGTGGCTTGTGGGCTCTAGAGCTCAGGCACAGTGGTTGTGGCACATGGGCCTAGCTGTTCCACGGCATGTGGGATCTTCCTGGGCCAGGGCTCGAACCCGTGTCCCCTGCATTGGCAGGCAGATTCATAACCACTGCGCCACCAGGGAAGCCCTCCTCTCAGACTCTTGAAGGTTAGAAATAATGTTTTTTTCTCTTGTCATCTAGCTTTCAGAGATGCTGGTGTCTGACATCACTTGATTTCTGATCCATGCATATATGAATCTCATCTCATTTTATACCATTGAATCATCTCCTTCCACCTTGACTGTAGGCCCAGCCAGAGGACTCACCTTGGTCAAAAGGACTCTAGTAAACAGGGTGCAAGTGGAGGTTTGAAAAGTGCTTGTGCATTGGGCTGGCCCCTTCTTGCTGCTGAGAACCCTTCCATCACCCTTGTGAACAGAACAAACTAGTTTCCTAGAAGATAAGAGATTGTGTAGAGAGAAGTCCCAGCCATCCCAGGACATCCCAGACACGTGAGCGAGGCCGTCTGGGATGATACAACTAACAAGCCTCCAGCTCAGACCAGAAGAACCACCCAACCAACCCACAACTTAAGTCGCTAGGTTTGGGTGATTCGTTACACAGCGAAAGCTAACTGATACACTTCCCTTCCATTTTCCAGAAGCTGTTAGAAGAGTCTCCTTATCCCTACTGTTCTCAAATTTCAAAGATATGCCTCGATGTGGATTTTTTTTTCATCAGTTGTGTTGGAGACTCAGATCTCTTTCACTCTCTGGAAGCTCATATTCTTTAATTCTGAGAACATTTCTCATATTTTCAAAATTATTATTTCTTCCCATCTATTTTCTCTTTCCGGAGTTCCTATTATTTAAATATTGGACCTGAAAACGTGCCCCATTGGGTTAACAGAAACTGGTGACTAACAGAAATTCTTGATCTTGTCTTACAGAACACCAGATAAGGGAACAGCTTGTTAAGAAACCCTTCACTTGTGACCTGCCTTCACTGACCAAGCTCACCTTAATTATTTTTTGGCTCCCTAACTGCCCCCTATAGATAACACCTTTGAAGTAGGGGTTGCTATAGTAATGGGGGCTTAAGTTGTTTTCCAGGAACTTGGAGTCAGCTCCAGTGCAGTTGAAGCTGAGTAAGACTGATTAGGAATGCCCACCCTAAAATTTGGCTTGCGCAGGTGTCCAGTGACATACATCTTGACACCAGAGGGCTGAAAAACTCCACCCTCAGATCGTGCTAAATGCCTCCATTTTTTTTTTAAACAGGCATCCCGTGGAAAAGCGTGTAACCCAGATACACCTGCGCACAACACCGGTTACCTCACTTTTTCCCTACCTCCAGTCACCTTTTCCCACACCTAAGACCACCCTACTCCTTTATCCCATAAATATCTCAAGCCCTCGCCTTCAGGGAGGCAGATTTGAAATTTGTTCTCCATTCTCCTTCTTTGGCTGCCTTGCAAAGGAACCTTTTCTGTGTGACAAACCTCCATGTCTTAACGTTTGGCTTGCTTCAGGTCAGGCAAATAAACCTGGCTTGGTAACAGACCTACTAGATTGCACTCCTATTTGTTTTTTTCAAGCTTTAATTCCTACTTCTTGTCTCTATGTCTTTTTCTTATACTTTCTGGGGTATTGCTTCAATGATTGAATTTTTAATTTATAATAATAACATACTTTGTTTCTGAATGTCATTTTTATAATATTTAGTTCTTTTTTTCCCTGGATGAAATATCTTGTCTGTCTGTGGATCTTAGTTATAGCATTATTTTTTTTAAAAAAATCTCTGTTCATCCCACTTTTCTTTTTCTGTTTGTTTTATTCTGTCGTTTGGATTAGCGGCTGTACTCAGATGTTCAGTGGCTTTTGATTATTCATAGTTTTGGGTGGCGGGTTGTGGGGTTTTTTGGTTGATATTTATTTATTTATTTATTTTGGTTGCACCGGGTCTTAGTTGTGGCAGGCAGGCTCCTTTGTTGCGGCTTGCCAGCTCCTTAGCTGCAGCAGGCAGGTTCTGTAGTTGCGGCAGGCAGGCTCCTTAGTTACGGTACACATGTGGGATCTAGTTCCCTGACCAGGGATCAAACCTGGGCCCCCTGCATTGGGAGCATGGGGTCTTATCCGCTGTACCACCAGGGAGGTCCCGATTATTCATAATTAAATGTAAAGCACCACAAAGCTTCTTGGAAGCTGTGTATATTGGCAGAGTTTGTGAACTGGCGGCCCTCCCTTTAGGGTGACCATGTCGCAACCTGGTCATTTTATTGGAAGGATGAAAAATGTGAATATCTTTGGGGCTTTTCTCTTGGGTCAGGCGATTTCCCCAGGAAAAGTTCTCCAGTACCCTACTGGGGGTTGCAGGGTGGGATTAAATCTCACTGCCAGCATTCTGGGACCTACGTAGGGCAGGGTGAATGTGCCAGCTCTTACTTAACCCCGATTTCCAGTGCGGTGGTCTGGAATGTAGGGGACACGGGTTCGATCCCTGGCCCGGGAAGACCCCACATGCCACGGAGCAACTAAGCCTGTGCGCCACAGCTACTGAGCCCGTGTGCCACAACTGCTGAAGCCCACGCACCTAGAACCCTTGGTCTGCAGCAAGGGAGGCCACGGCAATGAGAAGCCCGCGCACCACAGCGAAGAGTAGCCCCCACTCGCCGCAACTAGAGAAAGCCCGTCTGCAGCAACGAAGACCCAATGCAGCCAAAAATAAATAAATTGATGAAAAAAATCATAATAAAAAACATTAGTTTATCCAAAATGTTATATAATTATTTGGGGAGATTGGCGAAGAAAAATTGCATGTCTATGTATATGGTATAAGAAGATTAAATCTTCACCTTCTGTAGTATGGACTGTGCTCTGGGAACTTGGGAACACAGCTTCCTATGCCTCTCCAGGGAATAAGGCTGTCCTCTTCTCCCTGCCGTTGTCCCTGCCTTGTCTGAATCCTGAGCCTCAGCAGATTCTGCACTGGGAATCCATTGCCTTGCCCCTTGGCTTTTCGTCCTGTAGTTGCTGAACTCTCAGCTTGCGTCTGTCTGCTAAATGAGTTTACTAGCATCTGTAACTGTGCGGCTAGCTCTCATCGGCTATTGTCTCCTTCTCCATTCTCTTTGTTTTTATGAATTTATGCCTTTAAAAAGTTTTTTAATTCTCTTTTCTTCTCATCTTAAGTGAGGTGTTGATAGGAAGCTCATGTGTTCAGCTCATCTTGTTTCACTGAAACCTGTAGTCAGCTTTTCATACGAATGGTGAGTGCTTTTTGTACAAGCTAGTTACCCAAACTAAAAATAATTGATTACATGGGTGGTTGGAGTCAATGCATCTATCTGACCCACTTATTTTATAAAGAAATAAATTTTTTATCTGAAGGCGACTACCCATCCCAGCTGTTTCATTGTCAAGCACATTGCTAAGGATTTATCAGAATATATACTTACTGGGCACTTTGTCTTTTCCACTTGATCTGAAGGAAAAGAAACAGAGTAGCAAGGGATGAAACGTCAAGCTCTTTGCTTGTTTAAATGTCAGAATGTTGCCACAGTGAATGATGCAGGAGAGCCTGGGTCAGCACTGTTTACAGAAGAGCACATGATGTTTTGTCTCAATGAGCAGGAAGATGTTTTGTGATAAAATGTGGTAAAAGCTTGTCATTTTTTCCAACTAAGCAGTAAAAGGAAGTACACAATGTAAAACGATCAATGAGAAGCTCTGAGTCATCAGTAACATAGGACAATGGGCAGGGTAAAAATAAGATTGAACGTGCTGAGACAGAAAGCAATAACAGCATGGCCTAGGAGCCCAAGTAACTATGGGACTCCAAGGCATTTAAATGTAGTTCGTGCTTTTTAAAGTTACTGAGTGGTGGGGACACTGAGGTAAACCATGGTGGTTCTATTTTCTTTAGAGTCAGGTTTATTAAGATATAACTTACATACAGTGAAATTCACTCTTTTCAGCGTACGTTCTATGAATTTTGACAGATCCATTCAGTGAGGGAGTCACCGCTGTGATCAGTCCCATAAAACTCTCCCCTAATTTCCTTCTGTTCCCCAACCCCAGCCCCTGCAACCAATGATCTGTTTTCTGTTCCCGAAATTCTCTCCTTTCCAGTTTATCTTATAAATGGAATCATACAGTAGACAGAATTTTTATTCTGGCTTAAATATTTCTGTACAGGTTTTTGTGGGAACATAAGTTTTCATTTCTCTGGGATAAATGCCCAGGAGTGCAAGCTGGGCTTAAATGGTAGTTGCATATTTAGTTTTTAAAGAAACCACCAAACTGTTTTCCAGAGAGGCTGTGCCACTTTACATTCCCACTGGTTATGTGGAAGTGATTTAGTTTTGATTTTTTTTTATTTTTTGTAAATTTGTGTTAAACTGCTGAAACTGTCAAAGATTTACTCAGGTTAAAATGTATGCACTTTTAAGAATGTTTTCTTTCTCGAAGTGTCATGACTAATCTCACTGCAATAAAAAAAACCTAAGTCACTCCCAAAAGGGAAAACAAAAATCATGCTGGCCTTACTCTTTTCCCCCAGAAACTTTAAACCCCAGGGAAAAAATAGAATAATGATGTTTACAAAGTTCTTGGCAGGGAGAGAACATGGGATCCATGAATATCCAGTCAATATTCTAATCAGGCATCTCACAGACTAAGGAGCTCTGGGAAAAGAGCAGCAGCCCCGTGGGGCCCCTGGAAAACAAAGCAAAGCAAAGCAAAACAAAAAGAAAATACTATAATGAAATCCAGCCAACCCATAAATGAATCGAAATGAAGAGTGGAACGAGAAAATTGTAATAAAAAAATGGCAGTGCACATTACATCCACTCAATTATAGACGGAAATCAAACAACTGGAGGATGCATAGTTGTAACACAGATGTATATAAAAGTTCTGAAAAATAACAATAATACAAGCAAAATAATCAGGAGACTAGGGCAGAGCAGACAAAGATCATTACAGAGATCATTATAGCTTTCATTACAAAGAGACAATAGTGCCCTAAATGGAAACTTATGATAAAAAATACTTGGATCTCAACGATTTTCATTAAGATGTTGAAAACACATAGATTATATGACATAATATAATATATATCTTAGGCATTAAAGGAAACTTTTAGGTACCCTTATTTCTTTGGTAGTCAGTAATCTATTTAGTTTTAACTCAGTTCATTTGGAAATAACCAAAAAAAAAGAAGACTGGGTGTCCTGCCAGATATACTGCACGGTGAATACTAACCAGCTGTACATCTATTTATAAATACATTTCAGCATTCCTGATTGCCTTGTGCAGTTTAAATTCTCCTTTGAACCGATTGCAACATCTTACTGGTTCTTTCATAATGAATGAGTTGAAATCTTTGTCATGTGTTCATTTCATATTTGTATGAGAATCACAATTTTACCTTTTCTAAAAATTATCTTTTAGCATTCATTTAATGTAGCACATTAGGGGCAGTTGGTGGTGGTGGGATGAATTGGGAGATTGGGATTGACATGTATACACTAATATGTATTAAATGGATAGCTAATAAGAACCTGCTGTATAAAAAACTAAATAAAATAAAATTCAAAACAAAATAATGTAGCACATTGGGTTTTCCTGATAGGAAATTGTCTCTGAAATTTCTCCCTGTTGAAACACCTGGCAGGCAGGTGAGCTTATGAGGTCAGTCTCCCCTCCTGGAGCATTTGTAGAAACCTTGGACATGAGTTTGTTCCCCAGGGACTGTCACATGCCTCTGTTATTGGGCTTTTGGAGACAAGGCCTGGAGCTGAGCTTGGACCTTGGTGGGGGGCATCTTTCTTGGGGGGCCTGCCTACTTCCTCTGTCATCGCTCTCTCTACCTGCCCTGCCTGGGCCACACATCTGGGCAGGGGCTGCTGAGATTCCTGTGGGGCAAGTAGGGCCCCAGGGCAGTTAAGAGCTGTGAGGGCTTTGAATTTAGACTTCAGTTATGTGGGTTGGTTTGACCTCTGCAACCTGTCCCCCAGGACTTTAACTTTATTTAAATAACTTAAATTTACATTTGAAAAGTGATATTCCATTCAGTTATTTGAAAACAGCATGACTGGAACCATTTGGGTATCCACTTTTTAACCATACATTTTATGAAATCTAAATACAGAACAAGAATTTCCTATGACAGTTTAGCTCCTGGATTGAAATATGCTGCAAATGTAAAATACACACAAGATTTCAAAGACTTAGCACCAAAAAAAAAAAAAAAAAAGCAAAACATTACATTAGTTTTTTTTTTTTCCTACTGATTACGTGTTTGTATATTTTTGTATATATTTGATATACTGGGTAAAATATATTTAAAAAAATTTTTTTTTAAATTTTATTTTTTTTAAATAAATTACCCAGTATATTTTTGATATACTGGGTAAAATAATATATATATATAATTGCAATTAATTTCACCTTTCTCTTATGTTGTGAAACATGATACTAGAAAATTTGCGATCACATGCATGGCTGTCATCACTGGGACAGGCCACTTTGGACCGTGAATTCTCCCATCCCTCTCCGCTTCCTTCCTCATTTGCCAGGCGGCACCAAGTGGTCCTGATCCCCGCTTTTCTGCTTTGGGTTCCTAACCCCTGGCAGCGTCTTGTCTTCTTCCCCGGAGGATCACTCTGCCTGCTTTCCCCTGTCACTCCAAGGAGGGGTTTTGAGGTTCTAAGAGGGAAGACCCCAGACTTTACAGGCTTTCCCGGATCTGGCCGCCAGAGGGCGCTGCGTCGCCGCCGCCGTTGCTAAGCAAGTCTTGGCCCGGAAGCAGTTTCCCATCCCGCCCCGCCCCGTGACTGCCGCGCGCCAGATAATTTCCGGTGGGGAGTGCGCTGAGTTGCGGAGAGCAGGCTCCTGCGGTGGCGACGCGATGACCACTCTCCGGGCCTTCACGTGCGACGACCTGTTCCGCTTCAACAACATGTGAGTGAGGCGCGCCCGGGCCCAGCTGCCGCCGGCGCGTCCCCGGGGCCGTGGGGGGGGGGCGGGAGGACGTGCGGACGCCCCGCTGACCTTGGCCGGGCGGTCGTCCCCTCGCAGCCCTGCGCGCGGTGTGGGCGCTTCTCGGGGCGCCGGGCGGGGAGGGGGGCGCCAGCCCGGCTCTGACCCCCGGCTCCGGCCCGCGTTCCCCTCCGGGCGGGTTAACACTGTGGCCCCGTCCAGGGCCCGGCGGGTTTGCGCGTCTCGTTACTGTTGCTGCGCATCCCGGCGGGAGCACTGCTGCGGCAGGCCCAGGGTATGCACGTTCCTCCGTCCGAGTTAAGTCAAGGACTGTGACTTGCAGGTGCCGTTTTTTTTTTAAGTTTTATGAAAGTTCCTGAACACTTAAAAAGTTGGTAGAATTTTACCGTGAACACGTGTAGACTATTAGCTGGACTCTACCGTTAACATTTCGCTACATTGGCTTCATCACATTTCTGTCCACCCACCCATCTATCCATGCACCCACCAATCCCAGACCCAGTTTAAACACCCCGGGGCAGTTATGTGAAAAACTAAGGACCAGAGAGTACATATTCAAGTGTCAGGAGGATGGAAAGAACTTGAGATGAGGTGGCTAGAAACATTCAAAGAGGGGCTGAGCCTTGGAAAATGGGTAAGTGTTGACAGGGTTGAGGAAGGAGGTTCTGGAGGAGGAAGCAGGTGCGGGCGTGGCCGACACCTGGGAGGTGAGTGATGGTAGGAGCGGGTTTCTGTAACTCAGTGGTCAGAGAAACTGGTGAGACTGGACTTCTGCTCCACTATTGGGGGAACTTTCTGTGGGGCCTCTCCCAGTAGGAGCAGTGTAACTAAGGCGACTGTTGAGGGCTCGCTGTGCCTGGCACTGGAGTAACCCATTTCCTCCTGACAACTCTGTGAAGTAGCTGCCCTTCTCATCCCCAGTTTTGGTGTGAGTAAACTAAGGTCCTGAGAGCGCAGGGGAATGGCCCAGGTGGTAGAGCCCTGCGTGGGAGTGGGCAGAGCAAGGAGACTGATCAACGAGATTGGCTCCAGGCGGGTGGTTCTTACAGTGGTCCGTGAGCACCGGGAGCTTTTTGGAAATGCACGTTCCTGGCCGCCCAGGAGCCTGAGCTCGCCACCGCGGGCCTGCTGGAGGAGGTATACCAGGCAGGTGTGAGCCATTTAGGTGGTCTTGGCAATGGCCGGGAGATGATGACTTGACAAAGGCTTGGGTTTGGGAAGCCCAGGCTCTGGAGGTGACAGTATGCCTTGAAGTTTCAAGAATAGATGAGGCAAAGCCTGCTGGAGAACCAGTTATAACCGAAGACCTAGGAAGGGCCAATATTTTTATACGAAAATGAATAGAGTAGAAGGAAAATAAGCATGACCATTTATTTATAACAAAACATTTGATTTCCGAGAATCATGTAGCTTGTGAAGTCTTCTTCAGAATATGCCAATAGGGGAGCTCCTCTCCCTCCTCGTTTTCTCCTACTTCTCACTTTGATTAGGGCACTTCCATCAAGAACTCCGAGAATCACTGGAGTAGGGTGTTGCAGTAGTAACTGAAAGAAGCAGTGGATGTAGAAACGTTGCAGTTAATTTAACAAATATTTTATTCTTGGCAAAATGTTTTATGCCTATTGTGCACCAGTGCTGAAGAGACAGTAGTGAACAAAACAGAAAAAAAATGTTATCTTTATGGAATTTACAGTTTACTTATTTAAATTGGTTGTGCTGTGTGGCTTGTGGAATCTTAGTTCCCTGACCAGGGATTGAACTTAGACCCTTGGCAGTGAGAACCAAGTTGGGGGAGTCATAGTCATAACCACTGAACCGCCAGGGAATTCCCAGAATTTACAGTTTAGAGGGAAGAGTAAGATAGAACTTAGCATTCAGTACAAAGGAAAAAATGTGAGCTGGAAAGGGAAATAGGGAGTGAGTGGGGATTCGGCTTTGGGTGAGGTGTTCAGGGAAGGTGTCACTGCAGAAAGACCTGGAGGGGAGGGAGTCTGTGGGCACTGTGGGCGGGAGACTTCCAGGCAGAGGGAGTGGCACGGGCACAGATTCCTGTTTCGGAGGAGGAGGCAGCGGCAGCTGTGCTGGAACAGTGAGTGTGGGAGTGTGAGAACACCAGGTCCGATCGGAGTCAAAGGGCTCGACCTCGGAGAGGCATAGAACGTGGGTCTCCGCCAAGGGCGCTCAGACACCCAGGTGGAGAAGTCAGCTGGGCATCCGGATGTGGGAGTCTCAAGTTTAGGTCTGGGCTAAAGATAGAAATTTCGGGGTCAACACTATGTGGATGGCATTAAAACCAGGTGGCTAGGGACTTCTCTGGCGGTCCAGTGGTTAATACTCCACGCTCCCAATGCAGGGGGCCCGGGTTTGACCCCTGGTCAGGGAACTAGATCCTGCATGCCGCAACTGATATCCCACACGCGGCAACTGAGATCCCGTGGTGCTGCAGCTAACACCCAGTGCAGCCAAATAAAAACAAACACAAAAAACCACGTGGCTAGGTGACATCAGTGATGAGTGAGTGCGGACAGGAAAAACGAGGTTCCAGGAATGTGCCCCAGGGCATCACATGTTAAAGGAGACACAGTGGCCCTGTGAGGTGGGAGGAAAACCTGATGGTGGATCTGGAGTCCGAGAGAGGACAGCATTTCAGGAGGACGGAGCCCTGAACTGTGTCAGGTCTGCCGGTGGCTAGGTGTGCAGCACGTTTATACATTTCTTTCAGGGGAGCAGAGTCCTGGGTCCCGAGAGGTGGGGGCATCTGCTCACCAGGCCTCCAGGCCTGGGTCCAGGAGTGCAGGTGGAGTGTGGGCGCAGAGGTGTAGGGGGGGTGGGGCGGGGGTGGGACCTTGGTGAAGCTTTCTCCTTACTGCTGTTTTCTTCTTGAAATTGGAAGCAGCTGAGGTGGAAGGGGGAGTGTTGAGACAGGAGAGGGTATAGAGTAGTCCTGAGAAGCAGGGGAGAGTGAGTCCACATGGATTAGTGATTCTCCAGGTGTGGCCAGGGGCGCCTCAAGATTGTTTTGGGGGTTCTGCAAGCCATTTTCATGATAATAAGGGTTTTGTTTGGGGTGGTTTTTCTTTTGCCTTTTTCATTTTCATTCTCTCACAAGTGCACAGTGGAGTTTTCAAGGTTTGTGATCATGTAATAGTAAGCATAACAGGCACAGAAATGAGAAATCAGCTGCCTTCTATTAAACCAGACATTAAAAAGATCTGTAAAATTGTTAAAATAATGCCATTCTTGTCACTAAATTTTTGTTTTCGAAAATAGTGACGTTTTTGGTTTAAAAAAAGTTATTCATATTAATGTATTATTTATTTTTTAAATGAATGTTTTAAACATTTAAATGTCAATAGATGTAATGCACATAAACAGAAGTTCTTGGGGTTTTCAGTAATTTTTGAGTGTAAAGGGAATCTAAGAACTGCTGGTCTCCAGAAATGCAGTGTGACTGTTTGCATTGTTAAGGGTCCAAAAGCAGAGTTTGACTGTGCAAGAGGAAGAGTTGAAGGTAGCTGTTTTGGGGTCTGGCAAAATATTGGTTCCATTAATTGAATAGGAAAGTAAGGGGCAGAGTTCTTTGTAGACAGAGGCAGGTGTGCATTTAAGAAATGCTGTCGGGAGTGTTGTGATCGGATATGCTGGCGTGGCAGGCGCTCAGCAGCTCCAGAGCCAGATCAGGAGCTTCCCTCTGAGAACAAAATTGAAAGTATGGGAATGGGGGCGGTGGGGGGCAGAAATGTAGAAGAGTGGCGAGTAGAAGCCTGAGTGGTGAGATGGCCCACATTTTGGGGGAGGAGGGAGGGAGGAGGAGGAATTGGCAGAGAGGGGGTGTTTGTCAGATGCTGCAGGGCTAGGGCTATTACCCCCATCTGTGATTGACATGCCAGCTTGGTCCCCAGTTCCGGTAACAGTTTATTGCCATTTAGAAAATGGAAGGTTTTAGGGACTTCCCTGGCAGTCCGGTGGTGAAGACTCGGTGCTCTCACTGCTTCGGGCCTGGGTCCAGTCCCTGGTCCAGAACTAAGATCCCACGAGCCACTTGGTGCAGCCAAAGGAAAAAGCAAAAAGGAAGGTTTTGATGATGTATTAACTATAATTTGTAAAGAAGCAGCAGTTAAATGAAAATGTACAGATGTCTTTATAGTGGCTGTGATGATAGCTCATTATGGTCATTAGGTAAATTAAACCATCTTTCTTAGCTGTAAAGTTGGTTTTAAAGTTGTGGATTTAACATGTTTTGTTTTCCCTGTGCATGTTATTTTTAGTTGTAGTCTCCTTATTTAAACTGGCTTTGTAAACACTGCTTACTGTTGACATTTTTCTTGTTTCTTTTAGTAACTTGGATCCACTTACAGAAACTGTATCCTTTTTTAAAAAGTTAAATGAAGGCTTACTAAGAATAAGGAAAATAGAGGATCAAAAGGAAAAAAACAGACTTGAGTACCGAAAATGTTTAAAACTTGGAGGTCAGGAAACATAAGCAACATTGAAAGCAGTTGAAAATAAAAAACACTAAAAACCTGGGAACAAGAGTTATCTTACACCTGTTGACAAGCCGCTAATATAATGACCTCATAAATCAAGAACAGTACAGTTCCCTGCCCACCCTGCCCCTCAGTAGTAAGCATAGCTGTGAGCAGCAGAAAGTGGTGACTTCAGCAGGAGGGGCTATTCCTGCCTGATGTGAATGAGTCTAGAGTGGACGAGCAGTCCTGGTGGCTCTGTGACATCCCCAGCGACCGGGCTCTGCAGTGGAACCACTCTCCCGTTCCCGGGTGTTCCTGGCTTCCTGTCCAGGTGGCTCCCAGAGCATACCGCATCTCAGCCATGTTCTTGGCAGGAGGATCGATCAACAGAGGGGAAGGTGAGTGCGTCCTTCCCAGACTCCCAGGGGTACCTCTGGGAGGTGCCACACAGCCTTCTGCATCCTGTGGACCCCTGCCTCGTGCCATACCTGCCTATCTAGAACAGAGTCTGGAATGAGCCTGATTTATATTGGGGCGTGTTGCTAAAGTGAAAGAAGGACTTTGGCTAACATCAGCAGTACTTCTCATGCTCCCCACTAGAGATACGGGCAAAGATGTGTGAAGTGAGGGTCCTCTGACCCTAACAGACAATCCCCACACGCTCAGGAGCGTGAAACACAGAGCTGCACTTTGGGGTTATGTGCCATGTCCACTGCAGGGTAGGAGGGTAGTATTAATTGATAATTTAACAAAGAGGGCATATAGGATGCTATGAAAATATTAAAAAGAGTTCGGTCTCACCAGTTAAAAGACATGCAGATTAAAACCAAAATGAGATACCATGTTTTATCTATCAAATTATGAAGGATTTCAAGCAGTGATAAAACTCAAGGCTGATGAAGGTGAGGTGAGGGGAGCAGTCTCATAAACTGCGAGTGACAGAGTAAATGCTAGTCTTTTTGGAAGGCACTTTGGTAATGTAATACCTAGTAATTCAATTTCCTGGAAGCTGAAGATAATAAGAAATAGAGTCAATTATGTCGGGTTGGCACAGTAATGTGCATGGGCCAGGTTTGGCCCACTGCCTTTTTTTGTAAATAAAGCTTTATTGGACACAACCATGGTGAATAATGTACATATTGTCTGTGCTCTTCTCCTTGGTTTTCACAGTTTTTTCTTTTAAATGGAAATAGAGTTGATTTACAATGTTGTATAAGTTCAGTAGTTTTTTATGGTAAGAATGCACAACAAGGTAGAAGTAGAAGAACCTTTCTTAATTTGGTAAAGGTTTGATACTAAAAACCTTCAGTAAGCATTATAGGTAAGTGAGAAATTAGATTCGTTCCCTTTAAGATTGGGTGTAAGATGAGAATGCCTGCTGTCACTACTGCACGTTAACATAGTTCCAGAGGAACTGACCAAAGGTATTGGAAAGAAGAAAGAAGTGAAAGAAAGTATAAGGATAAGAAAAGTAGAAATAAAACTGTCATTATTTATAATGGATAATACAGTCATCTATCTAGAAAAAAGAACAACCTATTAATAATAAGCGAGTTCAGCAATGTTAGAACCAAGATCAAGTTTCGAAAAATCAATAGCATTTCTGTACACTAGCAGTAGAAATCAAGAAAATATTTTTAATTGGATACTTAAAACATGAATATCTACTTAACATCATGCATAAAACTAAAAAGTTGAAAGAATGGAAGCAGATTTTTTTTAATATCTAAAACTGACAGGAAGTGAATAGCTAGAATATATAACGAGTTTTTTTTCTGTTCTGTGCCGTTTTTTAAAAATTTTATTGGAGTATAATTGATTTACAGTGTTGTGTTTCAGGTGTACAGCAGAGTGATTCAGTTATACATATATTCATTATTTTTCAGTCTTTTCTCCTACAGGTTATCACAGAATATTGAGTAAAGTTCCCTGTGCTATACAGTAGGTCCTTATTGGTTACCTATCTTATATATAGTAGTGTGTGTATGTTAACCCTAAACTCCTGATTTATCCCCCCCCTCCCCTCCACGTTTCCTCTTTGGTAACCATAAGTTTGTTTTTGATATTTGTAAGCCTGTTTCTGTTTTGTAAATAAGTTCATTTGTATCAGTTTTTAAATTAGACTCCACATATCAGTGATATATGATATTTGTCTTTGTCTGACTTAGTCTGATAATCTCTGGGTCCATCCATGTTGCTGCAAATGGCATTCTTTTCTTTTTTTTGGCTGAGTAGTATTCCACTGTATATATGTATACCATATCTTCTTTATCCGTTCCTTTGTCGATGGACATTTAGGTTGCTTCCATGTCTTGGCTGTTGTAAACAGTGCTGCAGTGAACATTGGGGTGCATGTATCTTTTCAAATTATAGTTTTCTCCTGATAAATGCCCAGTAGTGGGATTGCTGGGTCATATGGTAGTTCTATTTTTAGTTTTTTAAGGAACCTCCATACTGTTCTCATAGTGGTTGTACCAATTTACATTCCCACCAACAGTGTAGGAGGGTTCCCTTTTGTCCACACTCTATCCAGCATTTGTTTGTAGACTTTTTGATGATGGCCATTCTGACCAGTGTGAGATGATATCTCATTGTAGTTTTTTTTTTTTTTTTTTAGATTCCGTATATATGTGTTAGCATATGGTATTTGTTTTTCTCTTTCTGACTTACCTCAGTCTGTATGACAGACCCTAGGTCCATCCACCTCACTACAAATAACTCAATTTCTTTTCTTTTTATGACTGAGTAATATTCCATTGTATATATGTGCCACATCTTCTTTATCCATTCATCTATTGATGGACACTTAGGTTGCTTCCATGTCCTGGCTATTGTAAATAGAGCTGCAATGAACATTGTGGTACATGACTCATTTCGAATTATGGTTTTCTCAGGGTATATGCCCAGTAGTGGGATTGCTGGGTGGTATGGTAGTTCTATTTTTAGTTTTTTAAGGAACCTCCATACTGTTCTCCATATTGGCTGTATCAATTTACATTCCCACCAACAGTGCAAGAGGGTTCCCTTTTCTCCACACCCTCTCCAGCATTTATTGTTTGTAGATTTTTTGATGATGGCCATTCTGACCGGTGTGAGATGATATCTCATTGTAGGTTTGTTTTTTTTTTTAAAGAGAAAAAAAGTTTTCTTAAATCTGGAAAAACAAAGCACAGAAGAACCAACAATGTTTCAAACAGAAAGTCACAAAAATTGTAATCATCATCATCAGTTCACTCAGTCCCATGTAATTATTTTTCATCTTGATCTTTTGTTAGCACTTTTTTGAATTCATCAGTTTTCCATTAGAGTTCTGAAAATGCTTATTCATTCAGTTCAGCAGTATAGTCACTTACCAGAAACCTGTACTTGTCAGTCTTTTCCATGAATTACTTGAAGATAAAACCCTTTATAGGAACATTTTTGCAAAAGCAACAGAGTACACCCAGAACTGTCTGTAAATGACAAAAGACTTAAAAATGACCACAGTTAAAGATTTGATGAAAGTTCATAATAATGCACTTGACAAGGAAATTTAGTTATTTCTGAGATATACATTTAAAAATAATAACTAGAATTATGACTTATAACATTATACCAGAACATGTAAGATTTTTAGGAATTTCTTGTAATGTCTGAAACGTTTATATTAACATATTTCCATACAAATAACCCAAAGAAAGTTTTAGTACTAGTTGTTATTTTTAATTTTTGAATTTTATTTTATTTTTTTATACAGCAGGTTCTTATTAGTCATCAGCTTTATACACATCAGTGTATACATGTCAGTCCAAATCGCCCAATTCATCACACCACCATCCCCACCCCACCATGGCTTTCCCCCCTTGGTGTCCATACGTTTGTTCTCTACATCTGTGTCTCAACTTCTGCCCTGCAAACCGGTTCATCTGTACCATTTTTCTAGGTTCCACATACATGCATTAATATACAATATTTGTTTTTCTCTTTCTGACTTACTTCACTCTGTATGACAGTCTCTAGATCCATCCACGTCTCAACAAATTACCCAATTTTGTTCCTTTTTATGGCTGAGTAATATTCCATTGTATATATGTACCAAAACTTCTTTACCCATTCGTCTGTCAATGGGCATTTAGGTTGCTTCCATGACCTGGCTATTGTAAATTGTGCTGCAGTGAACATTGGGGTGCATGTGTCTTTCTGAATTATGCCCATCATTTCTGATGATTCTCACTGGTGTGAGGTGATACCTCATTGTAGTTTTGATTTGCATTTCTCTAATAATTAGTGATGTTGAGCAGCTTTTCATGTGCTTCTTGGCCATCTGGATGCCTTTGGAGAAATGTCTATTTAGGCCTGCCCATTTTTGGATTGGGTTGGTTGTTTTTGTGGTACGCGGGCCTCTCACTGTTGTGGCCTCTCCCGTTGCGGAGCACAGGCTCCAGACGCGCAGGCTCAGCAGCCATGGCTCACAGGACCAGCCACACCGCGGCATGTGGGATCTTCCCGGAACAGGGCACGAACCCCTGTCCCCTGCATCGGCAGGCGGACTCTCAACCACTGCGCCACCAGGGAAGCCCTGGTTGTTTGTTTTTTAAATATTGAGCTGCATGAGCTGTTTATATATTTTAGAGATTAATCCTTTGTCTGTTGATTGGTTTGCAAATATTTTCTCCCATTCTGAGGGTTGTCTTTTCGTCTTGTTTATGGTTTCCTTTGCTGTGCAAAAGCTTTGAAGTTTCATTAGGTCCCATTGGTTTATTTTTGTTATTTCCATTACTCTAGGAGATGGATCAAAACAGATCTTCCTGTGATTTATATCAAAGAGTGTTCTTCCTATGTTTTCCTCTAAGAGTTTTATAGTGTCCAGTCTTAAATTTAGATCTCTAATCCATTTTGAGTTTATTACTGTGTATGGTGTTAGGGAGTGTTCTAATCTCATTGTTTTACATGTAACTGTCCAGTTTTCCTGGTACCACTTATTGAAGAGACTGTCTTTTATCCATTGTATATCCTTGCCTCTTCTGTCATAGATTAGTTGACCATAGGTGCGTGGGTTTATCTTTGGGCTTTCTATCTTGTTTCATTGATCTGTGTTTCTGTTTTTGTGCCAGTACCATATTGTCTTGATTACTGTAGCTTTGTAGTATAGTCTGAAGTCAGGGAGTCTGATTCCTCCAGCTCTGTTTTTTACCCTCAAGACTGCTTTGGCTATTCGGGGTCTTTTGTGTGTCCATACAAATTTTAAGATTTTTTGTTCTAGTTCTGCAAAAAATGCCATTGGTAATTTGATAGGGATTGCATTGAATCTGTAGATTGCTTTGGGTAGTATAGTCATTTTCACCATATTGATTCTTCCAGTCCAAGAACATGGTATATCTCTTCGTCTGTTGGTATCATCTTTAATTTCTTTCATCAGTGTTTTATAGTTTTCTGCATACAAGTCTTTTGTCTCCCTAGGTAGGTTTATTCCTAGGTATTTTTTTCTTTTTGTTGCAACGGTAAATTGGAGTTTACCAATTCCTTAATTTCTCTTTCAGATTTTTCATCATTAGCGTATAGGAATGCAAGAGATTTCTGTGCATTAATTTTGTGTCCTGCAACTTTACCAAATTTATTGATTAGCTCTAGTAGTTTTCTGGTGGCATTTTTAGGATTCTCTATGTATAGTATCATGTCATCTGCAAACAGTGACAGTTTTACTTCTTCTTTTCCAATTTGCATTCCTTTTATTTCTTTTTCTTCTCTGCTTGCCGTGGCTAGGACTTCCAAAACTATGTTGAATAATAGTGGTGAGAGTGGACAACCTTGTCTTGCTCCTGATCTTAGAGGAAATGCTTTCAGTTTTTCACCATTGAGAATGATGTTTGCTGTGGGTTTGTCATATATGGCCTTTATTATGTTGAGGTAGGTTCCCTGTATGCCCATTTTCTGGAGACTTTTTATCATCTGCATCTATTGAGATGATCATATGGTTTTTCTTCTTCAGTTTGTTAATATGGTATATCACATTGATTGATTTGCATATATTGAAGAATCCTTGCATCCCTGGGATAAACCCCACTTGATCATGGTGGATGATCCTTTTAATGTGTTGTTGGATTCTGTTTGCTAGTATTTTGTTGAGTTTTTAATCTATATTCATGAGTGATACTGGTCTGTAATTTTCTTTTTTTATAGTATCTTTGTCTGGTTTTGGTATCAGGGTGATGGTGACCTCATAGAATGAGTTTGGGAGTGTTCCTTCCTCTGCAATTTTTGGAAGAGTTTGAGAAGGATGGGTGTTAGCTCTTCTCTAAGTGTTGGATAGAATTCACCTGTGAAGCCGTCTGGTCTAGGGCTTTTGTTTGTTGCAAGATTTTTAATCACAGTTTCAATTTCATTACTTGTGATTGGTCTGTTCATATTTTCTGTTTCTTCCTGGTTCAATCTTGGAAGGTTATACCTTTCTAAGAATTTGTCCATTTCTTCCAGGTTGTCCATTTTATTGGCACAGAGTTGTTTGTAGTAGTCTCTCAGGATGCTTCGTATTTCTGTGGGGTCTGTTGTAACTTCTCCTTTTTCATTTCTAATTTTATTGATTTGAGTCCTCTCACTCTTTTTCTTGATGAGTCTGGCTAATGGTTTATCAATTTTATCTTCTCAGAGAACCAGCTTTTAGTTTTATTGATCTTAGCTCTTGTTTTCTTTGTTTCTGTTTCATTTATGTGTGCTCTGATCTTCATGATTTCTTTCCTTCTGCTGACTTTGAGTTTTCTTCTTCTTTCTCTAGTTCCTTTAGATATAAGGTTAGATTGCTTGAGATTTTTCTTGTTTCTTTAGGTAGGCTTGTATAGCTATAAACTTCCCTCTTAGAACTGCTTTTGCTGCATCCCATAGGTTTTGGATCATCGTGTTTTCATTGTCATTTGTCTCTACGTATTTTTTAATTTCCTCTTTGATTTCTTCAGTGATCTCTTGGTTACTTAGTAATGTATTGTTTAGCCTCCATGTGTTTGTGTTTTTTACGTTGTTTTCCCTGTAATTCATTTCTAATCTCATAGTGTTGTCAGAAAAGATGCTTGATACGATTTCAATTTTCTTAAATTTACTGAGGCTTGATTTGTGACCCAAGGTGTGATCTATCCTGGAGAATGTTCCATGCGCACTTGAGACAAAAGTGTAATCTGCTGTTTTTGGTTGGAATGTCCTATAAATATCAGTTAAATCTATCTGGTCTATTGTGTCACTTAAAGCTTGTTTCCTTATTTATTTTCATTTTGGATGATCTGTCCATTGGTGTAAGTGAGGTGTTAAAGTCCCCCAGTATTATTGTGTTACTGTTGATTTCCTTTTTTATAGCTGTTAGCAGTTGCCTTATGTATTAAGGTGCTCCTATGTTGGGTGCATATATAATTGTTATATATTCTTCCTGGATTGATCCCTTGATCATTATGTAATGTCCTTCCTTGTCTCTTATAACATTTTATATTTTAAAGTCTATTTTATCTGATATGAGTATTGCTACTCCAGTTTTCTTTTGATTTCCATTTGCATGGAATATCTTTTTCCATCCTCTCACTTGCAGTCTGTATGTGTCCCTAGGTCTGAAGTGGTTCTTTTATAGACAGCATATATATGGGTCTTATTTTTGTATCCATTCAGCAAGCCTGTGTCTTTTGGTTGGAGCATTTAATCCATTCACGTTTAAGGTAATTATCAGTATGTATGTTCCTATGACCATTTTCTTAATTGTTTTGTTTTGGGTTTGTTTTTGTAGGTCCTTTTCTCCTCTTGTGCTTCCCACTTAGAGAAGTTCCTTTACCATTTGTTGTAGAGCTGGTTTGGTGGTGCTGACTTCTCTTAGCTTTTGCTTGTCTGTAAAGCTTTTGATTTCTCCATTGGATCTGAATGAGATCCTTGTGGTTGTAGGTTCTTCCCTTTCATCACTTTAAGTATATCATGCCACTCCCTTCTGGCTTGTAGAGTTTCTGCTGAGAAATCAGCTGTTAACCTTATGGGAGTTCCCTTGTATGTTATTTGTTGTTTTTCCCTTGCTACTTTCAATAATTTTTCTTTGTCTTTAGTTTTTGCCAATTTGATTACTATGTGTCTCGGCATGTTTCACCTTGGGTTTATCCTGTATGGAACTCGCTGCACTTCCTGGACTTGGTGGCTATTTCTTTTCCCATGTTAGGGAAGTTTTTGACTATAATCTCTTCAAATATTTTCTCAGGTCCTTTCTCTCTCTCTTCTTCTGGGACCCCTGTAATGTGAATGTTGTTGCGTTTAATGTTGTCCCAGAGGTCTCTTAGGCTGTCTTCATTTCTTTTCATTCGTTTTTCTTTATTCTGTTCCACAGCAGTGAATTCCACCATTCTGTCTTCCAGGTCACTTATCCGTTCTTCTGCCTCAGTTATTCTGCTATTGATTCCTTCTAGTGTAGTTTTCATTTCAGTTATTGTATTGTTCATCTCTGTTTGTTTGTTCTTTAATTCTTTTAGGTCTTTGTTAAACATTTCTTGCATCTTCTTGATCTCAGCCTCCATTCTTTTTCCAAGGTTCTGGATCATCTTCACTATCATTATTCTGAATTATTTTCCTGGAAAGTTGCCTATCTCCACTTCATTTAGATGTTTTTCTGGGGTTTTATCTTGTTCCTTCATCTGGTACATAGCCCTCTGCCTTTTCATCTTGTCTGTCTTTCTGTGAATGTGGTTTTTGTTCCACAGGCTTCAGGATTGTAGTTCTTGCTTCTTTTGTCTGCCCTCTGGTGGATGAGGCTATCTTAAGAGGCTTGTGTGAGTTTCCTGATGGGAGGGACTGGTGGTTCGTAGAGCTGACTGTTGCTCTGTTCCGAAGAGCTCAGTAAAACTTTAATCAGCAGTACAGCCTTACTGCTGATGGGTGGGGCTGGGTTCCCTCCCTGTTGGTTGTTTGGCCTGAGGCAACCCAACACTGGAGCCTACCTGGGCTCTTTGCTGGGGCTAATGACAGACTCTGGGAGGGCTCACGCCAAGGAGTACTTCCCAGAACTTTTGTCAGTGTCCTTGTCCCCACAGTGAGCCGCAGCCATCTCCCACCTCTGCAGGAGACCCTCTAACACTAGCAGGTCTGGTTCAGTCTCCCCTGGGGTCACTGCTCCTGCTGGGTCCCAATGTGCACACTACTTTGTGTGTTCCCTCCAAGAGTGGAGTCTCTGTTTCCCCCAGTCCTGTTGAAGTTCTGCAGTCAAATCCCACTAGGTTTCAAAGTTTCATTCTCTAGGAATTCTTCCTCCCGTTGCTGGACCCCCAGATTGGGAAGCCTGATGTGGGGCTCAGAACCTTCACTCTAGTGGGTGGATTTCTGTAGTATAAGTGTTCTCCAGTCTGTGAGTCACCCACCCAGCAGTTACGGGATTTGATTTTACTGTGATTGAGCCCCTCCTACCATCTCATTGTGGCTTCTCCTTTGTCTTTGGATGTGGGTTATCTTTTTTGGTGAGTTCCAGGGTCTTCCTGTTGATGATTGTCCAGCAGCTAGTTGTGATTCTGGTGTTCTCTGCAGAGGGAGTGAGAGCACGTCCTTCTACTCTGCCATTTTGGTTCCTCCCTCCCTCATTGTAGTTTTGATTTGCATTTCTCTGATAATTAGTGATGTAGAGCATTTTTTTAATGTGCTTTTTAGCCATCTTTTTTTTTTGGAGAAATGTCTATTTAGATCTTCTGCCCATCTTTTGATTGGGTTGTTTTTTTGATATATAGATGCATGAGCTATTTGTATATTTTGGAGATTAATCCCTTGTCAGTTGCTTCATTTGCAAATATTTTCTCCCATTCTGTGGGCTGTGTTTTCATTTTGTTTATGGTTTCTTTTGCTGTGTAGAAGCTTTTAAGTTTAATTAGGTCCCATTTATTTTTGTTTTTATTTTCATTACTCTAGGAGGTGGATCAAAGAAGATACTGCTGCAATTTATGTCAAAGAGTGTTTTGCCTGTGTTTTCCTCTAAGTTTTATAGTGTCTGGCCTTCATTTAAGTCTTTAATCTGTTTTGAGTTTATTTTTGTGTATGGTGTTAGGGAGTGTGCTAACTTCATTCTTTTACTTGTAGCTGTCCAATTTTCACAGCCTCACTTATTGAAGAGACTGTCTTTTCTCCATTGTATATTCTTGCCTCCTTTGTCATAGATTAGTTGACCATAGGTGTGTGGGTTTATCTCTCCGCTTTCTATCCTGTTCCATTGAGTTGTATTTGTTTTTGTGCCAGTACCATACTGTTTTGATGACTGTAGCATTGTAATATAGCCTGAAGTCAGTGAGCCTGATTGCTCCAGCTCTGTTTTTCATTCTCAGGATTGCTTTTGCTATTAGGGGTCTTTTGTGTTTCCATACAAATTTAAAATTTTTTTGGTTCTAGTTCTGTGAAAAATGCCATTGCTAATTGATAGGGATTGTAGTTGAATCTGATTGCCTTGGGTAGTATAGTCATTTTGACAGTATTGATTCTTTCAATCAAAGAGCATGGTATGTCTTTCCGTTTGTGTCATCTTCGATTTCTTTCATCAGCATCTTATAGTTTTCAGAGTACAGGTCTTTTGTCCCCTTGGTAAGTTTATTCCTAGGTGTTTTATTCTTTTTGATGTGATGGTAAGTGGGATTATTTCCTTAATTTCTCTTTTTTGGTCTTTCATTGTTAGTGTACAGGAAGGGAAGAGATTTCTGTGTCTTAATTTTGCATCCTGCAACTTTACCAGAATCATTGATGAGCCCTAGTAGTTTTCTGGTAGAATCTTCAGGATTTTCTATGTGTGGTATCATTTTATCTGCAGTGATGATAGTACTTCTTTTCCAATTTGGATTCCTTTTATTTCTTTTTCTCTGATTGCCATGGCTAGGACTTCCAAAACTATGTTGAATAAAAGTGGTGACAGTGGACATCTTTGCCTTGTTCCTGATCTTAGATGGAATGCCCTCAGCTTTTCACTGTTGAGAATGATGTTAGCTGTGGGTTTGTCATATATGGCCTTTATTATGTTTAGGTAAGTTCCCTCTATGCCCACTTTCTGGAGAGTTCTTATCATAAATCAGTGTTGAATTTTGTCAAAAGCTTTTTCTGCATCTATTGAGATGATCATATGGTTTTTATTCTTCAGTTTGTTGTTGTGGTGTATCACACTGATTTGCAGATATTGAAGCATCCTTGCATCCCTTGGATAAAGCCCACTTGATCATGGTGTATGATCCTTTTAATGTATTGTTTGATTCAGTTAACTAGTATTTGGTTGAGGATTTTTGCACTTATGTTCATCAGTGATACTGACCTGTAATTTTTTTTGTGGTATCTTTGTCTGGTTTTGATATCAGGGTGATGATGGCCTCACAGAATGAGCTTGGGAGTATTCTTTCCTCTGCAGTTTGTTGGAAGAGTTTCAGAAGGATAGGTGTTAACTCTTCTCTGAATGTTGATAGAATTTGCCTGTGAAGCCATGTGGTCCTGGACTTTTCTTTGTTGAAAGTTTCTTAAACACTGTTTCAATTTCAGTACTTGTGATTAGTCCGTTCATATTTTGTATTTTTTTCTGGTTCAGTCTTGGAAGGTTGTATCTTTCTAAGAATTTGTCCATTTCTTCTAGGTTGTCTGTTTTATTGGTATACAGTTGTTTATAGTAGTCTATTATGATTGTTTTTCTGTGATGTCAGTTGTAACTTCTTCATTTCTGATCTTATTGATTTGAGCCCTCTCCCTTTGTTTTTGAGTCTGGCTAAAGGTTTATCCATTTTGCTTATCTTCTCAAAGACCCAGCTTTTAGTTTCATTGATCTTTTTTGTTTTGTCTGTATTTCATTTATTTCTGCTCTGATCTTTATGATTTCTTTACTTTTACTAACTTTGGGGTTTTTTTTTTTTCTTTTTTTGTACTCTCTCTGGTTGCTTTAGGTGTAAGGGTAGGTTGTTTACTTGAGATTTTTGTTTTCTGAGGTAAGATTGTATTGCTATAAACTTCCCTCTTAGAACTGCTTTTGCTGTGTCCCATAGGTTTTGGATTGCTGTGTTTTTGATGTCATTTGTCTTTAGGTACTTGATTTCTTCTTTGATTTCTTCAGTGATCCATTGGTTGTTTAGTAACATATTGTTTAGCCTCCATGTGTTTGTGTTTTTTTACAATTTTTTTTGCCTGTAATTGATTTTAATCTCATAGCATTGTGGTCAGAAAAAGATGCTTGATGTGATTTCAATTTTCTTAAATTTACTGAGGCTTGATTTGTGGCCAAATATGTGATCTGTCCTGGAGAATGTTCCATGTGCACTTGAGAAGACAGTGTATTCTGCTTTTGGATGGAATGATCTATAAATATCAGTTAAGGCCATCTGGTCTGATGTGTCATTTAAGGCCTGTGTTTCCTGATTGATTTTCTGTCTGAACGATCTGTCCACTGATGAAAGTGGTGTGTTAAAGTCCCCCCCCATTATTGTGTTACTGTCAACTTCTCTTTTTGTAGCTGTTACCATTTGCCTTATGTATTGAGGTGCTCCTATGTTGGGTGTCTGTATATTTACAATTGTTACATCCTTTTCTTGGATTGATCCCTTGATCATTATGTAGTGTCCTTCCTGATCTTTTGTAATTCTTTAAAGTTTGTTTTGTCTGATATGAGTATTGCTACTCCTGCTTTCTTTTGAATTCCATTTGCATGGAATACCTTTTTCCATCCCCTCAACTTTGTCTGTATGTGTCCCTAGGTAAGAAGTAGGACTCTTGTAGATGGCATATATATGGGTCTTGTTTTTGTATCCATTTAGCCAGTCTGTGTCTGTTGGTTGGAGCATTTAGTCCATTTACATTTAAGGTAATTATCAATAAGTGTTCTTACTGCTGTTTTGTTAATTGGGGTTTGTTTTTGAAGGTCTTTTTTCTTCCTTTCCTCTTGTTCTCTTGTGATTTGATGTCTATCTTTAGTGTTGTTTGGATTGCTTTTTCGTGTGTGTATCTATGGTAGAGTTTTGGTTTGTGGTTCCCATGAGGTTTTGATAGAGCAGTCTGTATAACTACAAGATTGTTTTAAGTTGCTGGTCTCAATTTCCAGTGCATTTCCAGTATCCTGCATTTGTACTCTTCTCATGGTTGCTGATTTTGATATCATATTTATGTGTGGATGGTTTCCTACCTTTATGTTTGCCTTTACCAGTGAGCTTTCCCATTTGTAATTTTCTTGATTCTAGTTGTGGCCTTTTCCACAGAGAAGTTCCTTTAGGTTTTGTTGTGGTTTTCACAGTTTGAGTAGCTGCAACAGAGGCCAATATGGTCCACACAGCCTTGAATATTTACTGTCTGTCTCCTTTTTTGTTTTCTGATTTTTATTGGAGTATAGTTGCTTTATAGTGTTTTGTTAGTTTCAGGTGTACAGCAAAGTGAATCAGTTATACATATATTTCCTCTTTTTTCGATTTCCTTCCCATTTAGGTTACCACAAAGCATTGAGTTCCCTGTGCTTTACTTTAGGTTCTTGTTAGTTATCTATTTTATACATAGTATCAATAGTGTATATGTCAATCCCAATTTCCCAATTCATCACCCACTCCCCCCACCCTCCAGTCTGGCTCTTTAGAGAAAATGTTTGTTATTTTGTTAGCCCCTGAGTTAATGTCAGTAACAGCAGTAAAAATCAACTATAGATACATGCAGCAACAGGGCTACATATCAGAAACAAAGTTGAATGGAAAAAGACTCCATAATTTTCATTTGTATTTAAAACATTGACCTATTAAAGACTTCTCCATGTTTATAAAAAAGTAAAAGGAGTTTGAAGAATTCTGAATGGCAGAAAATTTTCACTGTATATAAGGGAAAGTATTAGGATGCAAATCAATTTATGTGGTGTGCTTCCCATTACACTTAAAAGTTTTTGGTGAAAGTCCCATAATCCAGGTGAGGCCATGTTTCAGAGTAACCTGCCAGGGCTTCTTGGTCCATGAGCTTGAGCCAGGGGCTCCTCCAGTAGCCAGAGAAGAGATGGTTATGATGTCAGTGGCTGGATGGCAGAAGGACTTGACGACTGCCATGTTAAGGGTTATGTTTGAAGAGACAGAATAAAGGCTGTTCTTCAGAGGAGAGTTTGAAGAATTTACACTGAACAGATTTTCCAGGAAGTTAAAAAAAAAATGATTGATGGTGTCCCCTTATAGAACTGCATCAGCAAGCTTATACTAAGGAGGAGGACAGGAATTGAGTACAAGTCAGCAAGGACACCAGGGTTGAAGAGTTAAGTAATGAGCAGTACTCAGGCATTCACTTTTAAGTCAGCTTTTTTTTTTTTTTTGCATTACTAGAAATGGAGACCTTGAATTGGTGGAGGGGAAAAACTAGGTTTGTTAAGTAGCCTTTGGAAATACTTAAGTTTAAAGTTATTGTCACTGTCCCATGGCTGAAGCTAATGTAGGAACTAGTCGTTAATTTCCCAGTGCAATTATGAAAAATAAACATACTGAGCATGTGCTGTTTGCCAAGCACCAGGGATAGAGGGAACATGGCATACATGTTCCAAGGGGAGACAGTAAACAAGTAGAGTATCAGGTGATTATGGATAAAGTGCTGTGCAGGGATCTAGACACAGTGTGAGCAGCGGGGGAGACGACTGTAGAACTTGGGAGCCTGGTTCTTTGCTGTCTATTGGATGCTACTGTCTCCAGTCACATTTGAGTTTATATATATTCAGTCAATTTTCTTAAAAATTAGTGCTTAACCTAAATATTTCATCCAATAAATTGATTATGGAAGTCATACATATGGCTGGGGATAAACAATATACTTTTTAAAGGAAACTGGAAAATACCCCTTTCATGAAGAAATCTGACTGTCCATTACTTTGCATCCTCCTTAACAAGACTCTAGTATGGGATTCCTTTTTACTTACAGTACCTCGCCCACTGGCCAGAGTACTTCATTGTTGCAGAGGCCCCTGGTGGAGAGTTAATGGGTTATAGTAAGTATAATACCGCTAGTACTTTTTTGGATAGGCAGTTGAGATTAAAATATAGGTTTTAACTGATTATTTTATATTGATCACAGAACTGGAAGTACAATCGTGATGCCCATAATTTTATTTCCTTTTCAACCATTTGACAGCTCACTGATCGCTTCTGATCCGTTGTATTTTAGGTACTATGCTAGGCCCAGGGGATAGCAGTGACCCAGACAGACTTGGTTGCATTGCTAACAAAAATTTGAGCTGTAGATTTTCTGTTATGTGTACATGACACACATACATACCCACATGAAATGTAGATATTTAAAAAAATACTTATCAAGTAAAAGCATTAATAACAATTAGCTAGATGACTTTTAAGTATTGCTTAAAGATCAGAACTTGGTCATTAGTTTCCTTTATAATAAAAATGTACTAAACAGCATTTCTGTATGTGTAAATCCTCGTGTTAGTTACTGGATGTGATCTTTCATTGGCAGTCATGGGCAAAGCAGAAGGCTCGGTGGCGAGGGAAGAGTGGCACGGGCACGTCACAGCTCTGTCTGTTGCCCCGGAATTCCGACGCCTTGGTCTGGCTGCTAAGCTTATGGAGTTATTAGAGGAGATTTCAGAAAGGTAGGCACCTGCTTTGCAAATGATTTTTGAACTCTAACCATTTGAGTTTTCTCTTGGTGAATGTTTTATCAGATTTTTTCCTTCAGATTGAACATCTGTCATGATGCAGTTTCATAGGAATTTCATTTTCAGCCTCTAATAGTTCTTATACCAATTCTGTCACATATTCAGAGTGATATTATTGTTCCTGTTTGGCCACTGAGGAAAATTAAGGCAGTGTGAGTGACCTGCCATAGGCTTATGAGCTGGGTAACTGGTGGAATCAAAATCTAGCCCTCAAGGTTTCTGTTAGTGTTCTTGCCACTGCAGCAGGTGTTTCCAAATTCTTCGTTAACACTGTCCTTGGCATCTCAGTCATTTTCTCATAGTGCCCTAGGCTAAACAGAAGTGTAGTCTTAAGCAGTTGTGTCCCAGCAAGCTAGTAGCTATTAGGAAGAAAAAAATATTTTCATTTCATTGTTAAATAACTGTGGTTACCTCCTAATGAGATGTGTGTACCTGCTGGGCATTGCATGCTTCTCAAACCTTGGAACCAGAGTCTGCAGAACTGCCAGCATTCTTGTTCCATGTTGATTTTCATGTAATCACAGGAATTGCCAGAAGCCTGGCTTCATAAAGATACTATGTCACCAAAAGGAATATAATGTGATATGATGTGTATTTGTGAACTATATAAAGCTAGTAGTTTGCCAGTGTACAACATGTAAGGTTTGCCTACGTTTTCCCCAAACATTTGACATATGCACCTCCATGAGTTTGAGAACTGCAAATATTGTAGCTTTTTTTTCAGACCTGTTTTATGTGTCAAACACTCACTCACTATGTGTTACTTTTATTAAATCCATTAAAGTGGAACATTTTAAAGAAGTAACCATGGCCTGAAAACACTGAGCCAAGTCAAGGGCAAGAGGAACCTGAGCTCATTCTTAATTTAGCTGAAAAAGTCTAGTCCTTAAGAACTTAAAAAATTCTTCCTAGAGTGAATACAGAAGAGGGAAAATCTTTAGCAAGATTGTAGTTTACACACATTGGTTAATGGCATATCTTGTTGAAAACAAGTATTTATTTGGCATTATCATGTATAGTTGACAGGGAGTTAGGAACTGTTCTAATTGCACATCAGATTTAATGTATTTATAGGATAGACCATCTCTTAGAGTAGAAAACCACTATGCTCCCTTCCCTTACAGGGTCTAAACGTTCATTTACTTTACAATAGTTGCTAAGATTTAAGTGGCCTATATTTGTGTAGGGGGTGTGTGTGTGTATACGTATACACACACACACACACACACATATTTTTAATGTATACATTAAATGTATACACTAAAAATAGAAACAGTATATAATATCCAAAGAGAAAAATAGGATAATAAAAGTCAATTCCAAAGAAAAAAAGGAAACTAAAGTAGCAAAACAAATAAAACGCATGAAATAAGGCGGTAGCAGTGAATCCAAATATAATTGATAAATGTAGTAATTGATAAATACAACAGCAAATGTTAATGGACTAATGACTCCAGTTAAAAGACGTTATTATGCCAAGTGAACCAGGCACAGGAAGACAAATATTGTGTGATTCCACTTAGATACCTAAAGTAGTTAAATTCATGAAGAGTGGAATGGTGGTGGCTGGGGACGGGGGAAATGTCAAGTTACTAAAGTTTCAGTTCAGCAAGAAGAATAAGCTCTAGAGTTTGATATATAACGTTGTATACCTACACTTGAAGATAGTGTACATTTAAAATTTATTGAGAGGGTAGATCTCATGTATTCTTAGGACAGTAACATTAAAAAATGATGGACTGTCAGAACTGTATTCTATTTACAGGAAATATGTATAAAGGTTAAAGATCGAAAGTAAAGAAATTTTTTTAATTATGCAAATTCTAACAGGGTGTGCTTAAATTAACAACAGTCACATTATAGTTCAATAATTACGAAAATAAAAAAGGGTCTGCATACTGGAAAGAGTTAATCAGGGAGATGTAATAATTAAAAACTGTACATACCCAGTGACAAATGCAAAGTAAAAATGCAACAGTTGACAAAACTACAAGAAGAAATAGACAAATCATCATAATTAGAGATATGAGCATGCCTCATCCTAATTGTTAGGACAGTCAGAAATTGATTAAGGGTACAGAACAGGGGTTAACAAACTTTTTCTGGGCCAGATAGTAAACGTTAAGGCTTCACAGGCCACCCAAGGTCTCTATTGCTTCTTCAAAATTGTAAAAAACCATTCTTTGCTTGAGAGCAGCATAAAAATAGGTTGAAAGCTGACCCCTGCCTTAACTAATTTCAGTCAGTTAGCCAGAATCTTTCCACAAAGAAAGCTATGGCTTCTCTGGCAAATTTGCAAATTTCACCAACAATTTAAGAAATAATGACACTAAGTTTACTTTTACACACAAAAAGGGAACAATCACAAAACCTGACAAGAGGAAGGAAAATCTCATGACAGATGCAAAGTCCCAGAAAATTCTTAGCAAAATGGATTCAGCAATTCATGAAAAGGATGACATATCGGGGGAAGTTTGTTTTAATATTAGAATGTATCCTACCAGTTAATAGGCTGAAGAATATTTATCTCAGTAAATGTAGAAAATGCTTTGATACAATCCAGAGTTCACTCTTGATAAAAACTGTTAGCAATAGGAAAACTTACTTAACCTGAAAAACTGAAAACCTGTAGTAAATATGAGTGGTGATGCACTGAATGATTTCTGGGACAGGACAGGATGCCTAAAGTCGGCTTCTCTTCAGTAATTTACTGGAAATCATCCTCTACCATACAAGTGAAGCAAGCAAGAAAAATAAAAGGTTTGAGAAGAAACAAAACCGTTATTTTGGATAGGTAAGATTGTACAAATAGAAAACCTACAGGAAGGAATCTACAAATATTTAGAATTTTAATAAAAGTTAAGCTAAGTTGTTGGATATAAAGTTAGTATAAATTAAATTGCTTTTCTATACAAACAGTAACATTTAGAAGAGGATGTGATTTGCACTGGCATCAGTACATTAAGCCCTTAGGAGAAATCGCTAACAAAAGCTGTGCAAGACCTCTCTGAAGTTTATACAACTTTACCCAGAGACAGAACAGATGACCTACCTAAGTGGAGGGAGGAACTACCGCTGCAGCATAGAGTTAGCCGTCTCTACAGTAGACAGGTAACTGATCCACAGTCAGCGTAACTGCAACCCAAATCACAAGTCTTTTCCGTGCAACTTGTTGATTCTGAAACTTACAGGGAATGGAAGGAGCCAAAAAGAGGTAAGACACTCTTGAACAGCAAAAAAGTGAGTGGAGTAATTGTCTAGGCTAGTGGAACAGAATTTGAGACACAGACTCAGGAACACATGGACTTTAGACACACCTTGGAGGAGGCAACTGCAGATCAGTGGTGGGGAAGGATACACTTTCCAATAAACGTGGTGGCACCACTGGATATCCATATGGGAAAAGATTTTCCCACATTAGTACCTTATCATGCACAGATCAATTCCATATTTATTAAAAACCTATATGTGAAGAGCAAAACTAAAAAGCCCTTCAAAGGAGAGTGTCTCCATGACTTCAGGGTAGAAAAGAACTTCTCAAGCCCTAAAAAGTGCAAGGAAGTCATATATTCAACTTCACTAGAGTGCGGTAACTTTGTTCATCAAACGATACATAAGGATGATGACAAGTCACAAATTGGAAAAAGATTTGCAAATTGGGGAGAAGACTTGCACCATCCTTTACACAAGGCTGAATATCCAGAATACATAGAGAACTACATGTGGGGGAGAACGACCAATAAAGACCATACAGAATGAGAAATCTAATGGTGGACACAAATATAATCAGCCTTGTTAGTAATCAGAAATGCCAGCTAAAATTGCCCTGAGATGCCATCAGGAGTCTACCCCCTCCTGTGGGAGTGTCAGGTGGCACATGTGGGCTGGGAGACAGGCATTATCTGATAAAGTTGAAGGTGTCCCTGTGAGCCAGCAGTGACACTAACTGCAGACCTTAGATATCCTGGATGTACCACAAGACACACAACAAAATACTCGTAGCAGCATAGTTGATAATGTATAGGACCACAGACATCTCACATCTCATAGTGTGTCCATACAGGGACACACTAAACACAGGGAGGACGGACAAGCTCCAGCTGCCCTGGGACTGACTCAGTACTGACTGGGAGGCGAGTCACTAAAGAGTAAAGTAAGTTTGACTCCATTCAGGTGATGTTCACAAACAGGAGAAATTAAACCAGAACATAAACCAGAACAGGTGGTAAGTCTACTGCATAAAGCAAGGCGCTGATGACCACACGAGTCAGGACATGGAGACCTGGGTAAGAAAGGGGCTGTCACTCACCAGAGGGACCCAAGGGCTTCAGAGCTGTGACCAGTGTCCTGTAGTTATACAAGGCCACATTGGTGCTTTCTTCAAAACCTTGGGTGAAACTATTATATGACTAATTGGTAAAATGATTTTTAAAGCCAGGTAACAGAATTGTGGTAAAAATTTAAAGTTTATCTTTTAAGAAAACCTGTAGGTTTTGAAATGTTACAGTTATCTTTTGTACTGCAAAATCCTCAGCAGTAAAAATTGATAACATGTAATTGACTGCAGGGTTTCATAGTACCATCCTATGAATAGTCAAAGTAGTTTTAAAAATTATGTATTATTTTCAAGGACTTCTAATTTTTTTTTTTTTTAAATTACAGAAAGGGTGGATTTTTTGTTGATCTCTTTGTAAGAGTGTCTAACCAAGTTGCAGTCAACATGTACAAGCAGTTGGGCTACAGTGTGTACAGGACAGTCATAGAGTACTATTCGGCTAGCAACGGGGAGCCCGATGAGGATGCTTACGGTGAGCTCCCCCCTGAGAGGAAGCCAAATGTCTACATTCATCCTACAGACTGAAATACTCGGCTATTTTAATACACTTAAGAGAATCATATTTAAAATCTGGGCTATAATTAAATCTGCTTTAACCTGCCCTTAAGAACCTACCACTGATTAACTTACATTAACTAACCATTGGTTAATTACTGTCAATTATTGTTTTACTGGTACAGACACATTTTTACTAAGGTTCTGTCAAAAGAACATTTGTAGGAAGAGCTGGATCCCAGCTGGGGTTTGGTGTACTTGTGATTGAGAATCACTTACAAATACATTTCTCTTAGAATATGGTAGAAGTGGGGGTAGGGGACAAAACCTCTTAACCTATACACTTTAAATTTGATATAAAATATTCTGACATTTGGGTACTTACATTAAACTTTGCTTCCTAACAGATATGAGGAAAGCACTTTCCAGGGACACTGAGAAGAAATCCATCATACCATTACCTCATCCTGTGAGGCCGGAAGACATTGAATAACCATGAGCAGTGGTTCTTAGGCTGATGATGCTCCAGATATTTTATGGACAATATTATTTTCATTAGATGATCCTGGAGCTCTATTAGGAGAAAAGGGAATTGTTTAGATCTTAAAGACTTCAAGAAAAAAACAGGTTATAAACTTGTCTTGTTTCCTATTAGCAATATCATACCTTCTAAAGCTGTCCACTGTAATAAAATTCAGCCAAAAAAGGCAGCTAGGTCAAAAGGAAACATTCCACTGTTATGGTTCATAATGTAATATTCATGGTATGCTAGGGAAAAAGCTTGCTCCAATCTCCTCCTCAATTCTGTGCCTGAGAACCACTGCTGCATATATATTTTTTATTTTGTATTGAACTGTTAATTGAAGCTTTAAAAGCATATATGGAATGTGTAAATCTAAGATGTATAATAAAATGCACTGTTGACTCGAGTGTTTTCTGGAAGGTTTTTGGTCATTTATAAACGTCAGGTTATCAGGATTGAAGAAGGTCATCATTTAGGGTATGTTGTTTCCCTTACATTTTTCATTTATATACAAAGCACTGTTTAATTGCTTACTTGGACAGTCCCTGCCCAGCACACTTAAGCGTCCTTCTTATTGCAAAGTTCTTCCCAGATACTTGTTTCCATACTGCTGGTCTCAGGTCTTTTTGTCTAGTCTCACAGTGCTTTGCTTAAATCCTGCCTTTCAACAAAATACAAAAAGATGCTAAAATAAAGGGGAAAAAGAACCTAATTCCCAAAGAAAGGCCACGTAATTAGATCACAGGCTAACCACATATTTTCATGTGTAGTTTTCATCGCATGCAGTATCTGAAAATATCCAGTGAGTAACAGTAGCTAAAGAAAACGAAATAAATCACAGAAATGATTATTAAAACCCGGTTACTTTTGAAAGGACTTATTTTGGTGGAGCTGAGGGTGAGAGAAGTGAGGTTCTCCCAGGAGAGTAGTTTTTTCTTTCATGCCTTTCACACTGGCACATTACCTGCCCGAAAGTGGCCTTAGGAGTTTACATGAGAACCTGACTGCTAGTTTTTTTCCTGACACACACATGTGACACAAACAGAACATGATTATGATTAGTCACTTACTTAGAGTAGCATCTGGCCTGTTTTCATCTCACCCCGTGGCCCTGTGTACTTAGCCAACTCAGAGCAGTGCTCCTCTTCGCTGACTGGACAGACCTTGGAACTCAACAGTCAGAGCCTCTGATCCCAGCAGCTGAAGCTAGTCAGGTGACTGAAGTAGCGAGGCTAAGAGCAGGTTGCTTTCACCTGCTAGTCCTATTTCCTTCTGCCCCCAATTTTCAAGATACAATTTAACACTGTATTGATTAGCTTTTATTCCCTTGGGTGAATAATACACTTGAAAATGTAATAATAAATTTGCAAACAGTATATTTGCTAATTGGCCTTACAGGTGAAAAAAAACAGATACGGTTCTAGTCAAACAGCTTGTGTAGTGAACAAAAAAAAAATAAGCTTGAGAAATACAGGCTGGATTAAAGGAAACAATCTCTCAGATGAGTTAATTAAGGCAAGTATTTTTTGCCTGAGAATATAAGCAGCATATCAGCCAGCAAGTACATTATCATCTTGTGCTGCTTTGTTTCATGACTTAGCATATAGTTACCTCAGCTGTTTTTCACGTTCTAAATCGAGGCTAAGTTGAACGTGTCAGGTTTTACAGGTAGACAGTCTACTGCAGCACGTCGGGCAACATTTACTGGTGCTCTAGGTAGAGATGATTCCCTTGTCCATTAAGTTTGGGAAGCACAGCCAGCATTGCACCTGGGGATTCACAATGTATAGGGAGTGTTATCAAGGGCCCTGAGAAGCCTAACTATGAAGAGATTTGTCAACAAGGCTTAACCCTTAACCTAGGGTTTCCCAAACTCACTGGAGCATGGGACATTGTTTTTCACAGCTCTTGCATTACTATTCTTTAAACAAGCCACTGCAGAGCTCAACTAGTTTGGGAGACTGATTACAGCATAACTGAAATTCAACTAAAATGTTTTTGGTAAAAAAAAAAGACCTTGTTCAGTAATACAGTAACTGTAAATTATTTTCTAACTGGTGTTTTTAAAAACACTTAGTATAAATGGCCATTAAGAAGATATAGCTATTTAGAAGTTAATCTAAGCACATTCAATTCCACAAGGAATGAACGTTATTTAAGAAAGTGGCCAGGAATGAACATTTTATTGAGCACTTACTCTGTGCCAGGAATACTCCCTTTCTAATTTAATCTTCAAAATGAGCTGGCAAAAGCCCATTTTATGAGTGAAGAAACTGAAAATAAACGTTATGTATCACCAAGTGGCAGAGCTGGGAATGGAACTCAAGTCAGTGTGACTCTTAAGATGTAAATAAGTTACAGGATTCAGATGAATGCATAAAACATCTTTATGAAGAAGGCAAGCATGAGAAAACTTTACCTGAAAAGTTACTGTGAGATGTGACTGAGAACTTCTAAAAAAAGACTCTTTCAAAATTTTGCAGTTCGATCTAAAAGACACGCTAAGTGTTACCTTAAGGATTTCCTAATGCATGATGCATTAGGACAACACAAAATGTTGAGACTCAAAGAAATCCAACAGTTAAAAAGATTCCTTTACTTGCAACCCACCCGTAACTAACCCAAGAACCTTTTAAAAATAATTCAAAAGTAGCTGCCAAAGATTCCCATCGATTCATCACTGGTGAAATATCCAAAAACTTACAGGAGTTGCAAGAGTTCCAAACTATACATCTATAAAAATAATAAAACATCTCTCAACAGGAACAGGAAGGCCCGGACTCCTGCTCGGCAGCGTCCGCATCTGGGTCTTCCTCGCCAGGCTCCTTCTCCTGCTGCTGTTTCTTCCACAGTTTGGCCATGGCCAGGAGCTTGAGGTTGGGCTGGTTGGCAGCATCTTCCGGAAAGATGTAATCATAGTATTCTTCCCAGCCTGCATCCGACTACAGGAAAAAAGTAAAACAGTTAAAAGATAAGCTAACACAAGGCTGGAATACGTTTCAGTTAAAGTGGAGAATTCTCACTGGGAAACCCAGGGTTCAAATTCAACTTACCTTCATTGTGCAAAACAACATCAAAGTCTACTTGGAAAGCAGAATTTTCAAAGAGAAATTAGAAGGGCCTGGCCTGGTAGAGTGGGAGTAATTGCTGTTGGATGGGTGTTGCTGCAGCTGTAGCTCACTGAGAGCTACAACCTGGTGGAAAATGCCCTAAAAATCTAAGCATAGCTCCTGTATGGTCAATCGAAAAGACAGTCAGTGTCTTCAACCCCATCTTGCAGTCTTACGTGAGTCTTTAAATTTTTAAAGATTTACTTAGTATTTACCCAATAGTGAAAGCCATAAATCTGTGATTATCCTGACACCCTGCCTTTGAATCCCACCTCCAATCGGGCACTGATTTCACTTCCTAAAGGTCGCCCTGGTCCCAGCTCCCAACACCACCTTGCTTTGCTTACAATAGCCTCCCAACAGACCCTCCTCCAACGAAGCCCCTCAAATCAACCCGCAGGAGACACCAACTGTGTCAGAGCTTTACTACAGCCTACAAAGCCTCCACCCTGACCTCCTGCTTAATGCTCCGGAAATACATTTCATGCAGTTTCTGGAACCAAGCACCAGGAAGAACCTTTGCCAACCCCCACCCCCCACCGTTCTCCAGCCCTGGGTGGACCATACACCCTGCTGTGTTGCCATGGTAGCCAGACTGTGACTGTCTCCTCCTCCAGCTGTCAACCCCCTTTCTCAGATTGTATACACGCCACTTCAAAGTATGCATTTCAAAGTCGGGTGCATTTCTGCTCAGCTGGCAGGAAAGGACCAGCTCAGGGGCTCAGTTCTTACCCCATCATCAGCTTGGACCTTTCTTCTCTTCTTGACTTTCTCTGGCATGAGTTGGTCTACTCTCTCCTTATCTGATACTGTTCCAAATTCATCTTCAAAGCTTCGCCAAGATTCCAGCAACATAAGTCTCTCTTCCTTTTCTTCACAGTTCCGCATGGTTTTGTTAGCCTCTTCATAAATTTGTCTGCATTTAGCCAAACTTCCTTCCTTCCCTGAGGACAACTCAAACTGTGCAAAACTGATCCATACCTTAAAAAATATTATTAAAGAACCAAATTAACCATGTCACCCAGAAAACAATGTAATAATAAAGCTAATTTCTTGTTAGTGACATCTGAGCATAGTAACGTGTTCATCTCTAGTATTTCAGTACAACAGACTGACTAGATGCTTCTATATAGGAATGGTGAAGCAGTCTGCTTCTACATCCAATTAGGTGTCTGAAATAGTCTCAAAATCCTGAAGTTTAATTTTTTATTCAACCCTACGATATCCAAGTTATTTACACGCAGTATAAATATTGACCTGGTATAAGCTTAACATTCCAAAGTCCTCTGAGACTCACAAGCTCTCTGTAAAAGTAAGGAAATCATATAAAATAAATATATTAAAAAATCCCACACACTTAAAATATAGAAATACACTATTTCTTCTGGACTGCTGATTCAAGCAAAATTAAAGATAACCCACAATGCACAGGATACCTTGACATGTTGTGTCCGTTGAAGCAATCGTCGGTAAAGATTTCGTGTTCTTTCAGTTTCTTCCTGCTCAATTTCAAAATCAATATATGATTTCCAAAGCACCTAAGAAAGATAACCTCATAGGTCAGTCTTGACATTTAAGAAGCAACATGCCCCTATCCAAAGTACAGCCTAACTAGCATTCTAACCTAGGAAATCTAGGAACCTAGAACTTTCATGACCAATTAAGGAACAGACTATGTGGATACAAGAAATAATACTGGTGTTTACAGACTGGCCAAAATTTGGCTAAGTGTCTACATTATGAGAAAAAAGACCTTGGGTTCACTTTTGGATTCTCTTCTAGACTTATCAAAAGAGCAGGGTAACTTGCCAAACCTCCCAGGCACTGTCATGAGGCTGCCACAAACCACGGACTTGCGGGGAGAAAACAGGCCTAGATCAGCCAGTGCACACCGTTTTTATCTCCACTCTAAGTTCCCTGATATGCCTGAGTCCAACTCAACAAGCATCCAGGGCACAGCTGCCCACCCGCCTGGCACAGCCCGTCAGGGCACAGGGACCAGGAAGATGTGGCCCAGACGCCTGGAGGCCGCAGTCTGTGGAGAGGCTGAGGCCAAGTGATGGGACCAGTGACACACAGAGCCCTGCCCAGTGCAGTCAGCAGGGCCTGGTGAACCGCTCAGTGCAGGGTCACACCAGAGCGAGAGTCACTGAGCGAGCTCAGTGGTTCCTGAGAGGTTCACGCTGTCCTAGCTGTTGTTTGGTGCCACCTCGCGGCTCAAGCTTAGATCCTGACGGGATGATTTCAGGCCCTGTGGCCAGCCAGGCCAGCCTGGACAGGGGCAGTGGTACCTCCAGGAACATCCTGGTTTAGTGAGAGCCTAATCCAGGCAAAACTGCACCAGAGGGATCCGGGGCCGTGCAGTCTCAACCTTTACCTCCCTTGTTCTCCAGGTGGCCTTGACTGCGCTGCCCTGGCTCATCCTCTTTAGCCTTCTGTTAAGAGAAAGGGAGGAGGGCTTCCCTGGTGGCGCAGTGGTTGGGAGTCTGCCTCCCGATGCAGGGGACGCGGGTTCGTGCCCTGGTCCGGGAGGATCCCACATGCCGCGGAGCGGCTGGGCCCGTGAGCCGTGACCGCTGAGCCTGCACGTTCGGAGCCTGTGCTCCGCAACAGGAGAGGCCACAGCAGTGAGAGGCCCGCGTACCGCCAAAAAAAAAAAAAAAAAAAAAAAAAAAAAAAATCCACGAAAAAGAGAAAGGGAGGAAGATCCCACCCATAAGATCCCAATTCATCCTGGCGTCACAGTGGGGCTGTGTTGTGCTGTGCTACCCGACTAGAGAGGGCTGCTTCCCCTGCCTTCCTATCTCCAAAACAGGAAGTCCTAATCTGAGTGAAAAAGACTATAGGTGAGATGGTCTTTATACTCTAAGAGGCACACATATTCACAAGGTCATCTGAGGTAACACTGGGCAAGCGTCTAAGATAAAGCCATAGTCACCCCGCGGGCCTCACCTCCGGCATGTCCAAGCGTGGCTGACTGATGGCTAACTCGTAGATGGCCCGGGCTCTCTCGATATCGCCAAGGATTGTCTCTAATTCTGCAAATTTAATCCAAGAGGTACAATTTTCAGGCCCAAATTCCAGGAACTTTTCATAAAGCTTCCGGCATCTGTCAAATTCTCGAAGCTGTAGCTCCAGTTCTATGTAACCTTTAAATAACTTGTTCTTCGGACACTTGCCTATGGAAGTTCCCTGGAAAAAAAGATAACCGACCGCTGTGATGTCTGAGTGGGTCTGACTTGTGCAGACATCCTCAGCCTGGCCTAGAAGCTGTTCTCTGCTGAGCAACAGCCTTGGCACATCAACACGGCGCACCACCCTCTCCCTCTGCAGTAACGCACTGCTCAAACTGGCTCGACAGAGACCAAAGGAAACCCTCCAATTCACTCAGCTGTCAAGTCGGCCTGTTTTGCAAGAGATATAGTGTTCCAGAACTGTTCGGAAAACTATTTTGAATTTCACCTGGTTTCTCAGGATGTCCTAGTGAATGCGGATGTCAGATGGACAACACCTCCCATGAGTAAAAGGATAATCAAGGGACGAACCCTGCTGCCCACAGCCAGGGTGAGAGTAGCTTACCAGAAGGATAGCTGCATCTGATCCTATTAAGAAATTTTAGAACACTTGTTAAGAGGAAGGTGCACTTAATACACCAAAAATCTTGTACAAGATCAGAATACTAAAGAGCTAAGATCCGATGTCTCTAGCCGGAGGAAAGATCTGAAACATCTCTAACTGTCCAATGTTGACACAGAATAACTTAAGCATCATCACCCAATCTTTCTTCAAAGGCCGTGCTTTCGAACAAGTCTCAGGTTATAAAGGCACAGTATTTCTGCCGCCTTCTCAAGAGGAATCACATAACCTGTAAGCATTAAGATTTTAATTTCCTTCTCAAAGGACTTAATGATGCATCTTGAGCCTTTCTTTACTCACCAAAGCTCTTCTGGCAAATGGTAAATTTTTCTGTCTTATTTCAAACTGTGCATACAGTAACCACATTTTGGCAAATGTGAACTAGAAAACAAAAGCGCAAAAACTCACATAAGTTAAATTTAAATTAACAAGGGCCACAGACGAACTTCCCTAAAGCTACAGAGCTAGGACAGATGTATCTTTTCATTTATAAGCTAAGAAGACAATATTTGACAGAAATTAGGAACAGTAATCTAGGCACTTCACTATAACGCAGGGCTCTGCAGCCCCTACTGAGAGGCAGCTTGGTTTGTGGGTGTGCTGTGATCAGGCAGAACATGGCCCTCTATTCTAGAAGGCAACTCGGTCAACACCTGTGTCTCTCATGCTGGGAAATACAGAGATCATGTGTCAACCATCCCCAGAACACGCGTGTTCCCTGCGCCTGCGGACGACCACACAGGTGCCAGCAGCCGGTTGGCTGTCCCCTCTCATGCTGAGCTCAGTCTCTTCTGATTACCATCCTCCTGGAATTTTTCCATTAGCATATGTATCAGTCATTGGTCACTTAACACAGGCTGCCTGCTCAACTAGACTGTAAGCTGTTTTCAGAGGCAAAGAGTGTATCTTATTCTTATTTATGTTTTCCACAGAGCCTAGCACAGGGAAGAGCCAATCAATAAATATGATTTCACTGAATTATTTCACAAGTAACAGATGCAGGAGTTTGATGTGTCTGGAACAGAACATTTAGAGCAAACATACCTTTTTATGAGGAATGAGTTCCAAAGAGGCTTGGTAAACTTGTCTTGTCCTCTCCGGATCCTGCATTAGGATAAGAAATTTGCACAAAATATTTACGTCTATTACTAATACTAATTTTACTATTACTAATATATACCCCTAACATTGAATATGTTCCTACAAGTTATTTTCAAACCCTGATTGCATTTATGATCAAAATTGAACTGCCTCTGGCCATCAAACTTTGATCACAGAATCACCCACAATACAGCCCTCAAACTCTTTCGCCTGACAGCAGAAACAAAGATGTTCTACAGTCTCGGATCAGCAGCAGAAAGTTAACATTTTCCTATTAACTTAACACACAACCAATTTCTGAAAATTTGCTAAAAGTAAGAATGTGCAATCCAGCTGTGATCCCTCTTCATGAGAAAACCCAGGAAACTATAGATAATGAAACTAAGGGCTAGTTCATTGTTCCCTTTCAAGTTCCAAGTAATAATCTTGTTGCATCTCAAGGTTTAAAAAAAAATACAGCAAAACTAAAAACCACCTCACCTATGTCCACTACAGGTGTAGAGTTTAAAACGTGGCAGAGGGGACTTCCCTGGTGGCATAGTGGTTAAGAACCCGCCTGCCAACGCAGGGGACGTGGGTTTGATCCCTGGTCCAGGAAGATCCCACATGCTGCAGAGCAACTAAGCCCGTGCACCACAACTACTGAGCCTGCGTACCTAGAGCCCACGAGCCACAACTACTGAAGCCCGTGTACCGCAACTACTGAGCCCACGAGCCACAACTACTGAAGCCCATGCACCTAGAGCCCATGCTCCACAACAACAGAAGCCACCGCAATGAGAAGCCCGTGCACTGCAACGAAGAGTAGCCCCCGCTCCCTGCAACTAGAGAAAACCCATGTGCAGCAACAAAGACCCAACGCAGCCAAAAAAACCCCAAAAAACAAACAACCTTATAAAATGTGGTATCAGTTCCCAGCCGCGCCAGCAGGGCCAACGCGCAGGGGGAGGAGCCCGCCCCCAGCCACCCCAGGACTAGGCTCTGCACCTTCGCCTCCAGCTCCTCGTAGAGGGCGTAGTTGATCCACAGGTAGATGTAGCGCTTCCAGTGCCTCTTCTCCTGCACAGGCGGCACGTTGGCGATGGCTCGCTCGTAGACTTCCCGCACCGTCTCTGCCTCTGCGTCGCTTTCAACCAAGCGCAAGTAATCGAACCATGCATCGTAGTTGTGCGGGTTAGCCTAGAAAGATAAGGTTAATAATTAGAAACCAAACCCAGAGCTGCACCTGCGGGACTATGTGAGCTGAAAGAAGGCAGCAGACTGACTTTCTGTACTCTAGCAACTTTTTCCTAGACTTTACAGGCTATTTCATTTAAAAATACCATTCTTGAGGTTCTATAATAGAAAAGGAAAAGGACTATAGAAGACAGACTATTAGCCAGAGGTTCCCCCAGCAAAGCCCCTTTTATCTACAACAGCTTATTTTTTTGGACTATACCAATTTTTCATTTTTTTTCAAGAAGGTGTAAGTGGAAAAATGACTTAGAGACAAATACATAAAGATCAATAACAACTGATGTTTTTTCCTTTTTTGTTGTTTTTAATGCAGCAGCAAATGGTAATCAGAGTAGACCCCTGCTCTGGTGGTGCCCTGGATGCCTCTCCTCCACAGAGGTGAAGGGTGCCAGCTCCCCGTCTTCCCACCCTGGCAGCCACCGCACTTGGCTGAGTAAAGACCCCCGATTGAGGGTCTGGGGCACATGAGTGGGTGACGTGGAGATGAAGCACACTGAGAACTGGTTTCTGGAAGTAGTATCCATTGGTGGGTCAGTCATCCCTGGCCAGACTGAAATGTGACTGTCTCATCTCCTGCTCCAGGACTTTCTGCAACTGCCCTGATTCCCGCCCATTATCCAAGCCTGCTCCTCCAGCTTCCTATTGATTCTGTAAACCTCCCAGTATCTATAGCTATGAAAATAGACATCTATTTTTTTATGTGTCTTTGTTTATATATGTGACTCCATAGCACTATGCCTAGATTTAAAATTACGATGGAATTATACCATGCTCACAACTGCAAAACCTGCCTTTTCAATTAACAGCAATATGTCTTGAACATTATCTTGCTGACCCCATTTAACACCAGACTTAGTCCTTTGTTTGGAGATATCTTAATTAATTTGGCCAAGCAGAAGTATTTTAAAATACAGAGCAGAGCAGCAAAGGAAAACACTACTACCTTTGAATTCAAATCAAAATAGTACCTTACAGACAGAGATGTACCTTACAGACAGTACCTTACAGTACTTGACAGTACCTTACAAAATAGTACCTTACAGACAGAGAATAGAACCCTAACTACAGTATGTCTTTTGTTCAAGCAATTAAGCCAAAAGGTAATGTATAAAAATGGGTTTTTTCGATCAATCTCTGACTCTTCCATCTTCTTTAAAAAATGAGCTCAAATGGATTTCAGATTGCTTTTGCTCAAGTTCTTTGTGTATAATCAGCAACCAACAAAGTGACTTCCAACATGCGAGTGGCAGAGCAAATCCAAGCGCTGTCTGCTTGCCTTTTCTACCAGCCCCGTTTACCTCCCCATCTGGAATGCCAATTTACTGCACACACAGGACGGAGAGCAATGCTGTGGCCCAGGACTAGCCAGCAGGTCCCTGCCAGCACAACCACTCACCGCCAGTGCTCACCTTCACCTCCTCCTCGTACTGGAACCTCCGTTTGCTCACGATGATGTCTTCAATGCCCCGCCTGTCACCAAACTTCTTCTCAAAGATGGTGTAATTTTTAAAGAGTTCCTGGGCTTCCTGCTTTGAAATTCGATCCAGGGCGTACTTATAGATCACTCGTACCCTCTCAAACTGAAAGCAGACAGGATGATCATCTTCCAGAACACAGTATTCTCATTCTAGCCACAACTTGAAAAGTAATTATGACATAAAACATTACTTGTAAGTTAGATTATGAGGCCTCAAAATGCCCGAAGTACGACTTTTCTTCTCCCTTTTGTTGAGGTACTTTTAGCCAGGATGGACTGAACTCTCCTCTGAGCCCCACATTTAACAGTGTACCTAACGCTGCCAGCTGGATGTCGTCCATGCATCTCAGACTCACCCAAGCTCGCCCCTCCCGCCCAGCTGGGTCGTTGTCAGACTCCCCGTCCTGGGCAGTCACACCCACCACCCTGATCACACACCTGCTCTGTCAGGGGCCTCCCCAACTCCTCTCTCCTGCATTCCTCACACTGGCTGCTTCCACAGCCCTGCCCTTTCTACCTCCTCAACACAGCCCTTCACTTCTCCCCAGGCCTCTGCCGACCCACCTCCATTTCTCCCTTGACCATGTGAAAAGCGCCCCCATGCCCACTCTGCCGCCCTCTTCCCAATACACTGCATGAACCAGCCAGAGGCTCCCCTCACAGCACAGATGACATCCAACCACTTCCTGCTTAAGACCCTCCACACTTTCCACCGGCCTGAGGACAGAATCTGAACTGACCTCTGGGACCCGTGCAACACCCTGCATTCAGATCCCAGCCAACCCCTCCCCCTCCTGTATTATCTGAGCTACATTTCAGGATTATTTTCCATACATACTATGGGAGAAAATAACTGACTTCTCGTGGGACAATCTCTGTTTCCATTTCATATTCTGTTCTCTGTACTGAGGGCTCTGGGGCTTTTTGTTTCCCAGGTTCATTACCTGTAAAGCCCTTTAATCAGAGTATCAAATGACTCTCAGTTTACAGATAATATTCTCATTTAGGTTTAAAGACTTAATTTTGAAGCAGAGCACAACAAAATTAAGACAGTTATAATATAATCCATAATCACTCACTCCCAATCTGCAGCTTAGCCAGATATATGCTGTTTTCCTTGAGAAATCACGTTTTCATATCTTGAAAGCATTTTCTCCAAGGATAAGTGAATAAGAAAATGTAAATGAACTCAATGTGCACAAAAAGTAATCTTTTCTAAGCTGTTTTGCAACATAATCAAGTTCCTTTAAGTTTACTTACTTCTTTCTGATTTTCCTCAAATTTGGCAAAGGCAACATAAAGGTGTTCATCCATATGTTCATCCCCAAAGAATTCGACAGCTCTCTCATACACCTTCCGCGCATGGGCAAAGTAACCATGCTTTTCTTCAAAGCGGGCGTACTTGATCCAGTTCTTCACATCAGGATGCACAAGAACAAGTGAGCGGGATTAAAGAAAAACCAGGCAGAACAACGTGGCTTAAAAAACAAAAACCCAAACCCAAATCCAGAACCTCAACACCACACACTATGGGTGGCTACAGGGGAGATAACACATGTACGAAGGTGGAGACCCATTAACCTGTGACCACCCAAGAGGCCGTGTCTTGTTTGTGTGGCCTCCTCCAACTCTTATTCAGTATTTCAGGAGTGGTACAAACAGGAGTTTGGAGCCACGAAAAAGCTGAAGCCTATGACTAGGCACGTGATCTGGACAAGTCATTAATCTTATCTAAGCCTCAGTTTTATCATCTATAAACAGAGGAAAATAATACCAACCAACCTCATTTGATGATTGCCAACTTTAAATGAGAAAAATGTGTGTAAAGCTCTTAGCAATTTCAGGCCAAAAGAATGTGCTCAACAAATGGCACTTTTTGTAGTATCTGCTCAATAACATTAATATTTGAATTACTGATTAAGCAAAAAAACATGTGGGAGGAGTCAAGATAGCTGAATAGGAGTACATGGAGCTCACCTCACCCCACAAATACATTAAGAATACATCTACAAATGGAACAGTTCTCACAGAGCACCTGCTGAACACTTGCAGAGGACCTCAGACACCTGAAAGGGCAAGAAAGATCCCTGCGTAACCAGGTAGGGCAAAAGAAACAAAAAGAAGAGGAGGGGGGATGGGACCTGCGCCCCTTTGGGGGAGCTTAAGGAGTGGGGAGGCTCCCGCACCCAGGGAAGCCCCCTCCCTGGTGGGGAGATCAGCTGGGACAGAAGGGGAGCTTCAGGGGCTTGCAGAAGAGCGCAGCAACTGGTCTGTGGCAGGCAGGACAGAGTGTGACCTACACAGATGGTCCCTGCCTCAGCCCTGCACACCCCAACCTGAGATGTGTGTCTACCGGTGCAGAAGGGGCTGGGTGCTGGAACATGGCATTGGAGAGCAGATCCGGGGAGAAGACTGCCGTTGGCTGCACAGAGACAGCCTGGAGGGACAGGAGTGTGGAGCTCCGGCAACCAGGAACGTTTGTGGAGGAAGCTGGGGCTGCCATTGCAGCCTCCTTCTCCACGTACCAGGCCCTGCCTCCACATGCACTGGGAGGGACTCCCACGTGGGTGGGCTTGAACACCCCAATTCCTGGCCCAGCCCCCTCCAACCTGAACCCAAGGAGGAACAGGCCAAGACACATATTATTGTTTTTTGGTTTTTTTTTTTGTGGTATGCGGTCCTCTCACTGTTGTAGCCTCTCCCGTTGCGCAGCACAGGCTCCGGACATGCAGGCCCAGCGGCCATGGCTCACGGACCCAGCTGCTCTGCAGCATGTGGGATCCTCCCGGACCGGGGCACAAACCCGTGTCCGCTGCATTGGCAGGCGGACTCTCAACCACTGCGCCACCAGGGAAGCCCCCAAGACACATATTAATCAAAGTGACAAAAATTAAATACAAAGAAAAAATATCAAAGCAACAAGGGAAAAGCAATAAATAACATATAAGAGAATCCCCATGAGGTTATCAGCTGATTTTTCAGCTGAAACTGCAGGCCAGAATGGCGTGGCACCATATATTTAAAGTGATGAAAGGGAAAAACGTACAACCAAGAATACTCTACCCAGCAAGGCTCTCATTCAGATTCAATGGAGAAATCAAAAGATTTACAGACAAGCGAAAGCTAAGAGAATTCAGCACCACCAAACCAGCTTTACAACAAATGCTAAAGGTACTTCTTTAGGTGGAAAAGAAAAGGCCACAACTAGAAACAAGAAATGGGAAAGCTCACTGGTAAAGGCAAACATAAAGTAAAGGCAGGAAATTATCCACACACACGTTATCAAAACCAGTAACCGTGAGAAGAGGAGAATACAAATGCAGGAAATGGGAAATGCACCTGAAATTAAGAGACGAGCAACTTAAAACAACCTTGTGTATATGTATACATAGACTGCTATATCAGAACCTCATGGAACCTGCAAACCAAAAAACTACAATAGATACACACACACACACAAAAGCAATCCAAACACAACACTAAAGACAGTCATCAAATCACAAGACAAGAGAACAAAAGAGGAAGGGAAGAAAAAAAACCTACAAAAACAAATCCAAAACAATTAAGGAAATGGCAATAAGAACATACATATCGATAACTACCTTAAACGTAAATGTATTAAATGCTCCAATCAAAGGACACAGACTGGCTAAATGGATACAAAAACAAGACCCGTATATATGCTGTCTACAAGAGACCCACTTCAGATCTAGGGACACAGACTGAAAGTGAGGGGATGGAAAAAGGTATTCCATGCAAATGGAAATCAAAGCTGGAGTAGCAATACTCATATCAGACAAAACAGCCTTTAAAATAAAGACTTTTACAAGAGACAAGGAAGGACACTACATAATGACCAAGGGATCAATTCAAGAATATGTAACAATTGCAAATATAGATGCACCCAACATAGGAGCACCTTGATACATAAGGCAAATGCTAACAGCCATAAAAGGGGAAATCGACAGTAACACAATAATAGTGGGGGATTTCAACACCCCACTTTCATCAATGGACAGATCATCCAGACAGAAAATCAATCAGAAAACACAGGCCTTTAAATGACACATTAGACCAGATAGACCTAATTGATATTTACAGAACATTCCATTCGAAAGCAGCAGAATACACTTTCTTCAAGTGCATACGGAACATTCTCCAGGATAGATCACATATTGGGCCACAAGTCAAGCCTCGGTAAATTTAAGAAAATTGAGATCATATCAAGCATCTTTTCTAACCACAATGCTGTGAGATTAGAAATCAATTACAGGAAAAAAACTAAAAAACACAAACACTTGGAAGCTGAACAATATGTTACTAAACAACCAAGGGATCACTGAAGAACTCAAAGAGGAAATCATAATACCTAGAAACAAATGACAACAAAAACACAACAGTCCAAAACCTACTGGATGCAGCAAAAGCAGTTCTAAGAGGGAAGTTTACAGCAATACAATCTTACGTCAGAAAACAAAAAAAATCTCAAGTAAACAACCTAACCTTACACCTAAAGCAACAAGAGAAAGAAGAACAACAAAAACCCCAAAGTTAGTATAAGGAAAGTAATCATCAAGTTCAGAGCAGAAATAAATGAAATAGAAAAAAACAACAGGAAAAAAAAATCAATGAAAAGCTGGTTCTTTGAAAAGATAAACAAAACTGATAAAACTTTAGCCAGACTCATCAAGAAAAAAGGGAGATGCCTCAAATCAATAAAATTAGAAATGAAAAAGGAGAAGGTACAACTGACACCACAGAAAAACCAAGGATCATAAGGGACTACTAAAGCAACCATACGCCAATAAAATGGACAACCTAGAAGAAATGGACAAATTCTTAGAAAGATACAACCTTCCAAGACTGAACCAGGGAGAAACAGAAAACATGAACCGACCAATCTCAAGTACTGAAGTTGAAACTGTGATTAAAAACTTCCAACAAACAAAAGTCCAGGACTAGATGGCTTCACAGGTGAATTCTATTGAACACTTAGAGAAGAGTTAACACCGATTCTTCTGAAACTTTTCCAAAAAATTGCAGAGGAAGGAATACTCCCAAGTTCATTCTACAAGGCCACCATCATCCCAATACCAAAACCAGTAAAAGGTACCACAAAAAAAGAAAATTACAGGTCAATATCACTAATGAACACAGATGCAAAAATCCTCAACAAAATACTAGCAAACCTAATCAAACAACACATTAAAAGGATCATACACCATGATCAAGTGGGATTTATCCAAGGGATGCAAGGATGCTTCAATATCTGCAAATCAATCAGTGTGATACACCATGTTAACTGAAGAATAAAAACCATATGATCATCTCAATAGATGCAGAAAAAGCTTTTGACAAAATTCAACACCCATTTATGATAAAAACTCTCCAAAAAGTGGGCACAGAGGGGACATACCTCAACATAATAAAGGCCATATATGACAAACCCACAGCTAACATCATACTCAATGGTGAAAAACTGAAAGCATTTCCTCTAAGATCAGGAACAAGGCAAGGATGTCCACTGTCACCACTTTTATTCAACATAGTTTTGGAAGTCCTAGGCATGACAATCAGAGAATAAAAATATAAGGAATCCAAATTGGAGAGAAAGTAAAACTGTCACTGTTTGCAGACGACATGATATTATACTTAGAAAATCCCAAAGATACTACCAGAAAACTACTAGAGCTCAATCTGGTAAAGCTGAAGGATACAAAATACACAGAAATCTCTTGCATTCCTATATACTAACAACGAACGATCAGAAAAGAGAAATTAAGGAAACAATCCATTTACCATCACATCAAAAAGAATAAAATACCTGGGAGTAAACCTATTATGTAAGAAGGCAAAACACTTGTACTTAGAAAACTATAAAATGCTAATGAAAGAAATCAAAGACAACACAAACAGATGGAAAGATATAACATGTTCTTGGATTGGAAGAATCAGCATTGTCAAAATTACTACACTACCCAAGGCAACCTAGAGATTCAATGCAATCCCTATCAATGGCATTTTTCACAGAACTAAAAGAAAAAAAGTTTTAATCTGTATGGAAACACAAAAGACCCCAAACAGCCAAGGCAATCTTGAGGGAAAAAAACAGAATTGGAGGAATTAGGCTCCCTGGCTTCAGACTATACTACAAAGCTACAGTCATCAAAACAGTATGGTATTGGCACAAAAACAGAAATATAGATCTAGAGAACAGGATAGAAAGCTCAGCGATAAACCCACACACCTATGGTCAACTAATCTATGACAAAAGAGGCCAGAATATAAAATGGAGCAAAGATAACCTCTTTAATAAGGGGTGCTGAGAAAACTGGACAATTACATGTAAAAGAATGAAATTAGAACACTCCCTAACACCATATATAAAAATAAGCTCAAAATACATTAAAGAACTAAATGTAAAGCCAGATACTCTGAGAGGAAAACAGGCAGAACACTCTGACATAAATCACAGCAACATCTTTTTGGTTCCACCTCCTAGAGTAATGAAATTAAAAACAAAAATAAATGGGACCTAATTAAACTTAAAAGCCCTTGCACATCAAAGGAAACCATAAACAAAATGAAAAGACAACCCACAGAATGGGAGAAAATATTTGCAAATGAAGCAACCAACAAGTGATTAATCTCCAAAATATACAAATAGCTCATGCAGCTCTATATCAAAAAAACAAACAACCCAATCAACAAATGGTCAGAAAATCTAAACAGACATTTCTCCAAAGAGGACAGAGAGATGGTCAAAATGCACTTGAAAAGATGCTCAATATCACTAATTATTAGAGAAATGCACATCAAAACTTCCAACTTCCAAAACCAATGAGGTATCACCTCACACCAGTCAGAATGGTCATCATCAAAAAGTCTACAAACAGGGCTTCCCTGGTGGCGCAGTGGTTGAGAGTCCGCCTGCCGATGCAGGGGACAGGGGTTCGTGCCCCGGTCCGGGAAGATCCCACATGCTGCGGAGCAGCCGGGCCCATGAGCCATGGCCGCTGAGCCTATGCGTCTAGAGCCTGTGCTCCGCAACAGGAGAGGCCACAACAGTGAGAGGCCCGCGTACTGCAAAAAAAAAAAAAAAAAAAGTCTACAAATAATAAATGCTGGAGAGGGTGTGGAAAAAAGGGAACTCTCTTGCACTGTTGGTGGGAATGTAAATTGATACAGCCACTATGGACAACAGTATGGAGGTTCCTTAAAAAACTAAAAATAGAACTACCATACCACCCAGCAATCCCACTACTGGGCACATACCCTGAGAAAACCATAATTCAAAGTCATGTACCACAATGTTCATTGCAGCACTATTTACAATAGCCAGGACATGGAAGCAACCTAAGTGTCCATTGACAGATGAACAGATAAAGAAGACGTGGCACATATATACAATGGAATATTACTGAGCTATAAAAGAAACGAAAGTGAGTTATTTGTAGTGAGGTGGATGGACCTAGAGTCTGTTATACAGACTGAAGTAAGTCAGAAAGAGAAAAACAAATAACATATGCTAACACATATATACGGAATTTAAAAAAAAAGGTTCTGAAGAACCTACGGATAGGACAGGAATAAAGACGCAGACATAGAGAATGGCATAGAGAATGGACCTGAGGACACGAGGAGAGGGAAAGGGTAAGCTGGGACGAAGTGAGAGAGTAGCATGGACATATATACACTACCAAATGTAAAACAGGTAGCTAGTGGGAAGCAGCCGCATAGCATGGGGAGATCAGCTCGGTGCTTTGTGACCACCTAGAGGGGTGGGATAGGGAGGGTGGGAGGGAGTTGCAAGAGGGAGGGGATATGGGAATATATGTATACGTATAGCTGATTCACTTTGTGATACAGCAGAAACTAACACACCACTGTAAAGCAATTATACTCCAATAAAGATGTTTGAAAAAAAACACAAACTACATATAGAACTACCATATGATCCAGCAATCTGAGCATACATCTGGAGAAAACTGTAATTTGAAACGATACATGCACCCCATGTTCATTGTAGCAGCGTTTATGATAGTGAAGACATGGAAACAACCTAAATGTCCATTTACAAAGGAATGGATAAATGAGATATTGTACATATATACAATGGAATACTACTCAGCCATAAAAAAGAACGAAATAATGCCATTTGCAGTAACATGGATAAATCTAGAAATTATCTTACTAAGTGAAGTAAGTCAGGCAGAGAAAGACAAATATATATCACTTATATGTGGAATTTAATTTAAAAAATGATACAAATGAACTTTTTTGCAGAGAGAAACAGACTCATCGATCTTGAAATCAAACTTATGGTTACCAAAGGGGAAATGTCAGGGGAAGTGATCGATTGGGAGACTGGGATTAACATATACACACTACTATATATAAGATAGATAACAGGGACCTACTGAATAGCACAGGGAACTCTACTCAATGTTCTGTGGTAACCTATATGGGAAAAGAATCTGAAAAAGAATGGATACATATATATGTATAACTGATTCACTTTGCTGTACACGTGAAACTAACACAACACTGTAAATCAACTATACTCCAATAAAAATTTAAGGAAAAAAAAAAAGGAAGTTCCCTAGCAGTCCAGTGGTTAGGACTTGGCGCTTTCACTGCCATGGTCCAGGTTCAATCCCTGGTCTGACAACTAAGATTCTGCAAGGTTCGTGGCGCAGACAAAAAGAAAAAATCTTAAAAAAAAGAAAGGAAGAAAGAAAAAAACATGTCACAAAAGGAAAATTTCTAACCAGAGCCAAAAGAGAAAGTTCTGAATTACCATTTACTTCTTCACAGGACGTATGTATTTTTAATCTACCTTCCGTGAAGAAATCTTTAATTTCTTAAGTAGTAATACATTCAAATAGGGCAACGATGTAAAGAGTGCAGGCTCTAAAGCGGCTACTGGGTTCAAATCCCATCTCCATCACTACCCGAGAGACCCTCTCCTGCCTGTTTCCTCATCTGTAGAATGAAGCAATTTCCTGAGTCACAGGGCTGTGGTGGGGATTAAAGGACAATATCTGTAAAGTGCTTAGAATAATGCATGGCACAAAGCAGTCACTATAAATGCTGTTGTTAAACTAGTAATATCAAAATGAGTAGTCATAATTAAGATGTTAAAATTGCATAATAAAGTTGAGTCTTGGATCTTGCAGTAGTTATGTTCTATGAAGTCATTCTGCCTAGCAAATACCAAATCACTGCTCCTAGGGGAAATACACACACACAGATATATACACACACACACATCTCACACAGATTGTGATTTTAAATCCTAAAAACAACTAATGTTGGTAGATTCTATTTTCTTTATTTTATGAAAGAGAAAACAAGTCTCAGAAGTGTTAAGTGACTTGCCTGAGGCTGCCCACTAATTGGTGCCAGAGAAAGGATTCAGCCCCATGCAGCTGGCCCCAGAGCTGAAGTGTCTCTCTCTCCCCTGTACCGCCCCCGCCCCCAATCCTTTGCCCCGGTCATCCTTGCAGGACAGCAGACACAGAAGGCAGATGATTGTCTTGTTTGTCCTCAACTGGGACCATGTGCCTTGGGTGATTCAAAGTTTTATCACTCTGGGCTTGTCTGCAACTGACTGCCAAAGTACCACAAATACTGATTTTGGGTTTACAAATCAACTTTAGCAAGTAGGAGAATTCACAAGTACAAGAACAGTGAAAAAGTAGAATCAACTATTTCAAGTTCCTCAGAGTGCTTTCCCGTGTTACCATCTCCTCTTCAGTCAGCCCACAGCGGGAACTTTTACCTTCCTTTTAAAGATGAGGACACCAAGGCTCCAAGGAGTTACCCGATGCATTGAGGTCACATGGCTAGTAAATGGTAACCCTCTAGATCGACTCCAGTACCAGTGCTAATGACCAACATACACCCCAGAACAAGCCAGGACCCAATGCAGCGGCCAGGGCCTTAGGATGTCACCTTCCACAAGGAACCACAGTGTTAATGCCAAAGTATAAATAGACCAAAGTCTCACTGGAAAAGATTCAATTATCCAGACCACAAACTTTTTTTCTGACCAACCTGTGTCCCTAGAAAATATAAACAAGTCTACGCAGCAGATGTTGACTTCTAGGCCAACATCAATGACCACATGTCCCAACCAGACCACAGCCCCACGGGAGTGCAGCACCTGGGAAAAGGGCACCACGCAGACCCGTCCAAAGGATATAGCGTTCATAAATGGTGCGGGCCCGATCCACCTCTTTGTATCTCAGCTCGAAGTTGATGTAGGAGTGCCAGGCCTGCTCCTCTGGCTGCCACTCCATCCAGCGCTCGAACACCTGCCGGGCACCCGCCATGTTCCCCAGCATCTCCTCCATGTACGTGTACTTGTACCTTTAACAAAATCATCTCAAATTATCTGTCATGGTCAAAATGACTTAGGGAAAAAAACAGTCTCTGGCAATTTCTAGCTCTAACTTTGTTAAACATGAAGAAGATTTAGGGCTTTATCTTCCCTAAAGGTTAAGTCAAACATGTTTTCTTATTAAAATGTAAATCTGAAAAGGATCAATCATTGGAAAAAAGGATTTTTCTCCTCAAAAGTTGCTTAGTTTGACAAGATGATTTTTATGCATAAAAGATTACAACCAAAATTTGTTTTGATTGCACAGCTATTATACATTGAGATTATAACTTAGCACACTAAAGGACATTAAAAAGTACTGATAGTATGTTTAAAGAAAAAATAAGATGTAAGATTAAATATATATACGATTACAACTATAAATAAAATAAATACACAAAAATGTGGATATTTGTAGTCTACAAAAAACCATTTCAATAGATCAGAAACTTACCAGAACTGGTTGACGCGAGGCAGAGTCGTTATGGCCCGGTCCCAGATATTTCGGGCATGGTTGACCTGGCGATTCTTCATTTCCATTTCTGCATATTTCAGCCAGAGTGTAATATTTCGATAGTCCACATCCAAAGCACGTTCGTATATGGATCGAGCCCTAGAGAAGCAAGATTTGGAGGGTATCAGAAACAGTACACGCAACACACATGGCAAGCATTTGAAACCGTCTGCAGTGCTCTGCTATTCTGTCAGGTGTTTACCATGAGCCAGGTTCTGGGCATAAAAAGGTGAAAAGATCTGATGTTCTCAGGAACCTTAACAAGACTCAGAGAAAGACTGACATGCGTGTAATTGCAACGCAATGTGACAAATGTTATAGTCAAGGTCTGCACAAGGAAGCAGAGGGGAAAGAAATGAAAACGTCTGGTGGAAAAGGCCAGGCAGTAGGTAAGAACTTGGGAAAAGTTCCAGAGGCCAAGGTGGGTAGGGAGGATGCTCAGTGCGGGCAGAGAGAACAGCCAGATGTCAGGTTGAGGAGGCAAGATGTGTCCAGGGAGCGACAGGTGCTCGGGCCCAGCCAGAGCAGGGGGCATGCTGGGAGAACACAGAAAAGGGGACAACAGGAAGGCTCAGGCTGTGATGTCATCTTTTTGGCCACTGGTTTTCAGTGGAATAATTTTTATTTAAAAAAAAAAAAATCCCAATATGGAGACAGCAGATGGAACTGCACTTCTCTGGCTATAAAGTGTGTGCCCATGGCAAGACCCACCTTGGAGAGCCTCCACTGCTCCCCCCAGGACTGTTCCACCACAGTGGCCCTCACGCCCCTCAAAGGAACCCTAGGGTCCCATGGAACAGACTTTGAAAACTACTACCAGAGACACACGCTTTTACTCGTGCTTTAACTTTTTCTGTTTTAGTATCTGGTAATTTATGAATTTTTATTTATACAATTACATGCTCAGTGATTTTTACCTTTGAATCTCCTTTAGACTCTCTTCCCATTGTGCATATTTTATCCAGTTACTAATCACAGTCCTGTTTTTTCTTATGTTATCTTCAAAAGTCTGGCAAAAGGCAAAAAGGGTCAAATTAAAGGGAAAATAACTAAAAATGATACCATCTTTTGTTTATTGATCTTTGTACTAAGAAGTTTATTCATTTTGCTCTTATTTAAGAGAAATTACATCCTGGAAGCCTCAAGAAATAAGAAACCTACTAAAGAAGGTTATGGTCAGAAGTATTTCCTTAAAGTCTTACATGCAAACAGAGAAAAACTTCAGATAAAAAGAATTATTAGTAGAATTGTTGATATTTTCTCTTATTGCTCATGACAACTAACTGGTACTTTAATATACTCTACACTTTTCCTAATAAGAAAACGTTTTTACCTATTTAAGTCCTCTCAATGTCTCAGAATTTCATACACAGCTCATTGAGGATAACTAATAAGTAGATACAGTAAGATTAGCAGTTTAAAATGATCCCACATCGTAGGGTGAGAAGGTTGGATCAGATCCCCAAGTCTTCTCACGGCTCTATCCCAGGTGTTACCTCTTAACACACAAGGCGGTACAGACAGAAGAACATAATGCAATCTCGTTAATTCCACCCCTCCTCCAGCTGTCTGTTGTTCTGCCTGTTAAACTTCCACTCATCTTTGTTTCAGCACCAAACATTCTGTCTCTGATGGATTTAATTTCTTTAAGACAGACAACTCATGGCATATTTCACAGAGCTCAGCACAATGCAATCACCTGGTAACCAGAAGTTATACTATTCATGTGGCTAGAAACACTCACCTCTTCTTAGCTTCTGGTCTCTCTAACCAGTGAGGAACTTTTCAAACTCTGACCTATAAATTCTTAACAACATCAACAGACTAAAAGATATCACATGGACCCACCTTCCTCTTCCTTAGTTTGTAATCATTTAACTCTTCTTCATCTGTGATCTTCTGTTGAGGGGGAGGTGGAAGAAGCTCAAGTTCTCTTTCCTTAGCTTCTCTTAGCAGTTGCTCTGCAGTTATCTGCACCTCAGCTGGGGCTTTGTTTTTCACCTTTTAGGACAAGAAACATTTCTATTTTTAGCAAGTGCTCTTCACAACAAGGTTTAAGAAACAAATGAACATATTTTTGGATGTGAACTTTATAAACATTACTACAAGATGCCCTCTTTGCATGACATGCTCCCATTTCTCTATGAAACAAGGTAAAAAAAGTATTTTCTATCTTATGCAGGTTATCTGTTACAAAGCCATAGGTAAAAGCCTCAAGAGACAAGATAGCAAAACCAGCAAGTTTTCCCTTTTAGAATAGTGTAATAATAAACTTGGAGGCTGCCTTGGTAAAATTCTCACAAAAGGTTTTATCAAGATGTGTGCCATTTCTTATCTGGCATTTCAACCTCTATTTACAGAAGTCTTCAACTTCTGCCCCAGGTGGATAACTGCGTTTGACTTTTCATGGCATTTCAAAGACATATTCAGTAAGTTCCCATCATTAGACTGTAAGCTTCTTGAGGTCTGAGAGCTGTGCTGTCCAACACAGCAGCCATGAATCACATTTGGTGAGTCCAAACTAGGCTGCAAGTGTAAAACACACACGGGATTTTGAAGACTTAATATGAAAAAGAGAATAAACTACCTAATTAAACTTTTTATATTCCTTACATGTTGGAATGACACTACCTTGGCTACACCAGCTAAATATAATATATAAATTAAAATTCACGTCACCTGTTTTAACATAGCTATGAGAAAACTTACAATTACCTATGTGGCTCATGTTATATTTCTGTGGGACCCATGGAGCCCAATAGAAGTTTATGGAACTGAATTATAAGAAATATTAAGTATTTAATGCCATGTGTAGAATGATGCTAATGAAAATGACGATGGCTCATACCTAATGAGTATTAACTACCAGAAGCTGTGCTATGTGCTTTCTACGCATTATCTCAGGGGGTCATCTACATGGGTATGTAAAGGACAGGCTCCAGAAACAGAGTGGAGGGAGAGTAGCTGTAAATGCTTTATAACAAAGCCTGTCACATATATTAAGCACTCGCTAAGTATTAGCCGCCGACGGAAATATCAGCGCGTTTCAGATATTTTGTTTAATTGCTTAAATTATGCCAACACACAACTCTTCTCATCTACTCTCATTCCCTCCACTCTCAGCTGGGTAACTCCTATTCCGCCTTCAAGGGTCAGCTTAACTATCTCTTCCTCAGCAAAGTTTACGCTGGAAACCCCTCACACAAGCCCAGATGCCACGGCATATTCCACTCGGCTTCAGTAGCCTTTGCAAGGTTGCAATTTTACACTTAAGGTATCTTACTGGAGGGCTGCTCGTCGCCCGCCCTCGTTGGAGCCCCCCAGCGCCTAGCGCTTACCCGGCTCAGCTGGTCTGTATCGAAGGACCCCACTCCTTCCCTCGCAAAACACCTCCCCACACTACGGCCCCGCGGACACTGGTGTGTCTCCCCGCCCCCCGCCCCCCACCGGCTGGCCCTTCCCTCCCGCTCCCCCGCGGTCCCGCACGGGGTGGGCCGGCTCCCGGGACCACACGCCTCCCGCCCCGGGAACCACTCAGGCGGGACCAAACCCTCTCCTAGGCCTCCTTCCACGAAGCCCCGCGCCGCCGCCTACCTTGGCCACTTTGGGGATCCTCTGCTTCCCGGCCGCGGTGGAGGCCGCCATGGCTGCAACAGCAGACTCAGGCGACCCCTAGACCCCAGAAATGGGCCCAGGGTACTCGCCCGCACCGCAAAGCTTTCCAACAAGCTGGATCCCGGAACGGGAAGCGGAAATGCCTGGAGTGACCTTTGACCTCCCTCTCGCGCCGTGACGGAGGCAACGTCGTTTCTGTAGTAACCGGGCTGCGCGTCCTACTCGGAGCAGCGGTTGGAGTACGGCGTCTGGAGTTGCAGGTGAGGTGGGGAGTGCTGGCTGCCCGGCAGGGAGGCGGGTAGGTTCCGGGGCGTCCGGGGCGCATTCCCAGGTCGCCTCAGGGACTGGGATGACCGTGCGAGGACGGGTGGCTCTGTGGAGCCGCGGCACCGGGCAAAGGGACAGGAACCAGGCTCCGGTCCGGACGCTCGAGGGCGGGGGAAGAGAGGCAGGCCAGAGCGCGAGCTGCTGCGCTCCTCGGCGGCTTGGCGGCTCGGCAACCCGGCGCCGCGGTGCATTCTAGGCTTTGTAGTCCCTGAGGTCTACTCCCACTTGGTTTCTGGACAGGTGTGACCCAATAATTAACTCTAAGGCTTGTAACTAAAAGCAGCTGAAGGTATTTTAAGGCCAGATAATAGAAAAAAGTGAAAATAAGTCATCAGAGTACTAGTAAATAAGCCAACCTTGTGATCAGATAAGCAGATATTTAAAGTTTCTGTGACTGTCTTAATTTCGTCAATTCTCTTAGCCCCAGTGTCCTTAACTATACGACAAAAATAATATCTATTTCACCAGGTTTAAAGAGAAAATCTATGTAAAGTGCCCAGTAAATGTTAACTGGTATAGTTCTTGACCTGTCTTCAGAAACAGAAAAAATTATGTGCACGCAAATGGCTAAGAGAATTTTTAAATAATAGACTTTATTTTTATAGAGCAGTTTTAGATTCACAGAAAAATTGAATGAAAGGTACAGAAAATTCCTATTTCTCCCGACCCTTCCAACCCCCCCCACTATCAATAGTAGTACATTTGTCACATTCCTTGGACCCACATTGACACATCACACATCATCATCACCCAGTGTTCATAGTTAACAGAGGGTTCACTCGTGGTGTTGAACAGTGTATGGGATTTGACAAATAATACATTGCCATGTATCCATCATAATAGAATGATAAAGAATAGCTTCACTGCCCTAAAAATCCTTGTGCTCCACCTATTCATCCCTCCCTCCCCTTTTGCTTCTGCAACCACTGACTTTTTGTCTTCAATGAGTCTTTTTCAGAATGTCATATCATTAGAATTATATAGTGTGTAACCTTTTCAGATTGGCTTCTTTCACTTAGTAATATGCATTTAAGATTCCTCCATGTCTTTTCATGGCTTGATGGCTCATTGGTAATTTTTGACAGTTACAAGTCACTTATTTATATATTTATGTACATAGAACTATCACATCTACCTCTGCTTTCAAAATAATAGTGCTTTCAAAAAAATTTTTATGCTGATTTCTCAAACGGAAGTCATTCGTAACTGATATAAAAACATTTGCCATAGCTCTGTACCACCGTATTATTATTTAAACATTTTAAAGTTATCTCATTTTTCAAATCTTGGATAAATTGAATGAGATTTTATATAACTGCGATAAAGAGAAGTAAATAAATAAATAGCTATTAAAATAAAAAGGTATTTCCCTTGAGTTCCCTTAAATTTGTAACTCAACGCAATTGATTTGACAAAGTTTAATCATCTGTAGCTGCCTCTAAAAGATTCAAACACCTTAGAATGTTTTATTTCTGATTGCCTTCCTTCCATCTCACAAATTTTTAATTGTCTGGTAATTCAATTCAGCTATTGTTTTTAAAGCAAAATTTATCATCATTATTACTTTTTTTTTTTCTGGCCATCAGTGCTTATTTAGATACACATGCATGTTTACTAGTCTCTCCCCAGCGTTTCATCTGTATTCCGCTCCTTTCTGAGTTTAATTTTCTTCTTCCTGATATACATCTTTTACTCGTCCTTTCAACTGGGTTCTTTGAATGGTAGTTTCTCTCAGTCTTTGTAGTAATTGTCTTATTTCACTTTCATTTTTGAATGATCATTCAGGTAGGTATAGAATTCTAGGTTAATGATTATTTTTACCTCTGTATTTTTAAAATACTGTTCTGGTGGTCGGGAAATGATAGCCCATAGGCCAAATTCAGCACATTATCTATTTTTTGTGTGGCCCATGAGCTAAGAATTTTTTTTAAACATTTTTAAACAATTGAAAAAAAACCAAAAGAATATTTCAGGATACACTCACTATTATAAAAGTCAAATTTCAGTGTCCATAAAGTAAAATTTTATTGGAATACAGTCATCATGAAATTTGTGCAAGAATATATCTAAACAACATCAAAAGGCCAAATGATATAATACTGTGTTCTGAAAGAAAACCATACACAATGTATAATTCCATTTATAGGGTGTTCAAAAAGTGGCCAAGGGCATCTGTGTGATAGAAGTCAGAATGGTGCTTACCTTGGGATGGGGCAGCCTTCCAGGGCACTGGGAACGCTCCACGCTGCTCTTTTTATTTTTTTAATATTTATTTATTTATTTATTTTTGACTGTGTTGGGTCGTCGTTGCTGCGCGCGGGCTTTCTCTAGTTGCGGTGAGCGAGGGCTACTCTTTGTTGCAGTGTGTGGGCTTCTTATTGCAGTGGCTTCTCTTGTTGCAGAGCACGGGCTCTAGGCACGTGGGCTCAGTAGTTGTGGCACGTGGGCTCAGTAGTTGTGGCACACGGGCTCAGTAGTTTTGGCTCGCGGGCTCTAGAGTGCAGGCTCAGTAGTTGTGGCGCACTGGCTTAGTTGCTCCACGGAATGTGGGTTCTTCCCGGACCAGGGCTCGAACCTGTGTCCCCTGCATTGGCAGGTGGATTCTTAACCAGTGTGCCACCAGGGAAGTTCCCACACTGCTCTTAGAGTCAGTGCAATGGCGGAAGTGAACTTCCCAATGGCTAAGAAAATAAGATGTTTTTCCTTAGGCAAAAAGAAGAGAGGAAACAGAAAGGAAGGGAGGGAGAGATGGAGGTAGGAAGGGAGGAAAGGAAACAGAGAGGGAGGGAGAGACACACACATTGAGGCCTCGAGACATCGAGAGAGAGAGATTGAGCTCATTTGCTGCCTGCTGTTCTGTCAGCAGCATCCCCACCGTGTCTCTCTGAACATGAGACTCTCCACCATTACTGTCATTAGAGATTCTCCTCAGATTGGCTGTGGGAAAGGCTGAGTTCTACAAAGAAAGCAGGTACTGTATCCTGGAGCTTCCCAGAGACTTTCATGGGCATAGCGGCCCCTGCAGAAGGCCTTTGCAAGCAGTGCCTCTTACACTTATTTGACCACAGGACTCTTTTCCCTTCAAAATACCTCTCAGGACTGCTGCCCCTTAGGGCTCCAGTTTGGGGAGCTCTGTATGGACCATGGGCGGCAACTGTTTTTCCCCTGTAACTCCTGACCACGTGCCATGGCAGCTGATTAAATATGAAGACCCTGAATCAGTAAATAATTCCTTTCAATGTTCTTCAGTCCTATTGTTTGAATATTTTAAAGCAGCTTTGTGGGAAACAAAGAATACAGTTGCAGACATTTCTAGACAGGCCAGTCCTCAGAAACATCATTCTCCTGGAGAGACACGTGTCAACTGGTTTTTGGGGACAGTCGTCACAGCCTACCCCCAGGGGAGATGCGTCCCACCAGCCACGCTCACTCTGACCACATGGAAATTGGAGGAATGTCCTGTTTCGTAAGTACTGAAGCCAGACTGGCTTGTCATCTCAGGCTAACTGTGGGCTGTTTTTCTCTCTTTCGGGGACAGGATCAAAAATGTCAGTACTCACTTCTCCAAGAGGAAAGGTGGAGGTGGTTCACTGCCGAAGAACAGAGTCACAGGATATTTATTGCATCAAAAACCTCATTAGAAAATTTACCCAGAAGCTGTTTGGGAGTCTTAATATCATCTCTCTTCTGTAAGTACATAGCAAAGGGGCTCCACTCCTTTGTCCTTGTGGGGCTTGGTGAGGAAAGGGCAGCAGGAAAATCTGCCCTATTGAGTGGGAGATCTCTGGGAACAACCATCGCTAAGTCCTGTAACAACATGTAAATTGAAAAGACTTCTCATGACTTCTGGATTCAGGCAAACTAGGGTTCAAATCTCAACTGCCCCACCCACTAGTAGAGTCACTTAGCTACCCGTTTTGAGAATTTATTTTCTTTCAGACTCTGTGCTTTGCCAACATTGTCTTGTTTAACTCTGAGGTAGCCACTGTCATGCCCATTTTACAGATGAGAGAGTGGAGGCTCGCCCAAGGTCCAGCAGTTAGTAAGTGACAAAGCCTGGATGTGCTCTTAGCCACTCCTGTTGAAATGTTCTTCTAATCTTCAAAATATGCGTAGGTTTTTTTTTAAAATCTTTTTTCTCCCTGTTTTGTTTTGTTTTTTTTGGACACCAGAATATGAATATCCTATATGCTGTTCCTCATTATTTTTATTGAAAATGATAAGAGAGAGCACAGTGTTTTGGATTTCATAAAGCTTCAGGTTAAATACAATTGAAATGTTTAAACTAGGCCAGCCTAAGACATTAAAATTTGCAATTTCTGATCACCACACTGATGAATGTAACGTAAATTTGGCACAGTTTTGTTGGAGAACAATATGTGTATAAAAATGCTTTAAAAATATGTATAACAATGAAATGATTTCATTTTTTTTGACATTATGGTGAATTAAACACCTTAATGATGTCCTCTGGATGGAAACATGTTGATACATACACACACACACACACACACACACGTACGGACTGTGCAGAGAACATTGTCAAAATGAAATCAGAAACTTCAGGACAATAGCAGGAACCCACACCACTTTCTCCTTGAGGATTTTTGCTGCATTCTAGAAACCTCACAGTTTTGTTTTGACAGGTTCACAAAGAACAGAAGATAAATACTCCATCCACTTAAGGAGGGAAGTATTAGATTTCTTTGTATAAAACTGTGCAGTTCTTTTTAAGGATGAAGGAGACAAACCCACTGCATAAAAGTAAGGAAACTAGCCTGTTTCAACCTCAGCATGAATGAAGGGGGATAAATCCTTCCCCAAGAATTCATAAGCACGTGTTGATTCAAAGTCTGTGTTAATTATCTGCATGGTCCCCAAAAGCTTCAAAACTTCCCAAGTAATGAATGCATTTTTAGACCACCTAAACTAGTTTACCCATAGACTGAATAAAGTAGAGGAAGTGGAGAATTTGATTAAAAGTGGTTGCACGTTAGTAGTGTGTCCAGGAGACCCACTGAAATAAGTACAGCTCAGGTCTGAAGGGGTGGAGCTTCAGCTCAGACTTCAAATAATACTCACAGATAAAAATCCAAGGAACATGAGCTCACAGTCAAAAATCAAAAATATACAAGGAGACATTCACCATTAGTGAGAACCAACAACAAAAAACTATACAGCAGAATCAGACTCTCAAAGACTTCAGATATTAAGTCAAAGAATATAAAATAACTATGCTTACTTTGTCTAAAGTGAGAAGATATGTTTTAAAAGACCATAAAAATGAAAAATGAGAATTAAAAAAAGTCTAATAGACCATCTAGAAAAAAATAGAGTTAATATTAAAAGCTCTATGGATGAATTAAACATTGTAATAGACACAGCTAAAGACAGAAGTAGTGAACTGGGGCATCAATACCAATAAATCACCTAGAATTCAGCACAAAGAGACAGAGACAAAAAATAAGAATGGAATATTTAACAAATAGGTCTAATCAGACTTCTAAAGGGAGATAATAGGAAGTGCAAGAGTCAATATTTGAAGAGATAATGGCCCAGAATTGTTGAGAAGCACCAATTCTTCTAGAAAACTCAATGGATCCCAAATAGGAAAAATACACAGAGAATTCTACAACTAACCACATCATAATGAAACAGCAAAACACCAAAGCTAAAGAGAAGATCTGAAAAATAACTATAAAGAAAAGACAAATTACCTGCAAACAACTGAAAATTAGACCAATGATGATTTCTCACTAGCAACAATGGTACCCAGAAGATAGTGGACTGTCTTTAATATTGGAGAGAAAATAACATCAAACTAGAATTGTATACCTAGAGAAACAATTTTTCAATACCTAGGGGAAAATGAATGCATTTTTTAGACAAACAAAAGCTAGTTTACCAGTGAACTCTGAATTAAGGAAATTCCTCAGAATATACTCTAGGCAGACGGAAGAATATCCCAGCTGGAAAACCCAAGATAAAAGAAGGAATGTAAACAAAAATATGTACAAATATGAGAAAAATCTAGCTTGTATGAAATAATAACATTAATAATGACTAATTTAATATAGGTATTAAATGTAAATGGTAAGTTATAAGATATGAATAATAAGTTAGCTAAAATACAGGACAAAAATAGCAGATAAATTGGGAGTCATATGATTAGATTGAAAGTACTCTTAAGGTATTGTTCAGGGGGAGGGTTGGTAGCTAGTATTCAGAGGTGCTCCCCCTCCCTCCCATGAGCCACATGTCCTGCATTCAGTCCTTTTGTAGTCCCTTCTTGTCCTGAATCAGGGTTGGCCCTGTGTAACCAATAGAAGTCAGTAAAAGTGATGTTTTATGACTTCAAGTCTAGATCATAAGAAGTCTGCAGCTTCCACTGGGCTCTGGAATGCTCCCTCTTGGAACCCAGATGCCATACTGTTAAACGCTCAAGTCATGTGGCCACACGCAGGTGCTTCACTTGGCATCCTCGGCCGAGCTCCCAGCCAACAACCAGCATCAACTGCTAACAGTATGAGTGGAGCTGTTGTAGACATTGGATAGTCAGGTGACTCCAGCCACCAGCACCACTTGACTGCCATCACCTGAGAGATCCCAACCAAAAACTTCTCAGTCAAGCCCAGCCAGCCCACAGAACCATGAGGGATAATAATGAATTGTTTTAAGCCACTAAGCTTAGGGGTGGTTTGGTACATGTCAGTTGATAACTGGAGCAGAGGGTAAAGACCTTGTTAGAAATATATGTTAACGTGGCTAGAATAATCATTTAAAGATAGGTGTAGAGATTATAGCTTCTGATCTATAGAGGGAAAATGGAACAAGAAATTTATAACAAACTGAATCTCAAAGAAGGCAAGAAAGGAAGAAAAAAGAAACAAAACATAGAACATATTAAAATCATGTAATAGGAAGATAGAAAACAGTTCAGTTATATCAGTAATCAAAATAAATGTATTTGAACAAAATTTTTCAGTTTAAAGAGAAAGATGGGCAGATTGGCTAAAAACAGAACAAAACAAACAGCAGTCATATTTTACATATAAGAGACACACCTAATATATAAAGTCACAGAAGGATTTAAAGTCAAAGTATTTGGGGAAAAAAAGATGCCAGCCAAAATCTCATCCAAAAAAAGGCTACTGTTGCTCTATAAATAGCAGACAAAATATACTTTTGGCAGAAAGGATCATTGCAGATAAAGAGGGTCATTATAGCAATATAATGATAAAAGATTTTGTGCTTGAGGGAGGTGTGACAATTTAAACTTGCATGCTCCTAATGACAGTCATAAAATATATAAAGCAAAAAATCAATAGAACCAAAGGATGAAATAGACATACCCACCATCATAATGGGAGATTTAATATACCTCTGTTAATAATTGAAAGGTCGGGCTTCCCTGGTGGCGCAGTGGTTGAGAGTCCGCATGCCGATGCAGGGGACACGGGTTCGTGCCCCGGTCCGGGAGGATCCCACAGGCCGCAGAGCGGCTGGGCCCGCGAGCCACGGCTGCTGAGCCTGCGCGTCCAGAGCCTGCGCTCCACAACGGGAGAGGCCACAACAGTGAGAGGCCCACGTATCGCAAAATAAATAAATAAATAAATATAAAATAAATGAAAGGTCAAGCAAACTGAAAATCAGTTACAACAGGAAAGATTTCAACAAGAACCCAATTAAAGAACTTGATCTAACGGATATATGTAGAACACTGTAGCCAGTGTTAGAACGTACATAATCTTGTCAAGTAGACATGGAAACATGTATAAAAACTAACTTCCTCTTAGGCCATGAAGCAACCCCAGCAGTGGTTAGTACCACAAAGAGCGTTCTTTGACAACAATGCAATGGAGTTAGAGATCAATAACAAAAAGATAATTAAGGAACGCCCATATATTTGAAAAATTTTAAATGCAATAATAAATAATCATGGGTCAAAAAAGAAAAATTAGAATACATGAGTTGAATGAAAATAAAAATATATGTTAGATATATAATTATACGTATGTAAATGTAAATACATACAATACGTGAAATCAAGTTAACTCTAGTGTTGCAGCTAAAGCAGGTGTGGGCGTTGATGACATTGGAGGCTCCCATGCCTCCCCTATTCTCTGGGCTTCTGTGTTCCTCCCTGCACTGTAGTCTCTGCCTCTGAAATTAGCCTGGAGCTGTGACTCATCCAATAGAATGTGTTGGACATGTGCTGTGCCGGTCCCTGGTCCCTGGTCCCTGGTCCCTGAGCACCCTACCCCTGCTGGGCCTTGGAGTGGCTGTAAGGGTTCCTGGAATCCATGTGTCTGATGTGTTTATGTATTTTCTGAATTGGCAGTTACAAAAAGCGTAACTTACATCATGTGGGAGGGGAGTAGTGAAAGTTTTTTTAATGTGAAAATGGGGCCCTTATAACGTTGAGACCTGCCTTAGAAGCCAGCCTATTTTCAGAAGTAAAAGTAAATTTACATTTTCATTAGTGTCCTGGAGCTCCCCAAACAGCTCCCTTGCTACCCAGCCCTTGTAGCCTTTCGTTTTCACATTAGGTAACTAACTCCCATCCCCTCACCGGCCAGCCTCAAGCTTCCAGACCCATCTTACGGGCATTTCTAAAACTGGCGGTTTCTTTTCTCGTTTATTCAGTTTCCTTTTATTGACTGCTGGCTCAGTCACAGAGATACAGGAATGAGTAACAGTGGTCTCACCTAAAAACCCTGCTCAGTTTTAGGGGAGGACATGAGCGGATTGGGCAGAGCGGGTGAGTGGGGAAAGGGCCACAAGAGTGGCCACTTGGTGTGCAGATGGCACAGTGCAGTCGGGGGGGCGGAAGCTCCACGGTTCAGAGCATGAGGAGGGGCACGTAAAGGGACTCTGAGCCCTGTTTCACTCACGCTGCTTAATGAGGCAGAAAATGGAGACACTGTTTCACCAAGATTTCCACCAAGTACGGTTAAGTAAAACGAGTGTTGGCTGAACTTGGAAAACTCCTTAAACCAATTGAATAAATGAAGCACTGCTCTAATGAAAAGAACTCTAGTTTCTATTGCTGGATAATATCTTCGGGCTTTAATATATTTTCTGTGAAATACATACCTGTGCTCGTGCTTGTGTCTATATATTTTTAAGGGCTCCTTTGGTTTGGATTTGGCTTATTACAAAGAATAATTTTAAACCAGCTTTAAAGAAACACACCTTCTCCCTCTACCTTTTTCCCTCCTCTCCCTCTTTTGCTCCCACGATGATTTTTATCTGTCCTGTAGAGGACCTACTGGCTGAGAGGTAATAAGAAGTGAAATTGTACATACAAAAGGATATGCTGCCAAAGTTACTTTTTGTAGTCAGGCTCTCTGGAAATTGCAGTGCATTTTCCCATTGAAACAATGTTATTGGTGGCTGGCTGCCCACAAAAGCCTATTTAATCTCTAATGTCTGTGCCATATAGTACCATGCTAATTGTACTACAGAACACAACCGCCACCCTAGGTTCCCATGGATAAATGCATTTCAAGTTCAAATTGGGATTCCAGGAACACATTTCCCTTGCTTCCCTGAGGGGATGGCAGCTGCCTGGTCCCAGCTCTTGCCCACTTCCTCCTCCACCACCTCTATCACTATCATTGCTGATGCTCCGTGGTCCCGTGCCCTGGGCCTTTTCTCATCTGGGTTAGAGCGAGGACTGTCAGTGTGAAGCCATAGGTCGTGGCTCTGGGAGCCCGGAGCAGGGGACCCCAGAGGACCAGGAGCTGGAGGGAGCCCTGCGGGAGTGGAATGAGGGGTAGGGGCTTCAGTGAATCAGACGGGAGGAGCTGGGGGGCTACCTCCTCCCGCTAATGAGCGCCCTGTGTGGATCCCCTGTTCTCGGTACCAGAGGGCAGCCAGCTGCAGTGCCTGGGCCAGGGGCACCCCTGGTGGAGTCCCCGGTGGCTGAGGACTGTGACTTCCTGTGAGAGGGGATGGTGGCTGGAAGTGCTGAGATTGGTGTCCTGAGCACAGTGTTTCCCAAAGGTGCCCACAGCTCTGGTGGGCCCCAAGTGATTTGACTCAAACCATGCAAGAAATTTTTTTTTTTTTTTTTTTTTTTTTTAGTGGTACGCGGGCCTCTCACTGTTGTGGCCTCTCCCGTTGCGGAGCACAGGCTCCGGACGCGCAGGCTCAGCGGCCATGGCTCATGAGCCCAGCCGCTCCGCAGCATGTGGGATCTTCCTGGACCGGGGCATGAACCTGTGTCCCCTGCATCGGCAGGCGGACTCTCAACCACTGCGCCACCAGGGAAGCCCCAGAGCAATTTTTGTTTTAAGTGTCATCTCTTCATTTTTATAGTTACCTTCTGTTTATAGGAAGGTATAATGGTTTTCCATTTATGATAGCGATGTAAAATTTTTTTATTGGAATAGACTTATTTCAGCCAAAAGTGAACTGGCTTAAAGAAAATAATTAAGTACTGGAAGTGCATGTGTGTGAGGGACACGTACGTGGGCCAGTTGGCCATCCTAAATGTATGTGTTTAGGGCAACACAGTGGAGCTGGCAACATGGAGAGGATGGGGAAGACTACGGTCAACGGTTTCCCCAGCCTGTCTCCAAGGGAGGGGTATTGGACACGTTATATCATAGACGTGACACCTTTCTAATGAAGTGTAATTTTCTGTAAAGATGGGGTTGGTAGCACCAGATGTCCTGAAAGATGCACTTCCATACTTGCTGCCACATCGCTCCCACCTCTTCCATAGGCTAACGTATCTCGTGCAGTGGTTGCCAAGATCCAGTAGCCAAAGGTGGGAGAAAACGACAGCTCTTCATCTCACTTCTGGTACCTTCCTCATGTGTGCAATTGGAATCGTTTCCGCAGGGAGAAGGCAAACCTTGCCATCACCCTCCACAATGACCAGGAGGAGATCATGGCCCAGGCCACCTTCGTAGACTATCCCAACTGGAATGTCGCCCCACAGGACGACTGGGTGTCCGTGTTCCGGGAGCTGGACAGTGAAATCCCATGCACAGTGAGTAACCATGCACGTTGCTTATGAGAACAGCTTGAATTTGGAAGGGAAGTCCTATGTTTGCATATAGGTTTTCTCAGTTTTTAGACTGAGCAGTTCAAAAGTCACAACAGAAAGTGTGTGACATCATGACAGACAGAAATGAACTTATCTGGTGGAGAGGGAAGGGGAGTCTGAGAGCAGGAAGCCTCAGAGGAGGACTGGGGGTGGGGCACGGCAAGGAATTAGTGGAGCATCAGGACTGCGCTTCCCAGGCCTCCATGCTGTGCTCCCAAGTCTTTGACCTGCTGGGAGGGACCTGCCATTTACACATCTGCCCCTGAAATAATGACAACAGGGCCTCAGATTCAAGTCATGCTCTGTAATTTTCAAAGTGCCCTCATGGGCTCTGGCTTATTTGATGTCTCCCAGCTGCGGACACAGGACACCCTGTCGACCCACAGAAGCCAGGTCATCGGGTCTCGGGGAGTTGGGCTTTGGTAGCCTGAGCTGTCCCTCAGCTGCCAGAGCCAGGCCAGCATCCGGGCCAGTTGCTGCAGAGAGCCAGAGGCTGAGGCTGCAACTGCGGGCAGCACGCTTGCCCTGTCGGTGGAGTTCAAGAGTGCGTCCCGGAGCCCTGGGGAATGGCAACGGTGTGAACGAGTGGACTCGTGCGCGCGCACACACGCAAACACGCACAGCCCAGCACTTAGTTACCCAGCATCTGTTCAGCTAGAGGCTGCCTCCCCCTGGTCCCCTGCGCTTGCAGTCACCACTGTCAGAAAAATTATCTCAAGCTTGGAAATAGGCCAACAAGATTCTTTCCATTGTGCTTGTACTTTTGATTGATTTTCTATTGACTGAGCTATTTTACAGTTCCGCAGGAACAGTGATGAACTGGTAGATTTTTGTTCATTTGAGATGTAAATAACTTCAGTGTGGTGGAAGAGATAACCTCAAAGCTTACAGTTTCTGGCCCAGTGGGACCTGAACTCTTTTGTATCTAGCTGGGCAATCTTCTAACATTTCCTCATTAAAACTGCCTGAAGCCAGCGTCTCAAGTGCAATGAATCATTTTGTATCATCTCACTGGTCGCCTCATGGATTGATGGGTTGAATCAATCTCTGATACGTGCATTTTGTATTTGCATTAGGGTCATGATTTTATCTTTTTGAGAATTATAAATTAACATCATTCTTCCTAAATTCTTTCCCCTTTTGTTCCTTTTCTTGTTCTTTTAAAATTGTTTCTTTTTAAACTACTTCCTTCAATAGTGTAGAGCTGGGCCGGTCCTGGAGGGTACATCAGCCATATGTAGCTATTTGGGCACTTGAAATGTGGCTAGTTTGAACTGAGATGAGCTCTGAGTATAAAATATGCACTGGCCATCAAACACTCAGTAGGAAAAAAAAGAGTATAAAATACCTTGTTGAGAATTTTTATATTTACTACTTCTTAAAAGGATAATAATGTGAATATATTAGGTTAAATAAAATATATTAACATTTATTTCACCTGTTTACTTCCTTTTAAAAATATATCTACTAGAAACTTGAAAATTACATATGTTCCCAGCATTTGTGGCTTGAATTATTTTCCTGTTGGACAGCATGGGTATAGAGGCTTATGACTTAATGGCTTACCTACCCCGGGGGTATCTGCAACTAAAATAATGATTTTTATCTTAAAGCTAAGGAATAAATATTGAACTGTAATATTTTTGATGGAAGAGAGAATTTGGGGGATAAATCAGCCAAGTCATAAACCATGCGCTAGCAAGGCGAGTCCTGACCAGAATGTAAAGCAGATGCCATGGGGTTAGGTGAGTCCACGCATGGGAAGTGCTCACATTGCGACATTGAACTCTCACTGTCGCTGTTGTTATCTGGACTCTGGAGTTCGTGTTGCTTGCCTCTGGGGAGTTTTCAAGCTCATGAACTAAACTCATGATTCTTCTCTCGCCATTTTACGTCTGATAAACACCTTCTGAGTGTTCTTAGGGCACGTGCCACCCAACAGGAGGGGAGACCGAGGCACACGGATGTGCAGGTGGTCACCCAAGGCCATCTATGAAATTGCTCAGGAAACAAGAGACACAGAAGTGCTCCTGTTGTCCAGATCGAGGTGCAAGCACTGCCCTCACCTCACCACTCAGCCCCCTCCCATTTGCATTGTCTCTAGAATTTGAGGATCTGTCCATAAACACAGGGGTACTGAGCTGAACAGAGGGATGTGGGGATGTGTAGAGCAACTCCTCATGACCAGCCACTTAGAAAGTCTTCAGTACAACTGAGTCACATTGCTGTACGGAAGAATAATACAGTGTCGTAAATCAACTATACTTCGATAAAATTAAAAAAAAAAAGTTACGGGGCAGCATTCTTTAAAACCCCTAAAGACGTGACCCGAAAGCCATAGTAGAATCTTGCTACTTTGTTTTCCGCTCCCAGGTTTTCTGGGTCCCGAGCATAGTATTTGCTTCTGACTCTGGGAATGTTGAACAAAACAAGCCGTTGGATTCCTAGTGGGGCATCTGCCTTCCATCCTCCAAATTCATGAGAGGCGCTTTCCCTGGTGTCACTTGAATAGAGCAGCAGCTGCTGACTCCAGAGCCCCGGGGGAGGAGGATTGTCTTTCACTTGGGCTGAGGCGCCCTGGGGACAAGACCACTGAGTTCAGAATCGACTTCAGTCCCCCGCAGGCGCCCCCCTGCCCGCGGCCGCGGCCGTAGTGAGGCGGGAGGAAGGGCCCGACACGCTGGACTCATTTACGACCCCCCCTTTCCTTGAATAATTCCAAGCTAGGAGGACAGAAAGTGGCTCGAACCCTGCCTGGGTGTCTCCTTATTTTAGACATAAAATATCTTCCATCGACACCAGGCAGCTCTGTGCCATGGCTGCCCCCAGACCCTCCCCCTATCTCCCACCCCTCCCCTTGCTCTGACTCAGCCTCTAATCGTGTCCTCTTTTCTTCTGCAGCCTCTGAACACGTTGTTCATGCACCTCTTTGTGGCCGTGGACGAGTATTCTGTCGGCTGCTGCAAAGAGATTATTCGGTGAGCGGCCACGGCGTGGCAGACAGTGACATGGGGCAGCGGCAGCAGCATCGTAGACGAGACACGTTCATGTCTTTATCATGTCTTTAACTATCTGGATAGTCAAAAAAATATTTTTAAAGGAAATTCTTTGAGGTGTTCAATTTGCTTGTACTTTCTGGCTCTAGTCAAGCATTTACTCTGAACGGTGGTGATGTTTCTGAAAGAATACAATCCTTCCTTTGAATGGACGCCTTTAACTACCACTGTTGGAGGCAAACAGGTCACACGGTCATTTGAAAAAAATGGATTTGGGGGGAGGAGGGGAAGAGAAGAGGTCACAGGCTTGGATGTTTCTAAAAATGGTTTTCCTCAATCTCATCCTTAGACATGTTATTAACAGGACCGCCTGCAGAAACCTGACCCGCAGGGCTTCCGCCACAACGGGTCTCTGACAGGCTGCATAGACACTTGGGGGTGGTGGCCTCAGCTCTCAAGTCACTTTGCAGTGTCACACCAGACCATGCAGATGCCAGGGCAAAGGTTAATCTCAGCAGAAACCTGGTGCACCGCGTGGACATGGTGCCTCGGTTCTCGCTGCCTCCATGGAACAGATAGAAGAGGGGGCATTTGGAATCCAGGGAAAAGCAGAGAAGAAAAAGGAATTGCCTCGAAGACGTTCTTGCCTTTGCAGGCAGGGAGCAGGGCACCCAGGTGGATCTATGAACGCCTCATTTTTGTAGTGAAGGCGTTCGTCTCGCCAGGTGCTGGCTAATGGGATTGTTGACACCCCGTCCCCTCCCATTCCCTCGCCAGGACCGTGTTCAAGGCGGTGCCAGACCTGCACTTCATATTCCTCATCGTGCCGTCCTACATGAGCCTCGGTAAGTCCTCCTCCACCACCTCCTGACCCCAGTCGCTAACGTAGGAAATTTGTGCTTAAAATGGGGCTTTGGGGATGGGACATAAGAACCACGGGTCTCCAGGTCCTCAATGTATAATGTGCCCATTCGACTGTAACAATTAAAACACACATTAGAATGGAAACTACACTTGCCCTGAAGTCCTAAAGTCATTCCTTGGTAAATCGAGGCCTCACTTCTTTGTCTCTGGGATTTAGGCTCGACTCTCATAACTGTGTTCGACCAAGTGGGGAACATTCCAAGCCTGACATATGATGAGGACTTTGCCGTGCACATATGTCACAGGCACAGCCACTACCCTCAGCTACACATCCGCAAAGCCAGGTAAGTGTGGAGCCGTGTCTTTTGCTACCTAAGCTTTACCCTGACGGTTACCTTACAAAGAGTTTAAAAATTGCCACTTCTTACAGTAAGTGATTATAGCTTGAATGAAATCGCTTTATAATACCCAGAAGCATTACTTCATTTGGAGATGTTTACAATTCCCCTTGATGACATAACTTGCAGGACTGAATATCTGATGAGACCCATTTGGTGCCGTGTGGTCAGCAAAGCTGTGCATTTCCTACTTAAGGGTTTCTGAAGACACACAATCCTTGGCTCCACACTGAGTGAAATAACTTTCAAATAAAACAAACATAGAAATGATTCTGCCTATTTAGTTTCCCCAGTAAAGCCCACCTATTTTCCAGCATTCAGTGAATGAGGATTCTGTTGACCCCAAAGAGGAGTTTTCCAAGCTGAAAGTCTTTACCATCCATGGCCCACATGACATGCCTTGAAGGTCAGCAATCTCAAGGCAATAGCTGTGGCAGATTCTGTTTTCCAAAGAAGGCCATCTTCCGTCCTGCATGCTCTCCTATAATGTGGCCTGGCCACTCTTCTCATCAAGAGGTGGGCTCCGTGTCCGCTCTTTTTGAGTCTGGGTGTTTTATGGCTGCTGTGACCCACACAGCATGGCGGAAGGGATGCTCTGTGACGTGGGAGGTTGGGAGGCTTCTGCCTGGTTCTCTTGGGATGCTCGCTGTGGAGGAGACGAGGGGCAGAAGTCTGAGACCACCGTGCCGGAGAGGCCACAAGTCAGTGCTGGGCCTACAGCCCCAAGGGGCTACCACTGACAGCATTCACCATGTGGATGTGCAGCCCAGGAGAACCCCCAGTGTCTGCATCCCCGCTGACATCTGACTGTAGCCACATGAGAGACCCCAAGCACGCACTGCCCAGCTGAGTCCTCCCAGGTTTCTGATGCACAAAACTGTGAGCAAAATAGAACGGCTGTTTTGAAATAAGAGGGCCTATAAAATCATTTCACAAGGGTGGTTGGTTCCTTTATCAGTGAAGAGTAAGCTGTATCTTTTGGAGGTAACCATTGCCATATTTGTTTTTGTTTGTTTGTTTTTATTTTGGGCTGCACCACGTGGCATGCGGGGATCTTAGTTCCCCGACCAGGGATTGAACCCGTGCCCCTGGCAGTGGAAGCGTGGAGTCCTAACCACTGGACCGCCAGGGACTTCCCACCATTGCCATATTTGATGAGTGCTGCATTTCTTTAGAAAGTATAGAAACTAAATTTTTTAAAAAGCAAGAGCCTAATGTTTACCAGGCATGTAGTGTTATGGCATAATTGTTAAGAATTTGCAGTAATGACATGAGGTAGATCTTGATCCTGATCTTGGTTTTACTACTCACCAGATGGGTTAACTTAAAGAAGGAACTGGGCCTCCGCAGGCCTCAGTTTCCTCTCTGTCCCTGGGTGTGAGCATATTGTCTGCTGTATGGGACTGTTGTAGTGATGGGATGAGCTGATAAAAATCAAGTACTTAGCACGCTGCCAGTCACATGTAGGTGCCCAAGGAAATTAAATGTTATTATTAATATTATTAGAGTTATCTGGGGAAGAGAGACCCATCTATGATAAACTGTGATGCTGTGTAGCTTGAAGGAGGGAAGGGCAGAGAGGGATGAAGACAGCTTCAACCCCCAGGCCCCCCAAAATCTAAATGTTCATCAACGTGTAAATGTTCACAAACTGTGGTACCTCTGTACAATGGACACTACTCAGCAATGAAATGGAATAAACTACATGTACACACAATAGCATGGATCAGTCTCAGAAAGCTTATGCTGAATGAAAGAAGGCAGACATAGAAACAAAGACCATATACTGTTGATTTCACTTGTAAGATGTACAAAACAGGAGAGGTCAGATCAGTGGTTGCCTCTGGCGGAGGGAAGAGTGATGGTGGGAGGGATACGGTGGGGAGACAGTGCTCTGTGCATTGATCGGGGTGCACGCGGCGCACGCGGCTGTCAAAGGTCATCGAGCTGCACTCTTAATATCTGTGCACTGTACACTATATTATTATACCTCAGTGGGAAAAATGTAAAAGAAAAGAGGCTTCATAGAGAAGGTAGCCTCTGAATCTGGTCAGGAAGGGTGAGTCAGAGTTCAGCCAGATGGACAGATGGGCAAAGGCGTGGAGGCAGGAAAGCACCCGGAATGTCTGCTACCAGGCAGGTGGGCAGATGTGAGGAAGAGCAGAAAAAGTGTGATGATCAGGCTTTAACTTGGAGCCAGCAGGGAGCACTGAAGTAAGGCATGGTATGGACTGTATGTTAAAAAGAACTGTTTTTCATGTGGCAGTGGCTTGCAGGGGAGGAGCACAGAACAGTCTGGCCAAGAATGATGCTGGCTGGAATTCAGGCAGTGACGAATCAAAGAGGTCCAGGTTGGGGAATGGATCAAGGCAGGTGCATAGATGCAAAGAAATGTTTGAGAGGGAAGGTGCAGTTTGATTACCAATTGGTTAGATAAGTTGAAGGATGAGAATGAGTTAATGGTGACTCGGGGTTTCAACTTTAGGGGGGATGGTGGATTCATTAACTGAAAGTGGAAATAATAGCACTAGATGGACAGGAGACAGTTGGAAATACAGGGCTTCTCATGAATGAGGAGATCATGAGAATAACAGAGATGATCTAGTTGAGGGGGAGATTTTAAAGTGGAAAGCAGAGGATTAGAGCACAATTTTGAAAGATGAAAGTGAGCCGTTAATGATTGTAAAGAAAAATCGGAAGAGGGGTATTGTAGAAGTCAAAGACTCTTAAAGTGGCAAATCAAATAATTCGTAGGGAAATCAAATAATTTGAATACAAAGAAGAGACCGTTGGATTTGGTAATTTAAAAGACACAGATGAGATGAATAAAATTGATGAACTACTAGCCAAACTGACCGAGAAAAAAAGAAAGAGAAGATATATCACCGATATCAGTATTGAAAGAGGTGATATCATTACAGATCCTATAGACATTGAAAGGATAAGGGAAGACTGCAACAACTCTATAAATTCAACAATTTGTGTTCAAACACAAACTACCAAAACTCATTTTAGAAATAAGAATAGGACTTCCCTGGTGGTGCAGTGGTTAAGAATCCGCCTGCCAATGCAGGGACACGGGTTCGAGCCCTGGTCCAGGAAGATCCCACATGCCATGGAACAACCAAGCCCACGCACCACAACTACTGAGCCTGCGCTCTAGAGCCTGCGAGCCACAACTGCTAAGCCCTGCGCGCCTAGAGCCCATGATCTGCAACAAGAGAAGCCACCGCAGTGAGAAGCCCACGTACCACAACGAAGAGAAGCCCCTGCTCGCCACAACTAGAGAAAGCCTGCGCGCAGCAAGGAAGACCCAATGCAGCCAAAAATAAATAAATAAATAATTAATTAAATTTACTTAAAAAAAAAGAATAACTTGAGTAATTCTATACCTATTAAAGAAAAGTCCAGTGAACTTTGGGTGAGAGGGAGGGTGACTGCCTGCCCTGACGCTGACCCCTCCCCCAGCCCCCACCCATCTTGACTTGCTTCTTCTCTTTTCCTCTTGTTGTTGTGGCTCTGAACTCTGCCCCTTCCAGGATTTGGGCCTCAGCTTTCTCCCAGGCTCATCCCTTTGGCTCCTCTGCACCAGTCTTGGCCATTCAGTCCAGTGCTCTACCTCTGGCCACTTGGCAGTTTTTTAAATTATGTTTTGAGAAATTTCTGATAATTAATTTCTTAGGATCTTGTAAGTAGTCTCACAATTGCTGTAATTTTGTCTTCATTTCATTTAGAAATCTCTCGTTTTTTTCCTTCCATTTGCTAATTAATTTGAGACATGGGCTTATTTAATAAAATGAATTATATTTTCAAATCAGAAAACATTTTAAAGAAAAAATTACTCATTGTTTCAGTCTTCTATGTGAGTATGTAACCATACATGCAAATGCAAGTATATGTGTGTATTCTCTCCCTCTCTCTCTCTCTCCCTCTCTCTCTCTCTCTCTCTCTCTCTATATATATATATATATATATGCACATATATGTCTATAGTCATGATAATGTGTTCTGTTAATTGTATTTTCCACTTAAGGTACCAGCTCATCCACCTTCCAGATCAATTTTGTTCTTTTTCATGGCTGTGTGGTATTTCATCGTGTGGTTCTACTATAATTCATTTAAGTATTCCTTATTTATGGAAATTTGTCCTCTTTTTTTCTATAACAAGAAATGCTGTGGTAAACAGCCTTGTACATATATTTTTAAGCATTCATGCTATTTTTCTCTGTAGTATAGATACCTACAAGTGGAATTTCTGGGTAAGGTTGCATTAAACACTAACATTTAAAAATAGATACTACCAAATTATTCAACCAAAATAATCATGTCAATTTGTATCCTAACCAATAGAGTCTCATTTTCTTGCACCTTCATTTATGCTGGATGTTTCAGTTATTAAAACTGTCTCCAGGGCTTCCCTGGTGGCGCAGTGGTTGAGAGTCCGCCTGCCGATGCAGGGGACACAGGTTCGTGCCCCGGTCTGGGAAAGATCCCACATGCCGCAGAGCGGCTAGGCCCGTGAGCCACGGCCGCTGAGCCTGCGCATCCGTAGCCTGTGCTCCACAACGGGAGAGGCCATAACAGTGAGAGGCCTGCGTACCGCAAAAAAACAAACAAAAAAAACTGTCTCCAATACAATAGTAATTTGTTGTTTTAATTTGCATTTATCCAAATACTTGTGGGTTTCAGTGCGATTTTACAGGTTCCTTTTTAAGTGTAGAAAATAGTTGCATTTAAAATAATTTCCAGTTTAGAAATTATCCAGATGGATGATTAAACATGTGCATGCAAAGCAGACAGTTCTTTGGGGGAGGGTAGAGGGGAATGGTTACAGTTGAGGTAGACACATTTCCAGGTCTTTTTTGTTTTTTTTTCACTTAGTAGGTCACCAGTTTATTATAAAAGGATATAACTTAGGAACAGTCAGATGGAAGAAGTGCACAGGGCAAGGTGTGGGGAAGGGGCTCAGAACCTCTGTGCCCCCTCCAGGCTCACCAGTCTCCCCAAACTTCCACGTGTTCACCAACCTGGAAGCTCCGAATTTTCTTAAAGTGTAGGCAGTATACAAACTTTGGGTCATGGGAATTGTCATTTTCTTGAGGCATTTTAAAGCTTATATACTTTCGACATAGATATTCAGCAAGACATGATTGTAATAGAAAATTATATATAAATCTAATACTGAAACTGACATATGCGGAGGCAGCCTATCTCAAAATCCCCTATTTCTGGCGTAGGGGCATGAGTGGAATAGGTGAGGGAGATTAAGAGGTAAAAACTTCCAGTTACAAGATAAATGAGTCACAGGGGGAAAAATCACCTATTTCTTTCACTTTTTGAAAAGTAAGTGGCATCTTTGCTAACTTACTCACAGATCCCCACTTGTCATTTCAAGGATGTAGGGCGCTGGAGAAGTCAGGTGTAGAGTGTGCCTCGCCCAGTGCTGGCTCCTAGAAGCACGTGGTAACTGGTGGTTATGAGCTGGTCTCCCCGTTCCCTCCTTCCCACCCCCTCCTTCCTTTCTTCCTTCTACCCTTGAAAACTTGAGTGTTATGAGTGCTAACCTTCATGTGGACAGGCTGTCCTGGCCTGAACTAAACCTCACAATTCCTTTCCCTGAGGTCATGCTTATTCAGCCTCTGAGGGTGAAATGTCCTGCTGGTCCAGAAAATCTGCAAGAAGCAATTCACGAGAGGAACATAGTGCTGGTGGCAAAGCGATGACAGAGGGTACTTTGTAATGAGGAAGGGATGTTTAGAAAAAGAGAACTTTTTAGTATATAGTCGTGAAATACAGAGATAACTGACATTATGAGAGTTGATGCTTTTGCTTGCAGAAGGGGAAGTGTAACACATTTTAAGAGGCCCTCTGTCCACAGCGTTCATATTAGACTTTTGATACTTACAGGTGTAGGACTTCAGGTATCTGGAAAATGTACTTATGTGGATGATCTCCCTCCTTAAGGATACAGGAAAAAAGGACACTTCAGAGTCAGATGGGCGTGGCCATGCGTCCGCTTAGGCTGCCTCATTTCTCTTGTTTCCCCCGCATTTATTTCTCAACATCTGTTTCATCAGTTGTTACTTGCACTGATAATTAATGGTGAAGAACACAGTTCTTAAGACACTAAACCAGTGAAGAGTTTGGGGATGTAATTATCCTTCTGCCATTTACCTAGCAACGCATTCAGAGCCAGCAAATTAACGCTGTAATCCCCAGTCCCGTTTTCTTTGATTTACCCATGTGGAAAATTGTGCTGTAATGTGCCCCTCTACTTAGACACAAATTACTGAAGTTCCTGTTCTGTATTTTGCATAATATATGAAGTAAAGCATAGCTGCTTCTAGACACATCTTTATAATCTGTAATGGGCTTGATTAATCATTGGTGGTGGATTTGAGATGTTCTCAGATTTAGAAGCTATTGGAATGGCCTTTCTGGGGGGAAACCGACCTTTTTCAAGTCCTCACAGGGATAGGAGAGGACTCACAAAGGAAAGGATTGTGTGTGCTGTCAGTCAGTGTTGTAAAGTAATTTAAAGTTTCCTTTATATAGTACTGCTTTTTTGCTAATAATAAAAATTAAGTTAGGTCAACATTTAGGAAGTTAGGTCAATTTAGGACTTTAAAATGTAAGATGTGGTGTTTTTTAAATGCTAACTTCTCACCTTTTAAAGCAGTTATTTTTATTAAGCGTTTGATAGTCTCACAATTATTAGGAATCCACTTAAGCTTGACTTCTGAGCAATTTCATGTAAATGAACATTCTGATGCTTAAGTGATAAATATCCTAAAGCATTCGAAAGAAGTTGTAGGGCAGTTAGGAATTTCACCACTAGTCTTCTTGAGTCCTGATAAGTAACCCAGCAAATAGAATTTGGTTCACAATCCAACTGGAACTATGGTGTGCCAACACAGACTTTTGGATCAGATCCCAGTGGTGTAAGTGCAGGGACCTCTAATTGGCCCTGAATGTGCTTTGAAGCACTTCATTCCGAAGTCCTCCATAACTTGTAAAATCATGACATTTTCCAATGAGTAGAAGCTAAATGGCTCCAAGACCCATGTTAAAGTTTTGAATGGAATATACGGTTTAGAAATGATGGATTTGATTCTCCTAAAGAAGACCACTAGAGGTCACAAGAGATCTTGGAAAGAAAAAGGTGCTTTGTTTCACACAGCTGAATAAAAAGAAAAATCTAGTTGCGTAGCTGGCGCCCACTGTAGGTTCTCCAAACCCAAGCTGAAACTGTTCGTGGTAAGGGTTGGTTTAAGCCAAATACATTGCACTTTTTAGCGCTACCACTAAACTGGATTCTCTGAATTTTTCTTTATTCATTGATTTCTTTTTTTATCAACATAGAAATTTATTTGAATTCAAAATAATATGGTTATATTTAGGATAATATAATAATTATGTAAAGCACGTATCATCGTTGGCTCTGAAACAGTTCTAAAGATGTTATTCTTTTGAAGTCAAAAATTATGTAGTAAGAATGTACTGTACAAATGTACAAAAATATAAAAAATAAGTTTGCTGAGTATTGGGAGTTGTTACAAGAGGGGCACACCAGGGTAATGTAACAGAGTCCAAATTACATAGCATGCAGCAAGGAGTTCTCGCCTTATCAACTCCTGGAAAGTGAATGCAAGAATACCACCACTGCGTTAACAGGACAACCTTTCTGAGGGACACAAGGAGTAATTCACTATACTTCCCCTTTCTCTAACTCCTTTCCTCACACCGATTTCTTTTCTTTCCTCCAGGATAGGTTTTATCCTGTGGGAAAAAAATTTGCTTTTATTTGTAAAGTGGAGTAAATAATATCCTGATTGGAGTAGGCAGCGTTTTAGCTGACAGTGCTCAGGAATCAAACTTTTGGAAAAGGCCAATCAGCTAGCTAGCAAAGACCATCAGTGGCTTGCAGAAAAAAACACAAATTCAGATAATATGTCCTTGCTAAATAGATAAAAAGAATAAGCAGTTAAATAAATATGGGTGAAAAATCCCAGGGTTTACTGTGACCTAGACAATCAAAAGCAGACAGGTGACCTTTGATTAAGCCCATTTACTTGTGGAGTGAGCTATAAGGGGCTCCAAGATAGAGTGTGGTTTCCAACAGCGTCCACAGCCAAAGGGCAAATTCAGAACGTCTCCTCCTCTCGTAGAAACTGGAACACGGATGAGAAGTCTTTTTTGGAGTAGCCCTTCACGCATATCATCCTGTAGATCTGATGGGCCTGAGTGCCCAGAAGGTTTGAGCTGTTCGTGCTGGTAGCAGAGTCTTGTGTTAATCCTAGATCCTTAGCCATGAGTGTTGTTCCGAATCTACCCTGATAGTTATCAGCCGAGGGAACTCCATCCGTCACCCCAGGTACAGGATTATAAGTGTCACTTGACCAACATCGTCCTGAGGTCATATTTAGGATTTTAGCCAGGAGTTTTGGGTCAAGCCCCAACCTGATTCCCAGATTCATAGCTTCAGCAGTTCCAGTCATACTAAGCTAACAGCAAGTTGTTGCAGATCTTTGCAGCCTGCCCACTCCCAGCAGCTCCACAACACGCCGCATTGGAGCCCACGCATCCCAGCAGCTGTTGGGCAGCAGCAGCAAATTCGTCTGCGACTCCTCCCACCATAAACGTGAGGTTCGCAGACCGAGCAGCTCCCACACCACCAGAAACGGGCATCCATGAAAACTGCTCCCATTTTCTCAACTTCTTTGGCCAATTCTTTCAAAACCATAGGATCAATAGTGCTGGAATCTATTAACAGTGAGCCTTTCTTCACTTTCTTTAGAATTCCATTTGCTCCAGAATAAGCTTCTATCGCATTGATGCTGGTGGGCAACACTGTGATAATTCTGTCAGCTTTTTCAGCTACATCTGCTGGGGAAGACACTACCTGTTCACGTGCATCTAGAAACTCTTTGCATGCATCAGGGAACACATCATAAATAATGAGTGGATAGCCATGTTTCATGAGATTTTTTGCCATTGGATTCCCCATGTTGCCTACTCCAGTGAATCCAACTTGAGTCTTAGAAGCCACTGACCTAGAACACACTGCTGCAAGGCTGGCCACTGCTGGTTGCTGCCGGCGGCTCCATGGAGCCATAACGAGGCTGCCATGCTGCCCCCACCCCGCCTCCCCGTGGTGACTTCTGCGGCTCCCAGCTCACCCACTGACTGCTAGGGTGCGCAGTGCAGCGGGTGGGATCAGCTGCAGCTATTCACTGATTTCTTAAAGAACATGCACACATATATACACACTCTCTCAGGCTTAAATAAATACAATGTTTATGGCATTTAAATATCAGAATCACTTTTCCAATGGTACATTTTTAAGTCTAGTAATGAAATTCGGATCCTCTCTGGTTGTGGAAGTTGCCATCAGACAGGAGAGAGGAGGCCACGCCAGTATTCTGAACGCAAAGATGGGCTGCGGCCATCCTTACGGCCCCTAAGCAGGAACTTACCATCTGTGAGTTCGCAGTGGTTTCTTTGCTGGCAAGGAAACAACGCACACCTCCCGCATCCAGGGAAGCCACCTGTAGGTTCTCCTCTAGGCTTGTGATGCTACAGAAGAGTGGTCTGGATGCTGAGAGGTCCACCTGCCACCACGGGACAGTGCCAGCCGGCCAGGCAAGTGCCCTGGGGTCTGGCATTGCGCTGCTCCTTGAAAGCCCCGTTCACTGATGTAGTGGAAGTGGTGAGTGAGTTTGTCCTCCCTTCTCCCCACCTCTGAGGAAGCCAGCGACAGCCACCAGGGCCCTGTCATCCTTCACCTTGCCTTTTCCTGGGTTTACAGGACACCCAAGCCCCAAGTGAGGTGTCCTGAGAGGCTGTTGATTTTCTTCAGCTTTGGATCCCGCCCCATTTTCACTAGCATGTTTTTCAGAGTTTAGTGGACATTTAAGGGCCTGGATGATCAAACCTGTTTCTATGGGATGGACCTTTTGTTTCCTCCAAACAAGTTAAAATAAAATAGTCTATAATCAATTACATTAACACGCACGTGGTCGCCTTCTCCAAGCACGTGCTGGCTGGCAGCTCCAAAGGAAGGCTGATCCTTATTCAGCGGTGTCAGCCTCATTGTACTTTGTGTTGGTCAACCCTGACCTTCATAATCATCACCACCAAAACTCTGGGGGTCACGGAAGTGCTGGGCACGTGGCCCTGCTGTGCCCAGCGGCTCCACAGGAAGCTGTGGCTCTCCTATCCGAGCGGCAGGCAGTGCTCGAATTTAAACATTTTACTGAATGAATTGTTTTCAGTAGCCAGGGTGTCTGTTTCCATGGGGCTGGACTTTGTCATATGCCATTTGAGACTCTGCGAGGCTGATGTCATACTTCATCATTAGCACCGGGGCTGATGCAAGATCATAAATCATCGATTACCCCAAGGAATGCGTTTCTTAGAACAAGTTCCTCTTTATCCATTTTGGGGAAGGGCTGAAGGGAGAGACTCTTCAGAGCTCCACGATGTGGATGTTTTCTTCTTATTCCCAGAAGAATAAGTGTTGAGGTGTGATTATGGATCACTTTGTCCACGGGCTGCCGAGGGCTCATGATTAGGCTTACGGCCCCGGGTCTCTCCGAACCTTTATTCCTGATTTTTATACCACAAAGTAGTATTTTTGTGTCCATCATATAGATAAAAGCCAATGGTACACAGTGATAGCTGTCTTGATCCACTTAAGAAGATTAGGATATTGAATTACTTTCACATAATTTAAAATAATTATCTCTGTTAATAAATACTGATGTGGACTTTGTTTTTTGGCAGGATATTTGAAAGTAGATTTGTTGGCTGTTCTCTCCTAGAATCTTCTTGTTTTGTTTTTTCTTAACCAATGTCGTCCAGGACTCTTTTTACAGAGAAAAGCCATCTCCATTAGCAGCACCTTTTTGAGGGTGGTTTTGCGGGGAAATGAGGGGTTTCTGGAATGCGCTGGGGCCTTCTCGGCCCTTCCAGCTGAGGTCCGGGGCTCTCAGGTGGAGGCAGCTGATGGGGGTTTCGGAGCATATCAGATGGTGGGGGGACTGTGAAGTTTCCCACAGCAGATGCTGCCAGGGGCTCACTGCCTGCCCGAGAGTGACCTTGAGGGCGTCCCCACACTGTACCCTCCCGCTCTCCTCGTACCTGCCCTTGTGCAGGTGAGACACCAAGGCTCAGCAGCGAGGGGACCGGGCCAATTTCTCAACCAGGAGAGGCAGAGGCTGATTAGAGGGCTGGGAGTTGCCAGCGTGGAGCGGGGGTCACTCCCCAGAGGCGCCCCCTTGGGCCACACGTCCGCACCTGCAAACAGGCCGAGCGATGGCACCCCAGCGCTGTCAGTGCGTGCGGTAGGGCCCCATCCATGTTGGCTGTCACTGTTGCCCCTGGGCTGTGGGCTGCAGGGTGTGCAGATGTCAAAGGTTGACAAAGCCGGATGCTGGTAAGGACAGATTTTAATCCGTAATAACCGTTGCGATAGGGGGAAACATCCAGGGTGGACTGAACTCTGATTTGTACAGAGGTGACTGGGCCTTTTTTTCTTTTTAATTTTAATTTATGTATTTTTGGCTGCATTGGGTCTTCATTGCTGCACGCCGGCTTTCTCTAGTTGCGTCGAGTGGGGGCTACTCTTTGTTGCAGTATGCGGGCTTCAGTAGTTGTGGTGCGCGGTCTTCAGTAGTTGTGGCACGCGGGCTCAGTAGTTGTGGCTCACGGGCTTAGTTGCTCCACGGTGACTGGGCCTTTTGAAGAGAAAAGGAGGGAAAATAAAACATAAATAAAACATAAATAAATAAAATAAAGAGAAAATGAGGGAGCTGGGTGGGGAGTGAGCAGGGTCTCAGTAGAGTCAGGGAAGTGACAAATTACAAAAAATGGGAAGGCAGGGTTGGTCCCTGTGAGACCCCTCTGAGTCACTCACTAGCCCTGATGGAAATTAGGCTCCTGCCCTCCCAAAGAGGCTGGGAGATGGGACCTTATCCTCAGGTGTCGCTGGAACAAACAGGAACTTCTTCTGGCAGCCCTGAGCTTTCTCAGGCAGGCACTTTAAGGGGGTCTCAGGTCCTTCTAGGGATGTGGCCTTGAGCTGTTAGGAACTGTTAGTGTTTGTTCATGTCTTTTCAGGCCTAGTGGAAAAGAGGCTCAGGGTGTACTAGGCTAGGGTCTGGTCACGGAGTCTTTGTCACTCATTAGATGGAGCTGCTATTAACATCAAAGAGAACATATTGGAAGATAAAGTGGGATGATGAAATGTCAGAGTAATGAAATAAGGGGGAGTGAGGATAAAAGTAGTAGCTAAATCAGTTACACTAGAAAAATATAATATGAACATGGAACATTTTAAAAGAAAAGGACCAGGAAAATGTATAAGAACATCCCAGACAGGTAAAATAGAGTAGACTTAATCACGAATCTGCTAAAAAGAAGAAAGGAATGTGGAATATGGCAGCAAAATGGAGACCAAGGACCAGCATCCTCATGCTGCTGTAAACCTGGTTCTTGGGTCTTCCTCTCCCCACGCACACTGGTGGTCGAGGTCACGGTAGAGGTCCTGAGAAGGAGGCTTGAGGTAGACGTGCCCAAGATGGTGAGCAGAGCTTCGTTACCTTCAAGCCAAGCATCTCCCCCTCCATGGAAGTAGAGAGACATTTTAGGAGTAAAGGGTACCATGGGCCTGTTGGGAGGAATGCATAAACAAGCTTAAATATTCTTTACCTTAGTAATTCCCAGAGTCTTTATAACTGTGACGATCCATGAGGGACACTATAGCAGAAAAGTGTTTTTAGACAGTGGATTTCTTCTAAGGGGAGGAAGGGCTGCTGGGAGCAATATCATAGAAGCAGTGCTCCTTGGAGCACTTTTGGGAGGTGCTGTGCCCACCTTGCTGTCCTCTGGCTCGTGAGCGATGCTGCCCTGCAGTCCACGCCCAGCAGGGCCGAGCATGTCCCCTCTGCCTGGGACATCCCACCTCCAATTCTCGACACAGCTTCCTCCCCGTCTCCACTCAGGTCTCACTCAAGTGTCACTCCCTGACCCCATCACTCTCCATCCCAAAGCAACTTACCACTCTTTGAAATGTTCCCGGTGATTTGTGTGTTACATTTTTGTTGTCTGTTCCCCCCATTAGAATGTAAGTTCATTTCGTGGGTGTGTTGTTCTATCCCTGGCATTTAGAACAGGGTGGCAAGAGCAAGCAGAGGAACCAGCACTGAATTTAAGCCTTTCTGGTAAACAGGGTGGAAGATCACGACGACCTCGTGCCAATATTCCTGCACCATGACACCATCCTGAAGGAGTATTATGGCGAATACTTCCTGGCTGAACTCATAGAGGCCCAAGATGAAGAGAATCATGCCATCGTGTGTGAGGTGCGTGATAAACCACCTGGGGGCCCGCTGAGGGAGAGGGATGACAGAAGTGAGCAGCCCTGGTCCCGGTTTGCTGAGCATCCCGGGAGCTGCCTCCCTCCCCCCTTCTAGGTGGTGTGCCCGGCCCTCCTCCCAGCTGTGCCATCACCCACCTCCCCAGGGTTCCCACTTTAGGTTTTCAGGTCTTACGAGGTCCTTCCAGATGCCCAGTCTTAACAGGCTCCAGCTCGAACTAGATGCAGCTGACTCCAAGTTCCTGGAAAACAACTCGGGCAAACATCTTAACGTTTGGGCTATGTGCCCCTTGGAGGATATGCCAGTCTTTGGTAGCAACAGTTAAAGCGAGCTTGAGCATGACGGTGGGCTCCAGGTGTGATGGATTTAACTGATGATTACCCTTGGTTTCAGTAGGTGAATTCTATCTCAGAAAAAATTTCTGATGCCAGGATGCACTGAGACCAATGAAAGAATCTTTTGGGGTAGAGCACATCAGTATATTTAAAAAGCTCCCCACATAATTCCAGTGTGCAGCCCAGGTGGTAAAACATTTATCTACATGATGGAAAACACATCAGGTGAAGAACAGGATTAATTTAAATATACATGGGCGTTAGTTTCTTAAGGTGAGAACTGGCCCTGAAAATTAGATTCTGATATACTAGTCCATGATAGCTGTTTCTCCTACATTTCAGCTACATTTTTATTCTTTCATATTTAGGTTTCTGCATTGTCTTTTAAGGACTTGCTTTCAAATATTGTCATTTGACCTTTAGCTCCACGCTGGTGACAGAAGGAAGGGTCATGAAATACTTGGGCCCAGCAGCACCATTTTGAAAAACCATGTCTTACTTGATGAAACAAAAACTGCTGATAATTAAAAGCCCAAATAAGGGCTTTTAATGACACAACTGTACCTATTCAGTTTTGTCAGGTCTTTGTTTTTTGGAGAAGGCCCTTATTTATTTATTTTTCCAGCTTTATTGAGATATAATTGACATATAACATTGTATAAGATAAAGGTGGACAGTGCGTTAGTTTGACACACTTATATATTGCAAAATGATCACCACCATAGCATTAGCTAACATCTCCATCATGTCACATAATTACCACTTTCTTTTGTGGTGAAAACATTTAAAGTCTACTATCTTAACAACTTCCAGGTATATCATAGAGTATTATTAGCTATAATCAACACACTGTACATTAGATCCCCAGAACGTATTCATCTTATAACTGGAAATTTGTATCCTTTGATCAACACCTCCCCTTTGCCCTGCACCTAACCCCTCATAGCCACCATTCAACTCTCTGTTTCTTTGAGTTCAACCCTTTTAGATTCTACATAAAAGCAGTATCATACAGTATTTGTTTTTCTCTGTCTGACCTATTTCACTTAATATAATATCCTCAGGGTCCATCCTTGTTGTCACAAATGGCAGGATTTCCTTCTTTCTCATGGCTGAATAATATCCATTACATAAATGCGCACATATATATGTATACATACATACATACATACCACATCTTCTTTATCCGTTCATCTGTTGAGGGCCACTTAGGTTGTTTCCATATCTTGCCTATTGTGTATAATACTGCAATAAACATGGGAGTGCAGAGATCTTTTCAGTACCCTGTTTTCATTTCCTTTGGATATATACCCAGAAGTGGAATTGCTGAATCATATGGTAGTTCTATTTTCAATTTTTTGAGGAACCTCCATGTTGTTTTCCATAGTGTCTGCACTAATTTACATCCCCACCAACAGTGCATAAGAGTTCCCTGCATCCTTGCTAACACTTGTTATCTCTTGTCTTTGGTGGGTTTTTTTTTTTTTTTTTTTTTTTGGCTGCACTGTGCACCATGTGGGATCTTAGTTCCCCAACCAGGGATAGAACCTGCACCCCCTGCATTGGGAGCTCAGAGTCTTAACCACTGAACCACCAGGGAGGTCCCATTTCTTGTCTTTTGATGGTGGCCATTCTAACAGGTGTGAGGTGATAATCTTATTGTGATTTTGATTTGCATGTCCCTGATGATTAGTGATATTGAGCATCTTTTCATGTACCTGTTGGCCATTTGGATGTCTTCTTAGAAAAATGTCTATTTAGTTCCTCTGCCCATTTTAAAATTGGGTTGTGTGGTTTTTTGCTATTGAGTTGTATGGGTTCTTTGTATATTTTGGATATTAACCTCTTATCAGATATATGATTTGCAAATATTTTCTCCCATTCTGTAGGTTGCCTTTTCATTTTGTTGTGTCTTTTGCTGTGTAGAAGTTTTTTTGTTTGATATAGTCTCACTAATTTTTGCTTTTGTTGCTTGTGCTTTTGGTGTTATATCAAAAAAATTGTTGCCAAGACTAATGTCAAGAAGCTTTCCCCTATGTTTTCTTGTAGGACTTTTATAGTTTCAGGTCTTATGTTTAAGTATTTAATCCATTTCCAGTTCATTTTTGTCAGTGGCATAAGATAAGGGTACAATTTCATTCTTCACCGTATGATTATCTCGTTTTCCCAGCACCATTTATTGAAGAGACTACCCTTTCTCCATTGAGTCTTCTCGGCTCCCTTGTCAAATTTTAGTTAACTGTAAATGTGGGAGTTTATTTCTGGACTCTCTATTCTGTTACATTGGTCTATGTGTCTGTTATTCCAGTAGTGTACTTTTTTTAAAATTTATTTTTAATTTATTTATTTTTGGCTGCGTTGGGTCTTCATTGCTGCATGCGGGCTTTCTCTAGTTGTGGTGAGCAGGGGCTACTCTTCATTGCGGTGTGCAGGCTTCTCATTGTGGTGGCTTCTCTTGTTGCGGAGCATGGGTTCTAGGCACATGGGCTTCAGTAATTGTGGCACGTGGGCTCAGAAGTTGTGGCTCGTGGGCTCTAGAGCACAGGCTCAGTAGTTGTGGCTCACGGGCTTAGTTGCTCCGCGGCATGTGGGATCTTCCCAGACCAGGGATCGAACCTGTGTCCCCTGCATTGGCAGGTGGATTCTCAATCACTGAGTCACCAGGGAAGCCCCCATGTACTGTTTTGATTACCATAGCTTTGTAATATTGCTTGAAAACAGAAGTGTGGTGCCTCTGGCTTTGTTTTTCTTTCTCAGTGTTGCTTTGGCTTTTGGGGGCCTTTTGTTGTTCCATACAAATTTTATGATTTTTTTTTCTGTTTCCATGAAAATGCCTTTGGAATTTTGATAGGGATTAATTGAATCTATGGATGGCTTTGAGCAGTATGGACATTTTGACAGCATATAATTCTTCTGGTCCGTGAACACAGGGTATTTTTCTATTTCTGTCTTCTTCATTTTCTTTTATCAGAGTCTTGTAGTTTTCAGTGTACAGATCTTTCACCTCCTTAGTTAAATTTATTCCTAGGTATTTTATTGTTTTTGATGCTATTGTGAATGGGACTGTTTTCGGTATTTCTTTTTCAGAGATTGTATTTCTAGTGTATAGAAGTGCAACTGATTTCTGTGTGTTGATTTTGCGTCCTACAACCTTACTGAATTTGTTGATTAGTTTTAACAGTGTTTAGGTAGAGTCTCTAGGATTTTCTGTATGTAAGATCATATCATCTACAAACAAAGACAATTTTGCATGTTCCTTTCCGATTTGGATGCAGTTTATTTCTTTTCCTTGCCTGATTTCTCTGGCTAGGATTCTAGTACTTTGGTGAAGAGGAATGGCGAGAGTGAGCACCCTCATCTTGTTCCTGATTGGAGGAAAAGCTTTCAATCTTGAACCATTGAGTATGATGATAGCTGTGGGCTTGTTATTATTGGCCTTTGTTATGTTGAAGTATGTTTCTTCTATACCCAATTTGTTGAGCATTTTAGTCATGAAAGGATGTTATATTTTGTCAAATGCTTTTTCTACATCTATTGAGATGATCATATGATTTTAATCTTTCACTTTATTAATGTAGTGTATCACATTTATTGATTTGCATGTATCGAACCTCCTTGCATCCCAGGGATAAGTACTGCTTGATCATGGTGTATGATCCTTTTAATGTGCTGTTGAATTCAGTTTGCTAATATCAATATTTTGTTGAGAATTTTTGCATCTGTATTTATCAGGGATATTTATCTGTAGTTTTCTTTTCTTGTAATGTTCTTATTTGGCTTTGATATCAGGGTAATGCTTGCCTTATAAAATGAGATAGGAATGATCCCTCCTCCTTAATTTTCTGGAGGAGTTCAAGAAGGATTGGCATTAATTCTTCCTTAAATGTTTGCTAGAATTCACCAGTGAAACCCTCTGATCCTGGGCTTTTCTTTATTGGGAAGTTTTTGATTACTGATTCAATCTCCTTACTTGTTATTTGTCTGTCGATATTTTCTATTTCTTCATAATTCGGTCTAGGTAGCTTGTCTATTTCTAGGAATTTATCTGTTTCTTCTAGGTTATCCAATTTTTGGGTATATAATTTTTCTTAGTAATCTTTTACCCTTTGTATTTATGGCATCAGTTGTAATGTCTACTCTTTCCTTTCTGATTTTATTTCAGTCTTCTCTCTTTTTCTTAGTCTAGCTAACAGGTTGTCAATTTTGTTTACCTTTTAAAAAAACAGCTCTTAGTTTTTCTATTATTTTTCTGGTCTCTATTTCATTTATTTCTGCTCTGATCTTTGTTATTTTCTTCCTTCTGCTAACTTTGGGCTTAATTTGTTCTTCTTTTTCTAGATCTTTGAGGCATACAGTTAGGTTGTTTATTGAGATCTTTCTTTTTTCTCAATGTAGGCATTTACCACTATAAACTTACCTCTTAGAACTGCTTTTGCAGCATCCCCAAATTGGTTTATTGTATTTCGATTTTTGCTTGTTTCAAGATATTTTTTGATTCCCTTTTGTTTCTTTTTTGACCTCTTGGTCTTTCAGGAGTGTATTTTAAAATTTCCACATACTGTGAATTTTCCAGCTTTCCTCCTGTTATTGATTTCTAGTTTAATACCACTGTAGTTGGGAAAAATACTTGGTATGATTTAAATCTTCTTAAATTTGCTAAGACTCATTTTGTGATCTATCATATGATGTATCATGGAAAATGTTCCATGTGTTCTTGAGAAGCATTTGTACTCTGCTGCTCTTGAATGGGATGTTCTGTACACGTCTGTTAGGTTGATTTTATCTAAAGTATGAACCAAGTCTAACATTTTCTTGTTCATTTTCCCTCTGGATGGTCTATCCATTGTTGCAAGTAAGGTGTTGAAGTCCCCTGCTATTATTGTACTGTTGTCTATTTCTCCCTTTATACCTGTTAGTATTTGCTTAATATATTTAGGCGCTCCAATGTTGACTGTATATATATTTATGATTGTTATATCTTCTTGATGAATTGACTCCTTTATCATTATATAATAACCTTCTTTGTCTCTTGTTAGTGTTTTTGGCTTAGTCGGTTTTGTCTGGTATAAGCATAGCTACCCCTGTTCTCTTTCTGTTTCCACTTGCGTGGAATATTTTTTCCATCTCTTCACTTCGAACCTATATGTGTCCTAAAAGCTGAAGTGAGTCTCTTGTAGGCAGTGTATTGTTGGGTCTCGCTTTTTATCCATCTAGCCACTCTGTATATTTTGATTGGAGAATAAAATTCATTTACATTTAGAGTAATTATAGGTAAGGACTTACTAATGCCACCTTATTGTGTTCTGGCTGTTTTGTAGTACCCTTGTTCCTTTATTCCTTTCTTGCTGCCTTCCTTTATGAATTGATGATTTTCTGTAACGAGATGCTTTGATTCCTTTTTCTTTATCTTTTGTGAATCTACTGTAGATGTTTGCTATGTGGTTACCATTGAGGCTTACATAAAACATCTTACGGATATAACAGTCTGTTTTACACTAAAGACTTAATTTCAATTGCACACAAAAATTTTACCCTTTTACTTCCCCTGTTATGTTTTTAATGTCACAATTTATCTCTTTTTATATTACATATTCATTACTAAATTATTGTAGCTATTGTTATTAAAATATTAAAATTCTTGTCCTTTAATACCTACATTAGAGTTACATGGTTAATGCTTCACCATATTAAAGTTTTAGGATATCCTGAACTTGACTGTATACTTACCTTTATTATTGTGTTGTATATTTTTCTATATTTTCATGTTATTAATTAGCATCCTTTCATTTCATCTTGAAGAACTCCTTTAAGCATTTCTTGGAGGGCAGGTCTAGTCGTGATGAATTTCCTCAGCTTTTGTCTGTCTCGGAAAGTCTTTCTCCTTAATTTCTGAGGGACAGCTTTGCTGAGTAAAGTATTCTTGGTTAGCAGTTTTTTTCTCTCAGCGCTTTGAATATATCATCCTGCTAACTCCTGGCCTGTAAGGTTTCTGCTGAGAAATCTGCTGACGGTGTTATGGGGGGTTACCTTGTAAGTCCCAAGATGTTTTTCTCCCACTGCTTTTAAGATTCTCCTCTTGTCTTTGATTTTTGAGTTTTATTATAATGTGTCTTTGAGAGGATCTCTTTTTTTAACATCTTTATTGGAGTATAATTGCTTTACAATGGTGTGTTAGATTCTGCTTTATAACAAAGTGAATCAGTTATACATATACATATGTCCCCATATCTCTTCCCTCTTGCGTCTCCCTCCCTCCCACCCTCCCTATCCCACCCCTATAGGTGGTCACAAAGCACTGAGCTGAGAGAGGATCTCATTAAGTTGATTTTATGTGGTGACCAATGAGCTTCATGAACTTGGATATCTATATCTCTCCCCAGATTTGGGATGTTCTTGGCCATTATCTCTTTAAATAAACTCTCGGCCCCTTTCTCCCTCTCTTCTCATTTTGGAACTCTGGTGATTCACAAATTGGTCCTTTGGATGGTATCCTATAAACCATAGGATACCATCCTATGACCCTTTTCATTCTTTTTACTATGTTCTCCTCTGACTTGATACGTTTAAAGTTCCCGTATTCAGTCTCATTGATTCTTTCTTCTGATTGATCAAGTCTGCTGTTGATGCTCTCTGTTGCATTTTCATGTCATTTGTTGATTCTTCAGCTCCAGAATTTCTGGTTGGTTCTTTTTATGGTTTCACTCTCTATGTTCAACTTCTCATTTTGTTTGTGTGTTGTTTTCCTGATTTTGTTGAATTGTCTTTGTTTTCTTGTAGCTCACTAAGTCTCCTTAACACAGCTATTTTGAATTCTTTATCTGGTAAATTGGAGATTTACCATTTACTCTTGTCTTTGGGTTCAGTTACCAGAAGATTATTGTGACCCTTTGGTGGTGTCATACTTCCTTGATTTTTCATGGTCATTGAGTTTTGCACTGCTGTCTTCACATTTGAATTGCAGTCACCTCCTCTGGTCTTTGGAGGAGAAATAACTTCTCTCAGCTCTGCTGGAGACTCTGAGGCTTCCTCAGACCGTCTATGGGTATGCCTGCTCCATGCTTCTTGCTCTCTCTTGTGGCAGAATTCTTAAGCTTCTATGTCTTCTCTGGACCCTGCAAAGCACCAGGTCAAGTGCTTCTGTATTCCCAAAGGTGGCACTACAGCTCAAATTTGTGGTCTCTTCCTGGCCCACAGATTGGGCTGACTTTCTCCATATGCTCCTTAGCCATCTGCCAAAGTCTGCTCATGGCACCATTAGGAGTACACACAGGGAGCTGCCACAAGGTGGGCTGGTGTGTGCGTAAGGCATGTGGAGCACTGGGGTGCTCGTGGGCAGGCTGGCAGGATCCATGGGTGAAATATTCCCAGTAGCTCGTGGGTGGGCTTCTTGATAGAATCCATGATGCCTGGTCATGTCCTCTGGGGGTCCTACCTGCTGCTGTCCCAGACCCCTTCCACCCCCCAGTCGTGAGCTCCCAATTTAGTACTCTGGATCTGGCAAGAGAGAAATGAGCCCCTCTGGCAGCATCCTGTGTAGCTAGGGAAGCCAGGTGCTCACTTACACAGTCTCCCGCTTACCTGCCACGGGATAAATTAGGGGGATAATTCTTGGCCCTAAGCTGTGCTGCCTTGGAGGATGGGTGTTGTGGGGAAAGGCAGACTGTTTGTCTTACCCACTCCAGGGCATCCAAACTGGTATTTTTTTGCTCCAATGGAGCTGAAACTTCTCCTCGGGAAACCTGAACTTCATCAAAGGCTCTCTCATCCATGAGTGATCGTCTAAGTCACTGTTCTCAGGGGCTCCTGGACTGAGGCTGAGAGAGGCTAGAGCCAGTTCAGCGGCCTCTGCAGGGTCCACAGCTGTGACCGAGGTCTGTCTGCCTATTTCCTGATGCAAAGGTGGGCAAGACTCCTCCCAGGCCCCTTGGTGGATGGTGCTGGATCCCACGGCTCCTTCAGAGGCACTTTTGTTCATGGATGGATGCCGAATATTTGCTGTTGAGCAGGGGACAAAAATAAGGGATGTCTTTTACCACCATGATGCTGACCTCACTCTGGAGAAGGCTTTTAATTCTTTGGTTTCAAGGTGCGAGTTTGAACCCAAATCTCTTGAGTTAGTTCTTGTGAAGAGCAGCTGCAGTGACCTCTTCCCTCAGTTCCTTCCCCCTCTTGTCGTGTGTTACAAACTTTCAGCATGTGTAAATATCAGAGGAAAGTTGTAGGCTGAAAATTGCAGTCCCAACCCCGCAGGGATCCTTTGGTGTCTCCAAAGACACAAACGGAGTCCAGCCTGATCTCTGAGAGGCCGTGCTGCCTCAGACATCAGAGATTGCACGTCCCACGGAGATGTGACCACAGACCTCAACCTTAAATGGAAGGGCAGGAACAGGACCTGTCAACAGTGAGCAAACCAGCCTAGGATCTGGGAGTGAAACTCTGGTCTTCACCAAGCCCTTAAGACACCCACAGGTGTCTTAAGCCTTTTTGGGTTCAAGATCAGTGCAGTCACCACCCTACCACCTACCTGCCAGGACCCTCCTCCCAACAACCTGGGCTTCCTCAGACCTGCCTTTTGGCAGCAGTGTGCTGGAGCTCGCTCACCTTGGCTCACAAGAGCCAGTTGCTAAATCTTTAGGAACTGGCAGGCTGCTTGTTAAACACGGCCATTGTCAAAAATTAAGTTATATCAACTAACAGTGTAGTAAATTATACTAAAAACAAAATTAATAAATCCTCAAAATTCATTACTTTTTAATTGTTTTACTCTTATTTGTCCTCTTGGGGTCATATCTGTGGTCTCTGCAGAGTGGAAATACTGTAACTACAGCTACTGTGCATCTTCTCCCAATTCTCTACTCAGTGACATCACACCAAGAGCTTACAATGGGCTGCAACGGGAATATTTACACCACAGAAATTGGCAAGTGTTACAATTAAGCTTTTCCCTACAATGCCGATTAGGGATTAACCAGCACACTATACTTTTAGGTGACCAGAGATAACGGGACATAGTACACCAAGCCTGTCCCTTCCCAAACCTGTCCATGGCAGTCACAGGCCATGGATGTGGATGTCCTGAGAGCCATGTCTGCACCGTTGGGGGGCCCTCAACTAAAGGTTTTTAACTGCGAGCACTTTCTTTGACTTAATCGCAACTTTGGAGGAGTTCTGAGTCATCACTTTGCTGCAAGTTGCTTTTCATAACTTTATCCTGGCTGACCTTGACATCTGGTGTTTACTCCAAACTGCGATTTCAGGGCAGGGCGGTTGGAGGCCAAGGGCAGCTCCTAGAGACAGATGGGCAGAGCGTCTGCCTTGGCAGCATCTGTGGCATGGGCAGTAGCGGTCCGAGGAGGCACTGGGGCAGAGCCTGCCAGCGCAGCCATGCCTTTGACATCAGGCAGGAAGGATCAGAGCTGGAAGTGGTCACGATGAGGGCACCCAGAAGGGGCGGGTGACGTAGGGCTTTTTAGATGGAAGCAGGAACGATGCAGTGCATACGGGCCTATGAATGGTCCTGCTTGTGAAGGTGTGGCCACTGCACACGTGGTTTATAGCGACCTGAGCCTTATGCATCATCATAGGGATCCTCAGGGAAAACCGAGGACAACAACAAACTCCCAGTTTGCTCTCCAATGTGAGATAATTAAAGGCACCTTTGTGGTGGAAAGTATTGGTTACCTGGAAGACAGACAGCAGCCAGCAATCAGTGCCTTTTCACTGTACAAGAAAAAAAAGTCCATCAAATCAATTTATTTTTCCAGAAAACACACACACACACACACACACACACACACACACACACACACAAAGATGCATTTGAATACTCCTATAAATTCATATTTAAGAACAGTGTTTCTCAAATCGGAACAGTCATCCCAAAGAAACCCAAAGGAAAAAGCAGGCACTTCCACAATACGTCCTCGCTCTGTTGAGTCGATCATTCTTAACTTTTGTGAATTGTCACAGTCCCGAGATGAAAGATGGGAATATAACAGGTTGCAGAATTGGAGAACGTGAAATCTTTGTTCCTAATGGTGAAACGTGTTTTTCTCATTTTCATCAGAATGTGTGATCCATGCCATTTGAATCAAATTCCAAACATGACAAGCCATTAGTATAATAGCTCATTACTAACAGCGGTCTTATAAATAATGCATTCTTATCATGCACATGCAGCCCGCCATGAAGCCAGCAAAAGGTATTTCAGGCCATGGAAGTTGCATCGCGCCAGCGTGGCTCTAGATGAGAAGGACATCTCCATGTGAACCAAAGATGGATGCCAATTTTCCCTGCCGAGAGGGAGGCTGGCCGGCTCTCTCTGCACATATGGTAGAGGGATTGGTTAATCAGCGTCTGCTGAGTCTTGGGCCTAAAATTACAGAGAAGCCAGACAACTGTGGCTACACAGCCTTTGTTCACACGCGCAAACAAGACAAACGATCACTTGTTATTTGGGAAAAAAATTAAAACGTGTATTTTGGACTTTTATTAAAGTGTCGATGGCTTTATAAAACAGCTGTGTAAATCCAGCCTTTCACAGCTAGTATTTTGGGGAGCGTGTAAAGAAAAGAATATGCATGGAAAAAATCAATTTTTTAAAAATTCTTTTTGTATTCCAGTATTTGGGAGAAAGTACAGGGAGTCTTTACTTTTCAAACACATCTTTGAGAACAAGTGGTTTTAAACCAGAAGAGAACATTTGAGAACAAACAGTTAAATACCTCATTTTTTTCTCTGTTGTTTAAAGGAGTGTTGTAGCTTCTTTACTTTAGGAAGTTCAAGTATTAACCATTTTCTCTGACTGGGCATTTATGGAATGATGCTGCCTTCTTAGGAACAGGGAATGCTGGTGATTGTTGAGTTTGTTTTTTTTTTAAATTTATTATTTATTTTTGGCTGTGTTGGTTCTTCGTTGCTGCACGTGGGCTTTCTCTAGTTGCGATGAGCGGGGGCTACTCTTTGTTGTGGTGCACGGGCTTCTCATTGCAGTGGCTTCTCTTGTTGCAGAGCACAGGCTCTAGGTGCGCAGGCTTCAGTAGTTGTGGAGCACAGGCTCAGTAGTTGTTGCTCGTGGGCTCTAGAGCGCAGGCTCAGTAGTTGCGGCACATGGGCTTAGTTGCTTTGCGGCATGTGGGATCTTCCCAGACCAGGGATTGAACCCATATCCCCTGCATTGGCAGGTGAGGTGAGTAACCACTGCACCACTAGGGAAGTCCTGTTGCGTTCTGCTTCTTGGATGGAATGGCTGTCTTGAGAAATAAAGTGTGAATTCTGGTGGGATCGCACCTGCCCAGTAAATGCTGGTTTCTTATAAGAGCTGTCAGAGTCAAATCAGTCACCAGAATTTGCTTAAAACCCACATAATGATCAAAGGAATTATTTATGTGAAATTTATTTATTTTGCTTTTTTCCAGTTTTATTAAGATATAATTGATACATAACATTGTATAAGTTTAAGGTGTCCAACCTAACATTTTGATTTATGTACATATCGCAAAATAATTACCACCAAATAAGATTAGTTAGCGTAAGAACTCTGCATTCTCTCTCGCCTCTTTTAAAATTCTAAATGCTTTCCTTGCAGAGAAGAATGAAATACAGAATTACCGATGGAACATAATAAAGAATTTCAATCACAGTCATCTCTCAATGTGGTATTAAAATTTGATAGAATTAAAATTCGTTGTTAATTTATAATATTTCAGTACCAGTAATAGGCTCAGCTCAGCTAGTTACTCACAGAAAGATAAGTTGTTTCCTCTACTCGCAATACTTATGACCCCAAATGTGTTGCATTTTTCCCATACCAGCCAACTCTCCAGCTTCCTAGACACCAGCTGGGTGTCCTGCAGTTTGATTCACTTCTGACACTGCCCAGGCTTAGCACAGGCCCTACAGTTTAAGGACTCAGGCGCACAAGACTGTCCCCTGCCCCTGTCAGATGCCAGTTACAAGACCCAGGTTGTCACCTGTACTTTGAACTGACCGACTATAAATCAGGGTTTCCCATGACCCCCTCCTCGGGTGTGACAATCTGCTGGAAAGGGCTCCCAGAACTTAGGAGAACACTTTACTTGCCATCATCGATTCGTTGTAAAGGATACAATTCAGGAACAGCCCAAATGGAAGAAGTGCGTGGGGGGAGGTGGGGAGGAGGGGGCGGGGAGCTTCCATGCCCTCTCTGGGCTCGCCGCTGCCCAGCACCTCAGTGTGTTCACCAGCCCGGAAGATCCTGAACCCCATCGTTTAGGGGTTTCTCTGGTGGTTCCATTAACGACTGATTAAATCATTGGCCACTGGTGGTTGAACTCAATCTCCAGCCCCCTTCCCCTTCCCAGAGGTCGAGGGGACGGGGCTGAAAGTTCCGACCCTCTAATCACAAGGTTGATTCCTCTGGTAACTAGCTCCCATGCTCCGAAAGTCACGTCTTCAGTGTAAACTCAGGTGTGATTGAAAGGGACTTAATTATGAAAAACAAAAGATGCTCCTCTCAGGAAATTACAGGTGTTTTAGGAGCTTTGTGACAGGAGTGAGGGATGAAGACTGAATATTATGTCACACTGTCACCCTCATCTTCCCACTTATGTATTCCTCATCAAAGGCCTAAAATGATGAGGGCCATTGCAAGAGGTTCAGAATCAGGTAGGGTGCTGGGAGGTGATGCAGTTGTAGGTCAGACACATCTGGTGAACAGGTGCAATGAGTTTATTTCACTCAAAGCTTCCCACCAAACCTCCTTCCTCACATCTCCTCCCCGTGAGACCATCCAATCAAAAAAATAAATGAGTTTAAGAAGATCGAAGCATTCCTACCTGATGAGGAGCGAAAGACCATGAACTTTCTCTGAACCGAGGATCAACTAGATGGCCACTGGAACAATGGCCAGTCTTCCTGAGAACCGCATTGTGAAGGGGAGGAGAGTGGATGGCAGGGCTGGGCTTGCAGTGGGGCAATAAAGGGATATGGGGCAGGCAGGGGCATTGTCTGGGCAAAGTTCCAAAGAGTTTTCCCTAAAGAACATCCTGGTGGCCTCCCTAAGTTATATACCCACCTCTGGGAGTGCCCACAGTGGTCGTCCACGGCATCGTTTTTCGAGCCTGTCCTGTATGCCGTGCATTGCTCTGGACACTAGGGCTGCTCCTTCCCTCAGACATCTCCGGGTGCCCATGGGCTGGGGCTCCTGGGAGTTTCGTGATGAGCATTCACCTGAGGTCGGACAGTCATGAGATATTTTGGACGTTTCAGGTGGAAGGTGTAGCCGTCGGGTTCATGAGCGTGTGCTCGAGAGTGAACATGCAGCTCCTGCATGAGTGCTTTGACTTGAGGCCCTTCCACGGACTCTGCACCCCGCATCCCGATGACGTCCTGGAGCCACCCCAAGAGCTAAGCGTTCAAGGAAGTTCAGGTACAGTGGCCATCAAAGGAGCGTGTCAGGAATTCAAGCTTTACATGCTGTGCTATGCTCCTGGCTAAGTGCCGGAACTAGGTGGCACCTACTATAGCTGTCTCCAGTCCCCTCTGAGGAGTAGTTCCTGGTCCATCTCATCCTTGTGCATGTATCTGTGAGCACAGGGAGTCAAGGGTGCACTGTGGCCTTGCCACTGAAGGTTTCCTGAATTCAGAACATCTACCTTCAGGATGTTCATTGTTAGAGGTAAGCTGTGGGGAAATAATTGACAGCATTTCTGGATTTTACTCAGACACACACGTACAACACAAAACCTGAATATGATGAGTGAATTTTTCAAGTCAAGAACTCGAGAAATTATATTAAGTTTTTTCTTTTCTAAATTTTTTTAAAATTGAAATATATAGCTGATTTACAATGTTGTGTTAGTTTCAGGTGTACAGCAAAGTGATTCAGTTATACATATATGTGTATATATATACATATATTTTCTTTTTCATATATGCCTTTAAGTTTTAATCCCAGCAGTTAGAGCTTCTGTGTTTATGTCTTCAACAAATTATTATGTAATACAGGTCTATTGCAAGTAGTCAATACTTGCACTGATTCTAAAACCATGTCTGTATTAGGGTTTTCACCAAGTGAAACTAGGTCATCTCAAATTTTGGTATTTTAATTTAGAGGTCTTCCTGCATCCATGAGTATCTTTGAGGTTAAGTGTTTTGGTTCTTAAATCAGGCAGATGCAAGGAGAGCATGTAAATTCAGTTCTCCAAATGTGGGTTTCCTCATTTGTAAAATAGGAATAGTAGTAATACCTCCCACGTGGGGTCTCGCCGAGATCACTCATGTCCAGGGCTTTATTCAGTGTCTCGGGCAAAGTTAGCACTCAGTCAGCATGGACCATCATCTTGAGCGGTCATTATTATCACTTTGTGATTGGCCTTTTACCTAATTGAGTCTTCCCGGGTTAAAATCGGGGCAGTTTGAATTGCTCTGCTTTCTTGTGTCTGAGAAATTCTACCAAGACTGTTCAAAAAACAGGAAGAGGAGCGTGTTGGGGACACGATTGACAAGCAGAAGACTTGTTGATCTAAACAACGGCAGGTGTGGGTTTGGCAGATCTTATCCGCTGGATTAAGATGGATTCTAGTGGAGAGGCCTATGGGTAGGTTGATATCACTCCCCTTTTGACTTCCAAGGAGGCTTTCTGCACATGTATAGTCCGGAATTTCTCCTTGACCTTGAGAATGAGAAATATGTGGTCCCTATCTCTTATCTGGGCGGGGCTCAGCCTCTCCTGTTAGCCTCCTGCTATTATCTCTATCTTGGAATATCTGTCCACAGGGGACAAACTCCAGCTGCTCAGCCTGGGACCCATCTATCTCCTGCCTCATAAGGATGCAGATTTTGTCCCAGTATAAGGAAAATCTAGTAAAAGTTTATTTTTTATTAAGCGGAGTACCTAGTTTAGAAGTAGCAAGTTCCCCAAATATTGGAAGAATTCATAAAGAGTCATAGCTGCTCAGGAAAGGGCTTTCTGCTTGTGTGGGAGATTGTACGAAATGAAATCCAAGATCCCGCAAATGGCAAGAGTCTGAAACCTTAGTGAACACGCAGCGGCGACCGACCGTATGCTGGTAGTTTATGCATATTTTCCTTCAGCGACAATACAGTGGCTCAAGACAATAGTTGGGTCCACCACTGGCCCTGCCCAGCGACTGCACATCAGGCTGTCTTCTGTTGACTGCATCATCACAATAAAGACTTCGGAACCAGAGTGAGCTGGCCATTTTCTTGATGATGCAGAAGGCAAAATAGGGCACAGCCTGCATTTCCACAGCTGTATTGGCATCGACACATTTACCAGTTAAAATGGAAAAACTGAAAGCAAGTGAAAGACAAAACTTTTGTTTGTCACATCGGCTGGTGTGACCTGGGGAGTGGGAGTCTCGGTTTTGAAAGAGCCCTGAAAGGTGCATCTCAGTACGTACATGGGGCCCACCACACAGAGTCTCTGTGACCTCGACGTGCCCTTGGCAGGGAGAAATACAATTTCATACAACAGAATCATGGGCGTCCCGAAGAACATCCAGGGCAGCTCCTTATAACCAACCCACCCAGGAAAAGTGCTGCTTACTCTACATTTATTTTATTTTATTATTTTTAAATTTTTTTAAGTTTATTTATTCTTGGCTGCTTGGGTCTTTGTTTCTGCACGTGGGCTTTCTCTAGTTGTGACAAGCGGGGGCTACTCTTTGTTGTCGTGTGAGGGCTTCTCATTGTGGTGGCTTCTCTTGTTGCAGAGTGCAGGCTCTAGGCGCACGGGCTCAGTAGTGGTGGCTCATGGGCTCTAGAGCGCAGGCTCAGTAGTTGTGGTGCATGGGCTTTGTTGCTCTGTGGCATGTGGAATCTTCCCGGACCAGGGCTCGAACCTGTGTCCCCTGCATTGGCAGGCAGATTCTTAACCACTGCACCACCAGGCAAGTCCCTTACTCTACAGTTAAAAGGCCCTTTGAAATGTAATTTTCATAACATCTCCATCCAAAAACATAGCAATGTTGCCTTTTAAATGAAAGAAAATCACTCTTGCTGTCAGGAAATGTTTCTTTGTGTCTTGTTTAAATTTCTTTCATGGAACTTACACTTGCTTCTTACCTCAGGGTCTCTCCTCCGCAGGGCGAGGAAATGTCTGGAACAAAGATGGCAGGGCTAAGAAACAACGGCTACACCGAGTCTGATTTATTGAATAGTGATAGCCCAGGTCTTCTAGCCTCTCTTCCTAAGGTTAGATTTTATATGCCTGGGTGGCTTTCTGTTTTAGTTTATTCTTCTTTTAACTTGGATTCCAAATGTGGATGAAACACTCATCTACAGAGCATAGCAGTATTTCTGCCAAGAGGTTTGCATTCTGTATCTCAGACCATGTATTTACCACCTGGTACGTTCCGTAGTTGTTGAACTAGTGACCCACTAGGACTCTGTATACATTTGCTCGGGCTGTTTTAGCAGAGTACCACAGACCAGGGGGCTTAAACAACATAAATTCACTTTCTCACAGTTCTGGAAATATAGAAATCTGAGATCAAGGTGTCAGCAGGGTTGGTTTCTTCTGAGGTCGCTCTCCATGGCTTGGAGATTCTTTTCCTTGTGTCTTCACGTGGTTTTCCCTTTTGTTCCTGTCTGTGTCCTAATCTCCTCTTCTTATAAGGACACCAGTCACATTGGCTTAAGGGCCCAGCCGTCTGACCTCATATTACTTTATCTCTTTAAAGGCCCTTTCTCCACATTTAGTCACATTCTGAGGTATCAGGGGGTGGGGGTTAAACACGAGTTTTGTGGGGACACGATTCAATGTGCAGCACCTAGAATCCTGTGTCAGCGGTTCTCTGGAGCCCTGCGGTCAAGGCTGTATGGTGATAATGCCGATCATGGCAGCAAGGTCCCTTCTACTTGCTTGCTTCTACCCATGCTCATGAAAGCCTGATACACTGACTCACGTTTGCCACAATTTAAATTGCATCTTTTTTAACCACCAAATGTCTTTTTAGTATATGAAGGTAACAAAATTGCGTCCTTCTAAAACTTGAGCCACTCTTGCCAACTTTGGTTTTCTAGAAGTAACTGTGTGAGTTCTAACGCTTTGTTAAAGATGTTGACAAAACAAATAAATAATTCCAGACTTATGCCCAGGCTGACATGATTATCTCCAAGGTTGGCAGTGTCTACGAAAGATTAGTCAATCTAAGAAAAAAATGGGAAATTTTACTGGAGCCAAACTGAGTATTATAACCCAGGAACAACCTCTCAGAAAGCTCTGAGAACTGTTTTACCCCTTAGAGGTCAAAGCACAATTACACAGGTTTTTGAGACAGAGGGGCTGTACGTTAAATGATGTAGAGAGTTTGCACAGTCCAGATCTTTAAGTACAAAGTGGTGGGTCACTGTGATCCCTTACAAGGTCAAGAAGGAATGTTACCTTTTAAGGAGTTGTCTTGTGGGTGCGGGGAGAATGTCGCTCTTTATGGTTGAGCAGGTACTTCCGCCAATGGGGAGGTCTGGTCCATGCATAATGTCGATACACAGCAGAGGGGAGAGAGGAGAACAAGGGGCAGAGAAAAATGTTTATGTTTAAATTTTCCATGACTTGCCTTAGAATACAAATTTTTACTTCATCAACAGTATAAACTCTTGCATGGGTTCCCTGGGTGGAACCCTTGGGCTGGTAACATACCAGGAAGGAGGCCATCCAGACTTGAAATCAGTCTTGTCAGGGTCATTGCCCCGGAAGCCTTTTGATTATTTAATAAAACCTAGTGCTGATTTTCCACCTTCATTCAGATACTGGTTTCTAAGCCCTTTTGAATGCCTTTAAAAACAGCAGCAACAAATGAGGGTACCCTCTGAAGACTCCGTTATCACGCAGAGCACAGGATGACTGGGAGCCACGTTCCTACTCTCCTCAGCACTGGGAGCCACTGGTTAAGTGATGATTCTGCTGCGCTTGTCACCAAGCAGATTCGTTTCTCAGTGGTCGAAATACAAATGCATTTGTATATAGGACCTGGAGGTCTTTGAAAGAAAAGTGGCGTTATTTATATTCGTTATGATCATTATGTACTGGGATTATTTTCTCAGTAGGCGATGTGTCTTTTGCCCATATTTATGAAGCAGGGGAGAAGGCATTTAATGAATTTCAAGAGTGTATTTGACTGTAAAACACACCTCTCTTAGTACATTCACATGTAAATAGCCCTTTTATTTGTTCTCTCTGGTGACCTTTCTTCTTTTGGGGGTAGATCGCGCTTTGTTGTTGTTTTATATTTCCAAATGGGAGACTGAATGATAATAATGAAAGATTATGCAAAAAATCCATGTTTAAAATAATGTTGATATGGCACTTGTGTTGCAGGATAATTATAGTAATTTGGCTCTTACACTATATGGAGTCAGGAGTTAGTTGCTAGAAAATACGGTGGTAGGGGTGATTCAGAGGGTTTTCATCCCAACAGGCTGTTTGATCCTGCTGACTTTTCTCTTGAAAATCAATTGCTTGTGATGAATACTCTGAATTCCCCCTTGATTAAATTGGCTGTCGGTGGGCTGCACCCATTGCACTTGGGGCACTGTGAGTTCTGTGTCTGTTTACACAGGGGTTTTGACGACTCTTAAAATATCATGGAGCAAGTTTAATCCAAGCAAGCGAAGCAACTGAAGAGGCAATTGCTAAAAATCAGTCTTTGCACGTGGCAACAAAGGAAAACGTATTAATTCTAAGCCCAACATGAAGCCGGTTAATTTCATTACGGGGTTGCAAACCTTTTCTCCTGCATAGCGCTCTGGCTTTGGGTGTTTTCAGACTTCCAGGAGCACGTGGGCTCACTCAGTGGAAGACCAGGGACAGTCACCTTGGATGCTGGTTCCAACTTCAGGTTCATGTTTCACAATGTTCCATTTCCCCTCAAGGTTACTCATACATTCAGATTTTCTATTTCTTTTGAATCAACTTTAGGAAATTAGATATTTCTAGAAAAGCATCATTTAGTATACGAAGGTTAAAAAATGATTAGTGTACAGTGGTGGATCTACATAAATATGTATCTCCAGTGTGTATGTTTGTATATGTATATATACATACACAAACACATATGTATAGAACAGTGTATATATATATATATATATATATATATATATATATATACTGTTAAAATGATTAAAGAAGACAATTTAGGTGATATAAACAAACTTTATTTAACACCTCATGAAGTAGACAGTCTCTTTTCAGAGAACTGCAAAATGGGCGAGAAAGCAGGAAGCTTTTATAGGATAAAGAATAAAGAACAAGGAAGAGAAAATACCTGATTGGCTGGCGTCCTGCAGTCACCCTTGTTTGGGGTGAGAAGATCCAGGGTTGGGTCGGCGGTTGGGGATTGACTGAAGGATCGACTGCATTTCTGGTTGTGTTGCATTTTACCGGGACACGAAAGTGACCCAAGTTTTGGTTTGCTGACCTGGCACGCCCTCATCCCCACCCTGGGCAGGAGTGGCTCCATCTTGGGCCTAGAAAGTTATTTCAGCTTTCTATATATTATGTCTCCAACTCCGTTTGGAAAAAGACTTGTCTTTTTTTATTGAGTGCTGATTTCAATCTACATAAAATATTTTAGAGAAAAGAGAAACATAAGTAAATCACAAAACTATACAAAAAATTATTCATAATAAGTGTGGGAAAATATTCAGCCTCCATAAAACTAAAATGCATGTTAAAACCCAAGACCTTTTTCTCCCCGCTCTTGCCTACTAAGTTTTAAATATGTGTTGTAATTAAGATGCTCGGTTCTAGGCAAGAAGCTTGGCAACTAGTCCTCGGTTTCTGACAGCTGTGAAGGTTGTATTTCTGGAATACAGTCCAGAAATGGTTACCAGAATCCATTAAGTGCTCATATTCTTTGACCTCAACTGTAGCAAGTCTGAGGAAATAATCCTGAATCTGTAAAAAGATACACGTTCAAGACTTTTCCCTAAGCTTAATCATAATACTAAAAATGAATGAACAGAAAATATCCAAATAAACAGACAAATTAAAAAAACCCAAATCTCCCTTAAGAGAGGGATGGCTAAACTTGTGAGTATTCACTGTACGGCTGTGCAGTAGCCTTTAAAAAGTTTACAGACAGTGAAGGGAAATGGGTACGATATAATCTTACGTGAAAAAAATAAACGCGACGTGAATTGAAGTGTGGGTAAAACTGTCTAAGAAAATGACAACATGGACCTAGTCACAGAAGTGACACTAAGGCAATGCTTTTCTTTCATTTCTCTGTTTTTTAAAATATGAAAACAATCTTAACTTTACAGAAAAGTTGCGGGTACTTTTTTTCCTTCCTGAACCATTTGCAAGTGAGTTGCTGACATGATGCTGACTCACCTGTGATTACCTCAGTGAGTGTAGTAGTCACTACTTCAGTGAGCCTCAAACATCCATCAAAGTCAAGCAATTAACTTGAATGTGTTACTACCATCTAATCCACAATCCCAGACCTCATTCAAGTTTCTCCATTTGTTTCAATAATGCCCTGCCTAGCAAAAATGTCCAGTCCAGAATGACAAGCTGCATTTAGTTGTCGTATTACCTTTCATTTTGGAGCAGTTCCTGTCTTCCCTTAACTTTCACGACCTAAACACTTTTGAAGATTATCGGCCCCTAATTTTGTAGAATGTGCTTCCGTTTGTGTTTGTCTGATGTTTCCCATGATGGGATTCATGTTGTGCACATTTGGCAGGACTATGGTGGGAGAGATGGGTTCTCATTGCATCCTCTCTGGTGTTACACATTTTCAACCTGTTCCACTGCTGATGTGTGTCACTTGGATCACTTGATTAAAGTGACTCTTGTAGGTAAAAAATGAAAATTATTTTCACTTACCCCAGCCTGTGCAGATATCTATAATAACTCCTTTATCCCTGACCTCTCTGTTTGGCTCTATCTTGATTCTCACTGGGAATCAGCAACTTCAATTTGCTGGTCCTATTTTAACCCCATCTGGGAGATTCAGCTTGGCTTCCCACCACAGGTGCTGTTGCTGTCTCCCTGGATTAATGACACGCTTGGTTTCTCAGAGAGTCAGCACATCTGTGCCTGATCCAGCTTCAGCCTCATAATCGCTGCTACATGGTTCATGTCAAGGAAATGGTTCCAGACTCTCCTTGCAACCAAAATAACCTTCACCCAGGCAGGCTCTGCTGCAGCCTCTAACTGGGATGCTTGCAAACTGCATGGACCCAGCTTCCAAGGGCCCAGGCTGGAGCTCTACCTACAATTTTTTCTCTGCTATAGCTGGTTATAGCTCTTTCTTCTCCCTAAGGTTGTTTTTGCTTTTTAACCTTTCTTTCTTGCTTTTTTTTTAAGTTTCTTTTGCTTGATTGGCTTTTTCAAAGAGCTTGCTTTTCAATTTATCAAGTTTGTGGGTTTATTTCTTTTTGAATTTATTAATGTCTGCTTTTAATCCTATGACCTCCTTTCCCTTAATTTGGCCTTGTTTTGTTCTTCCTATTCTAGCTGCTTGATTAATTTATTTTCATTTCTCTCTTGTTTGATATAAAAGCATTTGTTGGAAAGAAAAACTTTTCCTCTGTCAACTCAGGTCCAAGTGGTCAGGCACCTGCAAATTAACTGACAGTAAACAGATTAACAGGAGAAAAGTTAATTACACATGCAGGAGTACTCTGTAGTGGTGAGTAACTCACTGAATAGCCAGGAGTAAAGGTGTATGTACCAACTTAATCAAAGGGGTGGGGGAGGGTTAGTTAGGGCTTCAATGGGAAAATATGGAAGGTTCTATAGGGCTTTTAATGCTAATGGGATTGTGCCATTAAACCATTGAACTTGCTGCCATGGGCAGAATCATACTGGAAATGTGGACTATGTAGTTGAGGTCAATGAAGGGATCATTGATGGTGACCATATCCATTTTGCCAGAGTTAAAAGGAGCTCTGGTGACCAGGTACCCAATATGGCCAAATCTGTTTTCTCTCAGCTTTACGACTGTGACTCAGGAACATGCTGGCACTGCAGAAGAAAACGCAGTATTGACTGGGGAGGAGCAGAAAACCTGCTTTGCTGGAATTTTGAGGAGGCTTACATTAGACTTTTAAAAGCTTCTCAAGGCTAGGATGCCAAGCCAAGAACTCACCACCAGATTTCACTTGCAATACCTATAGATTTGGGTGAATTTCCGTCTTCTCAAGGTCCCCCAAAATATCCTTCTTTACTCACTTGTAATGCTGGGAAACCTGTAAGCCAGGCACTAGATACCCAAGAGGGATTTGTAAGCATTAGCTCCGTAAATCAACCTAGTTCCTTAAAACTGTCTGGTCACATTAGATTCTATACACATCATTCTCAAATATGACATTTTAATCAAAGCCTTGGTCATATAACCAACGTTCCCAGTTATGTTCTATTACAAGGAGGACAGATTCTTATTAAACCTGTGATAACAGCTATATTGTCATGAGAATGAGAATACTAAATAAGAGTTTCTGATTTCTGGAGGGATCAGGCAGAGAGAAAAATATAAATATTTCATTTCTGTTTATAGAAGTATAATTTAAACTAGTGTTTACCAGTGAGAAGAGGGAAGTGAGGAGGGGCAAGATAGGGGTATGGGATTAAGACGTATGAATTGTGTTTAAGTAACAAGGATATACTGTATAGTATGGAGAAATATAGTCATTACTTGGTAACAACTTTAAATGGAGTATAATCTATAAAAATATTGAATCACTGTTGTAAACCTGAACTAATAAAATATTGTAAATCAACTATACTTCAATAAACCAGAAATGAAAAGCTAAAACAAAGTATAATTTATTAAATTGTTGTAATTTAAAAATAGCTTAAGAGGGACTTCTCTGGTGGCACAGTGGTTAAGATTCCAAGCTCCCAATGCAGGGGGCCTGGGTGCTATCCCTGGTCAGGGAACCAGATCCCACACGCATGCCACAACTAAGAGTTCTCATGCTACAGCTAAGGAGCTGGCAAGCTGCAACTAAGAAGCCTGCCTGCTGCAGATAAGACCCGGTATAATCAAATAAATTAAAAAAAAACCTTAAAAAATAACTTAAGAGAAAAAGAAAGTGGTTCCTTAAATCCAGGAAAAAATTTTATTTTATTTTATTTTATTTTATTTTATTATTTTTTTAGTGGTATAGTTCAATCAATATTTCCCTTATTTGTAACTGTTGGTTCTATTCATTGCCCTTGTTCTTTGTTTCTTTTCTTGTCTTCCACTCTTTCTCTGCCTTCTCTTTTTTTTTGGTTTGTTTGTGTTTTGTTTTATTATTTGGCTGCATTAGGTCTTAGTTGCGGCACTCAGGATCTTTGTTGTGGTATGCAGGGTCTTTCATTGTGGTGCGTGGACTCTCTAGTTGTGGCACACGGGCTCCAGAGCACACTGGCTCAGTAGTTGCAGCACGCAGGCTTAGTTGCCCTGCAGCACGTGGGGTCTTAGTTCCTGGACCAGGGATCGAACCCGCATCCCCTGCATTGGAAGGCAGATTCTTAACCACTGGGCCACCAGGGAAGTCCCAAAATCCAGGAACAAAATTTTAAACAAAAAATTATCCTTCGTCAGTTCATTTAGTACCATGTAATTAATTCTTGTCCTGCTTGATCTTGGGTTTGCAGTTTCATGAACCCATCGGCTGCCTCATGAGAGTTTTGTAAATCCTTACTCTGTCCACTGATATTATCTCAGAGTTATTTAAACAATGCCACCAGAACCTATCCTCCATAGTACCTTACATAGTTCCTTTACCCGAGGTCTCCAAGACAGTTCCTTTTGTTGAAGACAAACCTTCTGGCTTGTAGCTGATTGCAAGAGCTTTCAGGAAAGCATCAGAGTAAAGCAATAACTATTTGTGGATGACAAAAGACTTAAATGGCTGTGGCTAAAGATCTTATGAGAGTTCATTTAAAAATTACTCAGTTGACAAGAAAATGTGGTTGTTTCTGTGGCATACTACATTTTAAAATAATAACTAGCATATTGGTAACATTATGTTTTTCTTATTTAATATCAGGCAAAGCAGTCCTGGGACATATGGACTGCAAGGACATTGACAAATTCCTAGGCACTTCATATAATTCCTGAAATATTTATATTAATAACACTTGCCCATACAAATATAACCTAGGGAAAGTTAAGCATCTGTTCCTGTTTGACAGTGCTTTCCATGCAACTCCACACATCTATTTTTTTTTTCCTCATTTTGTTTGGTGGCAGCATATGGGTGTGCCATAGTTATGTTCATTCTGTTCTCTTTTTTTTTTTTAACATCTTTATTGGAGTATAATTGCTTTACAATGGTGTGTTAGTTTCTGCTTTATAACAAAGTGAATCAGTTATACATATACATATATCCCCATATCTCTTCCCTCTTGCGTCTCCCTCCCTCCCACCCTCCCTATCCCACCCCTATAGGTGGTCACCAAGCGCCGAGCTGATCTCCCCGTGCTATGCGACTGCTTTCCACTAGCTATCTATTTTACGTTTGGTAGTGTATATAGGTCCATGCCACTCTCTCACTTTGTCCCAGCTTACCCTTCCCCCTCCCCATATCCTCAAGTCCATTCTCTAGTAGGTCTGTGTCTTTATTCCCATCTTGCCCCTAGGTTTTTCATGACCATTTTTTTTTTTTTAGATTCCATATATATGTGTTAGCATATGGTATTTGTTTTTCTCTCTCTGACTTACTTCACTCTGTATGACAGACTCTAGGTCCATCCACCTTACTCAATTCTTTTCTTTTTATGGCTGAGTAATATTCCATTGTGTATATGTACCACATCTTCTTTATCCATTCATCTGTTGATAGACACTTAGGTTGCTTCCATGTCCTGGCTATTGTAAATAGAGCTGCAGTGAACATTTTGGTACATGACTCTTTTTGAATTATGGTTTTCTCAGGGTATATGCCCAGTGGGATTGCTGGGTGGTGTGGTAGTTCTATTTTTAGTTTTTTAAGGAACCTCCATACTGTTGTCCATAGTGGCTGTATCAATTTACATTCCCACCAACAGTGCAAGAGGGTTCCCTTTTCTCCACACCCTGTCCAGCATTTATTGTTTGTAGATTTTTTGATGATGGCCATTCTGACTGGTGTGAGATGATATCTCATTGTAGTTTTGATTTGCATTTCTCTAATGCAATGCTTAATGATGTTAAGCATTCTTTCATGTGTTTTTTGGCCATCTGTATATCTTCTTTGGAGAAATGCCTATTTAGGTCTTCTGCCCATTTTTGGATTGGGTTGTTTGTTTTTTGATGTTGAGCTACATAAGCTGCTTATAAATTTTGGAGATTAATCCTTTGTCAGTTGCTTCATTTGCAAATCTTTTCTCCCATTCTGAGGGTTGTCTTTTCATCTTGTTTATGGTTTCCTTTGCTGTTTCATCTTGTTTATGGTTTCCTTTGCTGTTAGGAAAGGTTTCCTTTGCTGTTAGTTTCATTAGGTCCCATTTGTTTATTTTTGTTTTTATTTCCATTTCTCTAGGAGGTGGGTCAAAAAGGATCTTGCTGTGATTTGTCTCATAGAGTGTTCTGCCTATGTTTTCCTCTAAGAGTTTGATAGTGTCTGGCCTTACATTTAGGTCTTCACACATCTATTAATTTCTGATATCTTTCTTTTACAAGCTAAAAGAACAAATCCTTTGAGATTTTCCAAGGGGGCTCTCTAGAAAATCAATTCAGGATCAAGCTTTTATTTAGGATTTGATTTGGGGAAGACAAAATACCAAAGGTTGTCAAACACCTTAAAAGGTTTGAACACCTGATTTTATAGGACCACAAGTCACTATGAAAAAATACCTAGTTACCTATTTAATCAAAGTAACAATAAAGAATCTAAAAGTAACTATAGGAGGTGAGATGGTTGTAAAAACAAACAAACCTTAGCTCTTTTAAAAGCAAGAAGACTTAGTTCTCTTAGTCAAGGACATAATAAAGGTCCACATAAAGCACAGGAAATTATTCTAATAAGACATAGAGTCTTTGTTTCCTAGGCAGATTACTTAAAAGGTAAATAAAAACCTTTGTGATGTCTCATTATAGTAGACCAATAACCCAAGAAGACTGTTGTTTTAATAGAGGAAAAGCCAAACTCTAGTTTTGCATTCAAGTGTTATTGATACTAAAAGCTCATTAAAAAAAGAAACCTTATAAGTAAATCCGTCCAACCTTTACCAGCTTTGACCAACCACTTAACATAAAATTTCTTTCCATAAACCTTCTACAGCTTTCTGTATCATTCAGGTTTTGTCCTATTCCTTCCCTTTCTTATTCTGAAATGAGTCAATTTCTTTCTTTTTCACCTTAACAAAAACACATTCTACATTCCTTGCATATTTTTCATACAAAATTGTTTCCCTTTATCCTTAACATTTCTAGTAATTTCAATTATATATGTTGATTATAATTTTTAACCATTATAGCCTTCATTTTACAGAGAAAATGAGGAAGTAGACAATTGTGGATTGTCTGTCATATGCTAGCATTTCCTAGCAGACTAGCAAATTTCATGAATTTCATAATTTTTAGAGGTATATGCTTCTTTACAACACAATTTTTTGACGTGGCATATCCAAATAGCTTCATTAATAGATCCAAATATCTTTAACCCCTCTGTAAAAAAAAAAAAAAGAAGCCAAAAGTATATAAACTTAAACTTAGTAGTGAATGTTTTAATGTTTTATCTTCTTTAGAAATGATTTAGTAGTTTGCTAAATGTTTATTACTTAATTTAGCATAACTCGGGTTGTAGACAGTCTTGGGGTGTGGTAATGAAGAATGGGTCCTAGACAACTTTGCTCAATTCCTCACTTCATGTTGGTGTGCCTTTCACATTTAGATCTACCATCCACACGGAATTGATTTTCATGCGTGCTGTGGCAGAGGAATTGTTTCATTTAAAGAGTATGGATAGCCAATTGACCAAGCACCATTTACTGAAAAGGTCATCATTTCCCTTGTTATAGTGCCACCTTTGCGTAAATCAATTGCCCATATTGTATTTGTGGGTTGAGTTTTGGGATTCTTCACTACTTTTTTTTTTATTTTTAAATTTATTTATTTTGGGCTGAGTTGGGTTTTTGTTGCTGCACGCAGGCTTTCTCTATTTGTGGAGAGTAGGGACTACTCTTCATTGCAGTGCGCGCTGGCTTCTCATCGTGGTGGCTTGTTGTGGAGCATGGGCTCTAGGCGTGCGGGCTTCAGCAGTTGTGGTGCGTGGTCTCAGTAGTTGTGGCTCGGAGGCTCTAGAGCGCAGACTCAGTAGTTGTGGCACACAGGGTTAGTTGCTCCATGGCATATGGGATCTTCCTGGGCCAGGGCTCAAACCTGTGTCCCCTGCATTCGCAGGTGGATTCTTAACCACTGCGCCACCAGGGAAGTCCCCTCATTGATTTTCAGTTGTTGTTCTTTTCTAAAATGAGTGTTTAAACTATAAGTATTCCTCTATGCTTGGATTTAGCTGCACCTTACAAGTTTTGTTTTATAATGTACTCATTATCAACATTTTTGAAATTTCATTTTATTTATTCTTTGGCTTATAAGTTGTTTAAAAGAATATTTACTCCCAAACATATGGGGATATCCTATTTATCTTTTTTAAAAAAATTTTTATTATGGTAAGAACACCTAACATGAGAATTACTTTCTTAAATTTTTAAGTGTATACTGGATTTGTGTTAACTACAGTCACAGTGTTTTCAGCAGATCTAGAACTTATTCATCTTGCGTTACTGACACTTTACACTTTTGAATAGCATCTCCTTATTTCCCCCGCCCCCCAATCCCTGGCAACTACCATTTTACTGCTTCTATGGGTTTGACTTTTAGATACCACATATAAGTGAAATCATGTAGTATTTGCCCTCCTGTGACTGACTTATTTCACCTAGCATAATATGTTCAAGGTTTATCCATATCGTCACATGTTGCAGGAGTTCCTTCTCTTTAAGGCTGATTAATATTCCATTGTTTGTACATACCACGTTTTCTCTGTCTATTTGGATAGTCTCGTTATCTTTTTATCACTAGCTTTTAGCTTAATTGCACTAAAGTCAGAGAACCTACTCTGTGATTTTGACCCTTTAAATTTTGTTCAGCATATAGTCAATTTTGGTAAATGTTCTATCCACTCTTTTATTTTCATCCTTCCTATTTCCTTACATGTTAGATGTGTCTCTTACAAACAGCATAAGTTTACTTGTTGTTATTTTTATCTAGTGTGACAACTGTTGTCTTTTAATTATAGTATTTCATTCATTTACATTTAATGTTCTTATGGGTTTATATCTACCGTCTTACTTTATAGATGTCCCCTATGTTTCTGTGTTTTATTCCTGGTATTTTGTATTTGTGTCTTTTTTTCCATTAGTCTCATCCGTGTTAATTTAATTGGTATTTTTCAAAGAACCAGCTTCAGTACTTACTTGATTCTCACTGTTATATTTTGTCACTGCATCAGTAGTCCATTACCACAATAATGCTGCTAACAAACAACTGCAAAACCACAGTGGCATCCCACAATAAGTGTGTTTTGCTCATGCAGCTGGGGTCAGCTAGGCAGCTCTGCTGATCTTGGCTGGGTCTTCTCTCGTGTCTTGGGGTCAGTTGCCTCTTGGCAGATCTAGGCTGGCCTTGGCTCTGCCCCGTGTGCCTCTCGTCCCGTAGCAGGCTGGATGGGGCATGTTCTCATGGTGACGGCACAGCTGCAAGAGACCAAGTGGAAATACACAAGGCCTCTTGAGGTCTAGGCTTAGAGCTAACACGTGTCACTTATCCAAAGCAGGTCCCAGGCTGAGCCCAGAATTGGAGTGGAGGCCACTACATGACAAAGGGCCTAAACAAAGCGAGGCTGAAAAATCAGCATCATGATTACAACCCATGTTCCCAAAAAAAGAAGAACGCTGGTGATTTTTGTCATGGCCTCCTTTCTCCTGTCCTCAGGAGACACAAACTCCAGTTTAGCCTGTTGGAGGATAAAACCTACAGTCTCATGTCAGGACAGTGATCTGGGAATTACCAGTGCACTGAGCTCAAGTTCACCGTACTCTATGGCTTGGAGTCTGCACTGCAGTCCAGGAGGGAGGAGTTTCCTTGAACAATATGGAAAAGCTCATTGTCCTGCTTTCATGCGGCCTGCGAGTGTTTTCCTTTGTATCATTGTAGACTTCATCATCAGCCTCTTGCTGTTCATTCAGCTAATACATCCCATATACTAACCTTCAGGAGCCTGGTCTAGCACCTGGGGAGCCTTGCACGGTCTAATGACAGGATAAACATACAAGACAAATGAATTTATAATCAGAGATGTGTTTTGAAGGATAGAAAATTGTGGTGGGACCACAGCAGAGTTATACCTAAGTCATCTTGGGAACATTAACATAGACTTCATAGAAAAGAAAGCTTTTGAGTCAAAACTTCAAAAACAAATTGAAGCTTTCATAAAGATTTTCCTGGCAGAGGAAAAACAATGTGCATGTGCAAAATAAGGAGGTATTAGAGACCAGGGCGTATGAGGGGAAAGCACCAGCTCAGTGTTGCTGAAGCGGGAAGTGAGGGGGTGGTGGGAAATAGGAAGCAGGACAGGAGATGGAGGAGAGGCAGCTGAGGTCTTATGAGCCCTCACGAAAGAGTCTAGATTCTGTTTAATCACAACATAACTAATGAGCAACCATCAGGAACCTTAAACTAGAAAGGGATACGCCGTCAACTTCTAGTTTCTAGGAAGACTTTCCAAGGGCCACTGGACTGTGCTGGAAAGAGATGAGGGGCTGAACCAGAAGCGTGACTGTGGATGAACCTGGGAGATATTTTGGAGACTTAATGGAACTTGATGTTTTACTGCATATGGGGAAGGAAGACTGTGGAAGAGGGAAACCTCTAGGGTGACTTCAGAAACTAGGTGGATGGTGGAGCCGTTTTGCAAGATGGGAATAAGAAGAGTGAGTGAATCATTTGGTGGAGGTGCTCTGACTTCGGATTCGGACAAGTTGAGTTTACCTTCCTAGGAAGCACTTGGGTGGATACACAGCACCCAGGTGCTCCCGAGGTCAGACTGAAACGTGACTTCCCGAAAGATGTTCACATCCCAGTCCCTGGGACGTGCAAATGTTACCTTAGTTTTGGTAAAAGGTCTTTGTAAGTGTGATGAAGGATCTTGAGATGAAATTATCCAAGACAGAAGGAGCCTGCCCCTGCCAACACCTTGATTTCTGCCCAGGGATACTGTACTGATTTAGGACTTCTGGCTTCCAGCACTGTGGGAGTATACATTTCTGTTGTTTCAAGCCACCAAGTGAGTGGTAATTTGTTACAGTGGCCACAGGAAACTAGCACAGTTACGAAGAAGACCAAAGGGTCAGAGGGAAACCAAGGAAGGAAACAGGTCAGGAAATAAGGACATCTCCACTCTTCAGCAGAAGTGCTTGATAGCACTGTCTGCTCACTGTTTCCATCCTCTTACTGTCTCGAGGCTACTTCTTATCCTTCAGATCTCAGCTTAAATGTCCAGGGGGACGTCTCTGACCACTCAACCTTGAAGCAGCTCCCGTGCTCTTATTTTCTGCATCTAGCAGAGCTTAATGTTTCCTCCTTCTCTCACTGACTTGCTTTGGGAGTGCAAGTTAGTCTTGTTCGTTGCTGAATCTTCAACGTCTAGTGTGTTAATGTCTACCAGATGGTAGGTGTAAAATATAAATTTTTAAATGAAAGAATGAATAAATAAGTGAACACGCACTGTGCTTTGTTCCTACCTCTGCTTTAGCAACTTTCACACTGCAAGATCATTAGAGGTGGGAGGGGTTGGGGGGTGCACTCACACCCGAATTACTTGTGAGCCTCTTAGAGTAAAGACTACATCTGATTCATTATGTACTTCGCAGTACCTCTAGAGTGCCCTCAACTCCCCGTTCTCCACTGAACTTCAGTTGAATGAATGATTTAACGCGAACCTCTAATCTTTCCTCTTCTTAGAGCTGAGTGGCTTAAATTCATTTGTCAGTCTTTTCTGAAATCATAATATTAAAATACTAAACAAAATGACCATTTTGTAATATTCTGAAGATAGAAATTTACTTTTATAATTAGACATTTTGGGGGGAATCTTAATTGTGTTAATAATACACGAAACTGTCCTCCTTTAAAAAGTTAGGGTAATGCAGTAAAAGTTGAATTCCCTTTGGTCAGTGGCCAAGCCTGGTTCTCTCTCTCATCCTCAGAAGTGGCCATTGTTGTTAGCATGCATCCATCCAGACCTCTTTTTATGCACATATTCACAGAAAAAACCCACTACCATCTTGTGGCAGTGTTTTTGTTTTTTGAGGGTTTTTTGGTTTTTAAAATTAATCTTATTTATTTATTTATTTTGGCTGCGTTGTGTCTTCATTGCTGTGCACATGTGTTCTCTATTTGCAGCAAGCAGGGGCTACTCTTCCATGTGATGCGTGGGCTTCTCATTGCAGTGGCTTCTCTTGTTGCGGAGCACGGGTTCTAGGCGCGTGGGCTTTCAGTAGTTGCAGCACGTGGGCTCAGCCGTTGTGGCTCGTGGGCTCTAGAGCACAGGCTCAGTAGTTGTGGTGCACGGGCTTAGTTGCTCCGCGGCATGTGGAATCTTCCCGGACCGGGAATCGAAACCGTGTCCCCTGCATTGGCAGGTGGATTCTCAACCACTGCGCCACCAGGGAAGCCCGTGGCAGTATTTTTTACATAAATGGCACCGTTTGGGTATGGGACGTTCTGAAATTTGCTTCTTCACTCAGCTCTTTGAGATCTAATAACGTTGATAAGCCTAGGTCTGCGACCCTCCTTTTTTTTTTTTAAGTTTATAAAGGTTTATTAAACATTTCAAACGCTGTGCAATGAACACACCAGAAATAAAAGCTCCAGAATAGCAGTCCAAATGTTCCACAAGTGTGGCCCCGCAGTCCCATTACATAGATGGACTGCCTCCAGTTCTGTCCTCTGCCTGGCCCACCTCCCTCCCCCTTCAGGCAAGAGAAAGATGGATGGTTTAGACTGGCAGGACAACCATGCTGATCCCCAGCGGGCAGGGGCCAGGAGACAGTCTCATTTGCCAACATTTTTACTGAAGCGCAGAAAAAGAAAAAAGCAAGTGACAGTCACAGAGTCTTCCCGTGTATTCTTCGTAACGTATACAGTCTATATGCGCAGAACGGAGAAGCTCCTGGCACGATGGCCACCGCTCCCCTCTGTCTCGTCTGAACCACCTCAGAGTCCAGTGTGCTGGTCACTCTGCAATCCCCAGACTAAATACCAACTATAGCGGCCCCTACAAGCTAGCTATTGCTACACCTCAAAATCACAATACGTTCGATAAAGCTTCTTTAAAAAGGATTTACACATGTACTTGTACACGTACGTATACACACACGCACATGCACGGCACACCACACCAAAAAATATCCAAACACCTATCAGGGGATCGTGGCTGTTATGAAACACACAAGTACTCTCCCATTCACTCGGCTGGGGACTGCTAGATCTACGTAAACACACCACACATCAATCCTGCAGAGCATGCATGGGAGACAAAATGAGGCCCCCTCCTTGCGACAGTTGAGAAAGGCAGGAGGAAGGGCAGAGGAAGCGAAGCTGGGCTGCTGAGCCAGAGCCCAGACCCCCAGGTGAAAGAGCAACATGTATCTGTTACTTCTTCCTTCAAAATGAAGTGGGGAAAATACTGAAGATTTGTGGACAGCAGTCAAGACACAATTCTGTCTAGCCTGCCGGCCAGGGAAGAAAAATAAAAAAGCGAGGCTCTCGGGCATCAGCAATCTCTTTATATTCAAGATAAGTGCAAAACTGAGCCCTGTCTTGGACAGGTGCTCCCCAAAAAAGGAAAGGGCTAAAGAGAACTAACAGGAAGCCAAGAGAGGGACGGAGGAGTAGGTAACACTCTGACAAGGAAGGGTCACAGAGGTGACAATGAGACTGGCATTTTATCTGCCCGGATCATGCTGGGGCAGTTGACCAGGATGGGTGCAGGCTCCTCGTGGGAATGAGGCGAGGGTGGTGGCCATTCTGCCAGTCAGGGGCCAAGATGGGAACAGAACACACACAACCACAAGACCACCCACGACTACAGGACTCTACGATAAAAGCACCGGTCAGTGCTATTATTCACATTATAAGGATAAAACGTCACAGGCCAAAGAGGCGCCATTAGGAATGTGGCCCCCGCAGGGCCGCGGGATTTGAAACTCCAATGCTTTATGACCTATGTCAATGCCTCCCCTCCCGTCTTCTGCTTCCTTGGAAAGCTAACTGGGCTGGCTGTTAGGTGCCCACAACGCCGGGGTCATGTGCCGATTCCGGAAGTGGGGAATCGGAGCAGTGGTACAGGAAACAGTTTCCCCAGCAGTTATAGCAGATGAGGAACAGGGCTGCCAGGAAAAGCAAGGCACAAATTGTGCAAGGCTTCCGTTCCAGGAGGAAGCGGAGCAGGTAGAAGCCCATGAACATGGAGTGGCTGAACCACAGGGCGGGGTTGAGGGGCTTGGGGATGAGGAAGACGGGCAGCAGCCAGTGGAGGCAGGCAATACATGATCTCTGCTGGACAGGGCCTTCGCCAAGGCCACCGGGCACCGCTGCAGGAACCGACCTAATGGGAGCCAGTGGACGCGGGCGGCTGCCCTCTGCTTTCTTCAACCCTCGCTCTCCAGGAGCTGAGCCGCTGTGGTCTCTGGCTGTCCGCCCGGGATCACCAAGGCAGCAGGGATCCTGCGAGTCCTGCCATGGCGCCGCCGCCACCGCTGACGCCTTCGCAGCCGCAGCCTGCCTCCACCTCAACTCGCCTCCAACGCCGCAGGAAGCTGCGACCCTCCTTTTATCTTCTGGGTAGGATTCCACTGTATGGAATGGGCCACAGTTGTCCCTAGATGGAAATTTAAATTGTTTCCACTATTTTGTTATTGCAAACTGTGCTGCAATAACTATCCTTGCACACGTATCCCTGGGCCCCTTGCAAGAGTTTCCACAGGCTATATTCCCAGAATCATTCTTGTTGGGCCTGGAAATACATTGCCACCAAACATGGCCATAGCAGTGGCCTTCCTCCAAAGCCTCTCCTAGTTTCCAGGATTTAGTGTTGTCAGCATTTTTAACTTTTGCCAGTATGATAGCTGTGAAAGGAGATATTGTTTTAACTTCATTTCTCTATTACTGAGGTTGGACACTTTTTATGTGTTTATTGGTCATTTACATTTCCTGTCCATTCATTTCCTTTGCCCATCGTGTTTTTTTCCCTCTTTCCCTAGAATTCAATTGTTGGTCTATCATGTGTGTTGCAAATATCTTCTCCATGTATCTACTTATTTAAAAAGTAGGGGGTTCTTTTGACAGACAGAACTTTTAAATTCTGATGGTTGTCTAGCATGTCAATATTTTTTTTATGACTTCTGCCTTCTACATTTTTAAGGAAGGGTTTCTCCACCCCCAAGATAGAGATGTTCTCCTATATTTTCTTCTCGTAATTTAAAAGTATTCAAAAAACTTTAAGCTGTTAATATATCTGCAAATGATCTTTGTGTATTGTATGAAATAGGGGCCCAAATGAATTGTTTTCTTTATGGTTAGCACTACTTATTGTACAGTTTATTCTTCCCGCACCAATGCTACCTTTAACATATATGAACATTTCATAATTATCTGGCTCTTTTCTGGATTGCTTTCTGTTCTGTTCCTACTCCCAATAACCCTCTGTTTTAATAACTATGGCTTTATAATATGTCTTTTTTTTTTTAAGAAAAGTATCTCCATTTTTATTTTGGGATTATGTGATTAAATAGTTTTTTGTTTCTCTGTTTGTTTGTTTCTTTTTTTGCGGTACGCGGGCCTCTCACTGTTGTGGCCTCTCCCGTTGCGGAACACAGGCTCCAGACGCGCAGGCCCAGCGGCCATGGCTCACGCGCCCAGCCGCTCCGCAGCATGTGGGATCTTCCCGGACCGGGGCATGAACCCGTGTCCCCTGCATCGGCAGGCAGACTCTCAACCACTGCGCCACCAGGGAAGCCCAATAGTTATTTTTTAAATTCATTTTTATTGGAGTATGGTTGCTTTACAACGTTGTGTTAGCCTCCACTACACAACAAAATGCATCAGCCATACACATACAGATATCCCCTCCCTTTTGGACTTCCCTCCCGTTTAGGTTACCACAGTGCATTAGGTAGAGTTCTTTGTGCTATACAGTATGTTCCCATCAGTTGTCTATTTTATACATAGTATCAATAATAGAATATGTCTTAATATTCATTAGAAAATATGGCCCACTCTTTGTTGTTATTTCTTAAAATTTTGTTGACTAGCTGTTCTTCCATATTTGCTCTTTTAGAATCACTTTATTTCGTTTCACAAAGAAACCTTGTTAGGATTTTTGATCACTATTTTTAAAAAATGTCAAAACCCACCAGATTGTATACTGCTACTTTTTCCTAAAGGCTTCACAATGTATTATTTAGCTTTCCTCTGTATTATTTCTGTTAAAGAGCAAGGCAGACACAGGTCTTGGGTCTATACAATTTGGGAGCTCTCTTTAAGAAAAATAATACAAAATTAGGAATGCAATAGTGGGTGCTGTGCCTTGGGAGGACCCTGGACCTCCAGCTTTATTTGCTTCATGGTAACCCCGCCTCAGGGTAGCAGTCTGACTGAGAGAGGAAGTGCTAGTAAATGATGCCTTTGCTCCCACTAGAATAAAGCCCTAGTTCGTGACTACCAAGCTACTTAGGTGGTGTAAGCAATAAAATAACAGTTCAGGGGCTTCCCTGGTGGTGCAGTGGTTGAGAGTCCGCCTGCCGATGCAGGGGACACGGGTTCGTGCCCCGGTCCGGGAAGATCCCACATGCTGCGGAGCGGCTGGGCGCGTGAGCCATGGCCGCTGGGCCTGCGCGTCTGGAGCCTGTGCTCCGCAACGGGAGAGGCCACAACAGTGAGAGGCCCGCGTACCGCAAATAAAAAAAAAAAAAAAAACACTTAAATTTGCAACCTCAGTCGTGTTTCTAGCTGTGTGTTATATAATACCGCTGCCTTGAGTTTTTGCTAGGACAGCACCTCACATCTGAGGATCTCAGGGCACATTAAGAACATTAATTAATTAATTAAACCCCACAAAACCCCAGAGACACAGGAAGGAGGGACGTGGCATCACCTTGCCCAGTTCTGAAATGCAGCCACCTCTGGGGACGAGCAGGGCAGCTGCTTCTTAATAAATGGCAACGCCCACGACACTTTAGCCCGGACAGTTAGTCGTTGTCGTTGGTAATTGTCTTGTGAACGTCAGCCTGTCAGACGGTGAGGGCTCCAGGATGAACTGTTCACTGCAAATCTAATTCAGTCTCTGAAATTTCTGGCTTTTTAGTAATTTTGTCCTAATCATAAAGTACATTAAATACATAAACAACAAGGACCTTTTGTATAGCCCTGGAAGTTATACTCAGTATTTTGTAATAACCTATAATGGAAAGGAATCTGAAAAAGAATATATGTATACACACACACATATACGTATACATATATACATAAAACTGAATCACTTTGCAGTACACCTGAAACTAACACAACATTACAAATCAACTATACTTCAATAAAATAAATACACAGGGAAAGTCTAGTTTTCTTTTAAACTCAACAGTGGTTTTGGTAGTTCTTCAAATTTAAAACTTAATATAAGAAAAGATTATTTTTAAAATAGTGCAACTTAATAGGGAGTTATTGATAACGTTTGTTTGTTTTTTATTCAAAAACTTTGCTGCTGAGCAAAATGAATCAGTAATGGTAGAAGTCAGGCCAGCAGCTACCTTTATGAGGTGTGTTGGCTGGACAGCAGGTGAGGGAAACTTCTGGGCCCTGGAAAAGCTTTAATATTCATTTAAGGGGTTGTTAACGTGCGGTACATACAGGTAGAGATTCATGCACTGTGCCGTATACATGTTGTGTCTTTTTTTTTTTTTTTTTGAGGTACACAGGCCTCTCACTGTTGTGGCCTCTCCCATTGCGGAGCACAGGCTCCAGACGCGCAGGCCCAGTGGCCATGGCTCACGGGCCCAGCCGCTCTGCGGCATGTTGGATCTTCCCGGACCAGGGCACGAACCCGTGTCCCCTGCATCCGCAGGCGGACTCTCAACTACTGTGCCACCAGGGAAACCCTACATGTTGTATCTTAATAACAAGCTGAATTAACCTGAAAAGCACTGTAGTCTTGCTGTTGTGAGAACACTGGAAACACTGTACAAACGATCTGGAAAGTTTTGCAGGGAGCAGGACATATCCAGGTGCTAGAGATTCGCTAGGTTTCATTCTCCCCAAAGCGTCTTTCTTCAGAAGAGCGATTCTGAGTGCTTTGTCCCCTCTCATGTCATTTGCTCTCCACCCAGAAGAGCTACTTGCTCTGCTGGGGTGCCATTCTCTCATTGTACCTTCAACGTTATATGCCTCTTCGTCTCTGCCCTTTACACCTCCCTGGGCATCTGATTCTTCTCTTAGAATTTCATTCTACTTCATTTGCCTGCATCTTTTCCAGAAGCAGGTATAAGGCATGAGTTAGTGGGAATTTGGGGTTGAGAGGCGTCTGCAGGGGCCATTGCACTGGCTGTTGCTGCAGGAACGAATGCAGTGGGAGAGGAGGATGCGGAGAGGATAGGCTGCCTCTGATGCCACCACGTCTGCTATGATGCTTAGAAACAAGAAGACAGGGCAGCAGGCCACGCTGGCAGCCCAGTATCTGCGGCCTCCAGCAGGTCCTGGGTCCCTCCTGTGTATGTGCGGACAATTCTGAGGAGGGGCAGCCCCTGGGCAAGAGCATCCTAGGGCTGCTCTGAGCTAAGGCCGAAAGGCTGCAAGCAGGTATGAGGGCTAAGAGTCCCAGTGGAGCAGACACAGAGTGAACAAGAAAGGAGGGGCCGGGGGTGGCGAGAGAGCGGGGGAGGGTGGGAGGGAGAGAGTGAGACAGTGGAAGAGGAGGAGGGTGGTGGTGGGGAGAAAGACAGACAGGAACAAGGAAAAGAAAAGACAGCAGAAGGAGAAGGAAGAAAGGGAGGGGCAAAAGAACTTTTCAGACAAAATGGGAAAAAAGATTTTTCTACTTTAGTTTTTGGTGAATGGTAAATATATGAACACTACCACGATTATTGACTTTCCAGAACATATTAAAACAATAATGCAAAGTTAGCTCCAGGTCTTGCTTAGAAAGTAGAAAAGTTAACATCGTGGCCTCTGTCAGTTGCCTGTTCACAGTACTTCCCAGCACGGGGAAAGCAGCCCTTGTGCTAATCTCTGTGTTCTGAGAGCACTGACATAGCCGATTGTGGTCTTTTCCATATTCTGCCTTAAAATCATTTCAAAGCCTACCATCCAGGAGGTTGATAATCAGTTGTTTACAAACTTCAAAGGGGCTCCCATGAAAGGATCACGGAGCTCGGTCTCTGGCAGGTTCGAGGGCCTCCTGGGGGGCAGCCCAGCCCAGCCCCATCCTGGCCTCGGTTTATGTCCACAGCTCCGTCGGGCCAGGTATCACTGGACCCCCATCCTGTGCGGATGGAGGCACAGAGAGGTCAGAATCCGAGTGGGCTGCGAAGACCCTGTTCTCCCCACCTCGCGGCTCTGTCCTCAGCAATATAATCCTTCAGATATGCTGCAGCTTAGAAACACGTGACCACGCTGCCTCCAATTTCCTGTGCTCTGCAGATATTTACCATCTGTTTTCTGTCCTCTTGTCCCTTTTTCTCTGAAAGGCGCCGAGTTCAGGAGCAGCAGCCAGGAATGCCAGCAAATAGTCAAGGAGCCGCAGGAAGCTGTCGCCCCGGAGGCCGAGGAGAGCATCCAGGTAACGGAGATCATCCCCCCAGCCTGGTGCTGCTTGTGCCGTCGGGGTCAGGGGTGTTCCTGGCACTGGAGTCACTCCCGAGAAGGGAAAGGTCTCACTGACATTAATATCTGGGGGACAAGGGCGGGGAGGAAACAGGCTGCCTGTTTGTAACAAATCAGCCTCACAGCACCCTCAAGAATCCAGCTCAGGATGGAGCCCCATCCCTTCTCCCCCTGCCTTCTCACTCATCCCCTGGCTTCAGGAGGCTGATGTGGATAAAGCAGCTCGCTTAAAGGCGGTTAGAAAGCTCACCTTGTCCACAGACTCAAATGAGGCAGCATTTTCCTTCCTGCCCCACTGGGCCCTGCAGGCTCTAGAACCACCTGCCACAGCTCCCTGGATTGCGCCTGGCCCACTGGCCCAGCCTGGCTTCAGCAGGGGCCCCTCTCACACCCTCCTGCTCTGTGAGTGGTGCCACCCTGACCTAAAGGGGGGCATACCCCCACTGAAGGAGGCCACAGTCAGCCATGTAATAGAGGACATAGGATTTGGGAGATGGGCCTGGGGATCCAGCCATTGTTCCATCTCTGCCACCCTCTGACCACTGATGGGTCACAGAAATACAAACGCCCATATTGACTGGGCTCTGGGTCCTCACCTGCTCCTGCAGGACCTCAGGGCATGTCCCTTGTGTCCTCTGGAACTGGCCTCACCAAGGGGGCTGGGAGAATGAACGGGCTTACCTCTAGGCCACCATTGGCGGCCTGGCCCTGCATCAGCACTGCGTGTGGCCAAGAGTCCCAGCACACGTTTCACTGCATGGGCCCTTCTGCTTCTGGTCCTCCTGACTGTTCCGTCCACCTGAGGCCAGGACGGGGGCTGGTGCAGTGCCATTGCTTCTTGGACTCCAGCCCCCAGCTCTTCTTTTTTTCTCCTTTCCAAGCTTGGACAAAATAACATTCCCCCTGCCCATCAGCTCATACAAAGAAGATCTTGGGAAGAAGAGGAGTCAGGGAACACCTTTATCTTAGCATTAGGCCACATGGCTCGTCCTGCTGCATTTTCACATTGTCTGTATGGAACATGCCTTCTTATACCCCAGACCACAAAAGGACCCAACCTGTAGCTGGGTGGCTGTTGTATTTCGAGGGCTGATTTATTCTCTGCACAGAGGTTGGACGCTCACAATGGCCAGGCTCTCTGCTAGGTGCTGAGGGCGCTCGCGAGACCAAAACACAGCCACAGCCTTCAGGAGGTGGTGCACGGTGGGAAGAGGAAAGCCTCCTAATTCAGTATGTGGAAATGAGGGTGGAAAACATCCCAGAAGAGGGCACGAGGGACACCTGAAGCTTTTAAAGAAGGTTGTTTGGCATGGACTAGATTGCGGGAAATGAAGCTGATGAATGGAATTAATAGAAAGAACTTAGCGTGAGGGATTTCTGCTTCTGGCAAAGATGGCTAGATTTACTTTCCTGCCTGAAAAAAAACAAAAAAATGGCCAAAGTATATGAAATAAGTTTTTAAGACACTTCTCATCAGGTAACAAAGGAGAGTGATGCCTGGGAGGTGGGAAACAAGCCAGGTAAGCCCTCCAAACATCGTGGCCTCCTCCTTTGAGAGAGTCCGTGACCACGGCACAGGGCAGGAGGAACCACAGAAGTCAAGTGGTATGTCCATGGAGACTAAAGCCACTAAGTTTTGCAGGACAGAGTACCAGAGAGGAGAGAGCTGTACAGAGAGGTGGTTGACACCAGCGAGGGTCACTCTTGGGTATTCAGCTGAGTACTGATCTGCACATGCTGAGTACTGGTGTGCACATGCACATCAGCCTGATCTTCAAAACTACTGAAGATCAGGCTGAGGAAAGAACTTCCTAAAAGGATTAGCATTAACAGTGCACAGAACTCATACAAGGCTGGGAATAGTGCGTGTTCCATCAGCCAGACCAGGGAACCCTGTGACTCACAAGGCATTGGGAGAATGCACAGAAGGATACTGCATCAGTAGCGAGGAATAATTAGCTCTGGAGAGAGCACTGCTCCAGTCCTATCTAACAAATCTTTAGAGCAAGATCCAAAAGCAACAAACTGCTTCCAAGTAATTTGAGTCCCAGAACAAAGTTCAAGAATATTTGTAGGAATACAAAATTATCCAGCACCCAAGTAGATTAAATCCACAATGTTTGGAATTTTTTTTTCTTAAAGACATAATGCTTTTGCACACTTAATGTCCTACAGTATAGTATAACATAACTTTTATATGTACTGGGAAACCAAAAATTCATATGACTTGCTTTATTGCAATATTCACTTTATTGTGGTGAATGAACCTGGAATATGAACCTGCAATACCTCCAACATATGCCTGTAAAAACACCCCAAATAAACCTTTTAGAGATTAAAACTACAATTCATGAGATGAAAAATACACTGGAAGAATTAACCACAGATTAGACATTGCAGAGAAAGGGATTAGTGAAACAGAAATGAGAATTAAAAAAAAAAAATCAATGTATCAGTGAGCTGTGGGATAACTTTAAGTACCTAATATGCGTGTAATTGGAATTCATAAAGAAGAGGAGAAAGAGGTTGGAAAAAATATTTGAAGAAATAATGACTTAAAAATTCCAAATTTTATGAAAACAGTAAACCCACAGACACAAGCTCAACCAATAACAAGCACAAGAAACATGAAGAAAACTATACCAAAGCCCATCATAATCAAATAGTGGAAAACCAGTCATAAAAAGAAAATCTTAAAAGTACCCAGAGGGAGAAAAAAAAAGGACAAGTTGGGAACAGAGGCCCAAAGATAAGGATGGCAGCAGATTTCTTGTTGGAAACAATGTGAGCAAAAAAGATGGTGGAGTCACATCTTTAAGGAACTGGAAGAAAATAAACTGTCAACCGAGAATTTTACACCCATTGAATAGCTTTCAAAAATAAAGGTGAAATAAAGACTCTGCCTACGCAGAAAAGGGGAAAGAATTCATTACCAGTAGACCCAACTACAAGAAATGTGAAAGGAAGTCCTTCAGGCAGAAGGAAAATGATGCCAGATGGAAATCTGGATCTACACAGAGGGCGATGAACACTGGAAATGGTAACTAAATGGGTAAATGTGTAAGATTTTGCTTTTATTATTTATATCTCTTTAAAAGATAGTTGACGGCCTAAATAAAATAAAAACAACATAGTGTGGAGCTTTCAACATGTGTAAGAACATCTGACAAGAACAGCACAAAGGCCAGAGGGCACAATGTAAGGACCCTATTTTAGGGTCCTTATACTACACCTGAAGTGATATTATATCACCTGAAGATAGACTTAAAGATGTATACTATATACTAAAAGAACATGAAAGTTACAAGTCAAATTCAGAAAGTTATATCTAATAAGCCTACAAAGAGGTGAAGTGGAATCATAAAAGTATACAATGACTCCAAAAGAAGGCAAAAAGAGAGGAAAAGGGGAATAAAGAACAGATAGGACAAATAGAAAACAAACAGCAAGATAACAGACTTAAACCTAACCACATCAATAATTACATTAAATGTAAAATGGTCTAAATATCCCAATTAAAGAATGTATAAATCAGATATAGTTTGGATTATAAAGCAAAACAGTTACATGTGAATTACAAAAAAAAATGCACTTTGAGTAGATACAATAGGTTCAGATGAAAAACATGCAAATAGATACATCATGGTAACACTAATCAAAAGAAAGCTGGAGTAGCTTTATTCATTTCAGACAAAGTGGAGTTCAGAAAAGGGAATATTACCGGGGATAACAAAGGTCAAGAGGACATAACAATCCTAAATATTTATGCACCTAATAGTAGAACTTCAAAACACATGAAGCAAAAATTGATAGAACTGCAAAGACAAATAAATAAATAAATAAACAACTATATTTGGAGATTTCAATATCCCTCCCTTAATCATTGATAGAACGAGTAGACAGTAAATCAGTAAGAATGTAGAAGATTTTAAGAATACTATTGACCAATTTGACCTAACTCTACCCAACAACGGCAGAATACACCTTCCCACATCCACATGGAATAGTTACCAAGTTAGATCATATTTCAAGCTAGAAAAGAAGTCTTAATAAACTTAAAAGGATTCAGGTCATCTAAAGTATGTTCTTTCCCAACAAAAGACATCACAGGGAAATAAAACTTCAAATCAACAGCTCTCATAAACATCGATGGAAAAATTCAAATAAAACCTTTAATAAATTGAACCAATATATTAAAAGGACAATGTCATGATCAAGTAGGCTTTATTCTGAGAATGCAAGGTTGGTTTAACATAAGAAAATCAATGTAATTCACCGTATTAACATTCTAAAAAAGAGTACTTATATGTTTATCTCATAAATGCAGGAAAGGTATCTGAAAATTCACATTCATTCCTCATAAAAACTCTCAGAAAATTAGGAGTAGAAGAGAACTTCTTCAATTTGATAGAGGTTATCGTTGAAAAACCTATAGCTAACATCATCCTTGGTAAAAGACTGAGTGCTTTTCCGCCAAGGTCAGAAACAAGACAAGAATGTCAGTTCTCACCACTTCTATTCAGAATTATTCTGGCGGTTCAAGCCAGTGAAAAAAGACAAGAAAAGAATCAAAAGAATATACACAAAATTAACATGCAAAGTTCAATTTTATCTCTGTATAATGGCAATGAACAATCAGAAATTTGAATAACTACCATTTACAACAGTACAAATACACAGAATACTTAAATCTGACAAAAGATGTTGTCAGATTTAAGTATTTTGTGTATGCTAAAAACTACAAAACATTTCTGAGAGAAATGAAATAAGACCTAAATAAATGGAGAGATATCCCCTGTACATAATTTCGAGGACTCGATATTGTCAAGTTGTTGATTGATCAATGAAATACAGTCAAAATTTCAGGAGGAATTTTTAGAGAAATTGAAAAAGTGATTTCAAAATTCATGAGGAAATGGGAAGGACCTAGCACAAAGAAACTATGGAAAGAGAACAAGATTGTAGGTCTAATGCTACTGACTTCAAGATTTATTATAAGGTTTTTGTAACTGAGACAGTGTGGTAATGATGTCAAGGTCAACAAATAGATGAACGGAACAGAATAGAAGATCCAGAAATAGATCTTTCTGTTTATCTTTCTATTTATCTTTCTATTTCTAGATCTAGAAAGATCTAGATCTTTCTAGATACTCAGCATATAATCTACAGTGACAAAGAGCAGATCATTGTTTGCCTGTGGTTGGCAGAGTGGCCCCGGGTGGGAGGAAGAGCCATACAGAAACACAGAAGCTTTGGGGAGTGATGTATATGTTCATTATTTTTATCGTGGTGATATTTTTATAGGTACCTATAGGTCAAAACTTTTCAAAAGCTACACTTTAAATATATGCTGTTTACTGTATGTCAACTATACCTCAATAAAGCAGTTTTTTAAAAAGCCCTAGTGCATCTTTTAAGTTACACAGAAGAATAAGAATAAAGGAGGAATAACTAACATCTACAGAGAGTCAGGAGATGCTAAGCATCTCTCCATCCACCTGTCCTTATTTTATCCTCAGGACAACCTTATGAGGTAGGTGCTGTTCTTAGCCCCTTTGTACAGATGAGAAAACTGGGTATCCCTCACTTTCCCAACGCCACATGCCCTGTAAGAAGGGAGGCCAGGATCTGACCCAGGCAGCTCATACAGAGCTCGAGCTCTGAACCACTGTGGGTGTTGATTTATTCTCATGTCTTGCCTTTGTCTTTTGCAGAGAAAAAGCACAGAAGAAGCCGCAATGGAGGAAGCTTTATCACCAGTCCAAAGTGGAAACGCTAGTGAAGCGGAGGTAGGGCTTGCGAGGGCCCTTCAGGGGGCCAGTGCGGCTCACTCCTCTCCACCTGCGTCTTCGTGCGCTTTCCTCGCCAGGCCTCCCGCCTTCTTTCCCAGTTCAGAGCCGCCTCCTTACTCAGGACCTGCTCCACAAAGCCTTCCTCGGTAAACTCTCACTCCACTGTCATGAGACCTTTATTCTATATCCCTTGCACAGCTTGGTCCTAGAAGTTACACTTTCTACATCAATAATTTGCAACCATTTCAGTAAATAGAATCTTTCTGTTCTTCCCATTGTCTAGAGAGAAAACATTTTGGAGGGGCAAACGTCTGTAGGAGTTTTCTCCTGCTCTACGTAGAGTACGTCCATGTACACACTTATGTGTCTGATGTGTCATTCACACGCATCTCTGGTTCCAGGAACTGCTTCCTCCTGTTACAGATTCAGGCCAAGGGGTGGTAGCATCTTCCACCAGCTGCCAGGAGCGGGACATGCTTCTGGAAGGAGTGGGCCCCAGGCGGGCACAGGTCCGCTTTCCGAGCCTCACATTGGCATGTGCTGCAGGTCCCCTACCAGCTCCTCTGGCACTGCTCACCCCCCAGCACCCTGAGGATGGGGGTTTCAGTGCCTGCTCTTTCCCTGGGGCTATTCCTGCAGGCAGGTCGCCACCTCCAGGGGCAGTTGGAGAATCAGCCCCCAGCTCCTCTGCCTTTTGGGTAGGATGGCTCCCAGGAGTGCTCTCCACATCTCCCCGAGGTCTTGGCGGGATTGACAATAACCCACTTGTTCATTGTGCCGCGTTGGGGTCCTTCTCTTCCCTCCTCACTCGCCCACTAGCCTCACAGAATTTCCTGGCATCGCTCCCTGTGTGAACTTAGCTCCTTTTGCTTCTGGGGAACACACATTAGGGTGTCCACTCCTCAGGGCACGCAGCAGAGGGGAGCAATCTCTCTCCAGTATTTCTAAGAGGGTAGCCATTCCTTTAGGGACCCAAACAAGGATGTGGAGGGGGTCAGGATGGTCCATACTGCATTAGATGCACTGGCATCCCAGAGGGTATCCGGGTCAACAAGCAGGATTGATCTCCCATGTTTATCTCCTCTCCTTTCTGGAAAAAACCACTGAAATAACCATAAGGGAAGAATAAGGGCACAAATCCACACAGACAAGAAGACTGGGAGAGGAGATATTGGAACACGAGCACTTTAAAGGTGTTTAGAAAGAAGGAAATCGATGGCGGGGTCTGCACTGGCTCTTCACAGCTGGGGAAGGTGGAGGCCGGGCACCGTGATGAGGAGGGATTCTCCACGTGTGCCCACAAAGAGCCCGGGCCCTGGGGCTTCTGCAGAAGGTGGGGCGAGGGCTCTGTGTGACAGTCTGCCAGGTGGTGTTGGGGACAATAGATTCCCTGCAGAGGACATTTAGCTTGTCAACTACCCCCCAAGTAAGGACCAGGTGATCGTTCTCTGAAGGGTCAAGCAGAAGCAGCTCCAAATCCAGTGCACGGTGCGAGGCTGTGCAATGGGGAAATACAGAGAACAGGCGGATCAGTGGGTTTCTCCATTTCACGTGGAGGAACCCCTGCCCTGTCCTCCCGCCCTGTTCTCCAAATACAGACACCAGCATAATAGTACTCAGAAATATAGAGGTAAAGGCCAAAAGAAAGGAAAAAGTTGAAAATGCTCGTCAATGGGGGAGTAGGAGGCTCCTGACTTTCTTTATAACCTTGTAATGCTAATATTAGTTTACTTTTTACCATACGCACGCATTACTTCAATTTCAAAGAACTCCGAGAGGATCTCGGAGTGAATCATGTTCCTCTCACTGAGCTGTAACACCTCCTTCGATGAATGAGACCTGACAGGACTCAGCACTGACTCTCCAGGTGGCTCCGGGCAATTGGCTCCCGGGGCTCCCCCTCACTAGCAAACCACCGGAACAGTCCCAAGATCCAAAAATTCTTGTAGCACAAAATCACAAGGAAAACTGGGGACAGAGGTGTTTTGCTTATATGGAATTAATACGCATGTAGTAGTCCCATGCTCTAACCTCTATCCAGGGATGCAGTTAAAATATGGATCCTGTATCAAAGACCAACTGAGACCGTTCATTTTCTGACCTTCGCGCGAGAACTTGTTTCCATCCTCAACAATTTTGAAATCTCACTAAGAACACCTCCTTAAAACCGGGCCTGGCTCGGGGCGGTTTGTTTCAGGTGAGGCAGTCACATCTGTCCTGGGAACAGTGTCCTGTGGAGACAAGGCAGCCACTAGCCCATTAAATGGTAGAAAATAAATAGGATTCCCAGTTCAGTTCCTCCTCTCTTGTTGCTGTAGGACGCAGAAAAACTCAGTCAGGAGTACAGTGTGGATTACACGGATTACTGCATCAGCAACACGAGCTCAGTATCCATCTCTCTGCCCGAAGAGACGAGCAACTTCCGCCCCATCTACAAGGGCGCCTCCACTGCCTTCTGCATCCAGCTGTTTTGTATTGACGAGAAGTACGAAGCAAGGTAAGCGCTGGTCTCCAGTGTGTCTGCCGCGCGAAGACCTTCTCCTGGCCTTGGTGGCCCAACACTGGAAGCCCCACTTCCAGACTCCAGCCCATAAAATTTGGGTCAGACCCACAGAACTGGGCTGCCCAGGGTCTGGAAAATCATCCCTTCCTCAGCCACATGCTGTTCCCCATTCTCTAGAGTTTGCATTTTGGGGGGACTTTGGGTTTAGGTTGCTGCTTGTCTGGAGTCTTTTAGTTGCAAGCAATAGAAAATCCAGCTGAAACTGGCTTTGGAAAAATGGAATAATTGCCTCACGTAAGAAAGGATAATCCAGTGGTGGGACCGATTTTCAGTGTGGCTTGATCTAGGACTTAGTAGATACCCCAGTCACAGGCCAGGCTTCTCACTCTACCCTCTACCCTATTCCTGAGCTGACGGCGGGGGGCCAGGCCAGGCCACGATGATGGCTTTGTCCCTTGCTTTGTGCTCCCCACTGAATCGGGGCTGGAGTCTCAATCTGAGAGGGGTGTTAGCAGGACACCCATCAACAATCCAGGGCAGCTGCCAGAGGTAGGAGGTCAGACGAGGCTTCCTGTCCCTCCAGAACCACCCCGTGTGCAGTGCTCGCTGCGCCCTGTAGTCTGGATTGGACCCCTGCCCTCGGTGCCAAGATTCCACAGCCCCTTTGGGATGCCCACATAGGCCACCATTCCGTCCACAGAGCAATGTTGAAAAGGAAAGACTGGCCCATTTTGATAGACTGGAAGCTTCCAGAGTATCTTTAAGATGACCAAGAGCACCGCTGGACACTCCCGTTTTAGAGGATATATTTAATCACATTCCCGTTCTCCTAGCTTTCCTTAGAACCATGCTTTTCTTGGACTTTTATCCTTTCAAGTTTTTGATTTCTTTGGAATTGAAATTCAATTGAAAGGTTGAAAAGGGAAATCTTTTTATTCTAATTATATTATAGACATCTAAAAAGCCTGTAAACCCTTCTAGATCTGTCGTGTATATGTATTTTCCCCTGTGCATTCGGATAAGATTGTGCTTTTTGAATTTTCAAACAAAAATTTGATGACCCATTATGGTTCGCCTATAAATACACACCTGCAGCTGGTCAGAAAATCTTTTGCATATAAAAGAGAAAAAGATCAGAGTAGCTTATAATATGCCCATGTCTCCCCCGCAGCACCTCCTAAAAGGAAGGGAGGGATCGTGTCCACAGAAAGACTATCTTGCTTTTTGAATGTGTAGAGATTTTTAATTGCTATAATAGTACTTTTGGTTCTAGAAAAACACTTCATTACTGACATTTGAAGCTTATGCCTTCTGCAGCTGATTACTATTCAGTTAGACACAAATTCTAGTTACTGGTTGGCTAATCACTGCCTAAGCGGGGAGAGCCATAGGTCTTTTTAAATGTGCACTGACAGTTTTTACTGTCTTGTTTACAGGTCACTGGACTTCATGAATTTTGTTTTCAGTCTTTTTCCTGTAAGTACATGTTGAATTTTGAGTAATATAATTGATTTTATAAGCTAGAAAAATGATAAAATAGTAGGATGCCATATTCATTGTCCAAACATTTAATCTGCTATGAATGTTAAGGTTGGAACCACTTCTCTGTTCTGAAAAAAAAGGTTGAATGACATGTCCTGAACTCTTAAAAGTAGAAAAGATTGTCATTTTCAATAATTTTTCAGTCACGCTGTTGTAATAGTTTTCTTTCAATGCATAATTTATTTTAGAGATTGCTTCATCAGTGTCTTATTACAATCAAATCATGAATAGAATGCTGGTAGTACATGAAAATGTCAGGAATTACTCTAAAGTGAGTTAGACGGTTGTATTACTTTATAGTTTGCTTTGGCTCAAAGAATGCTGACACCATTAGATTGCTTTTCTGAGGGTAGGAAAGTGGGAACTTGCAGTTGATCTTCTGGTTGGTGTCGCCTGACACATGGGATTGACTTGACCCTCTACGGTTGGTTGGTGGATGGCCCCAGGCAGGCACACAAGTGCAAACAAGGTTCTCCATCTCAGGTTGTCCAGGCCACCTCCTCCACTTTTGTTTCATGGTTGTCAAGGGATAGAGATTCTGACCAACCTCTCATCACTTTATTGGAGGGAAGAAAGTGGGGCAAGAAGACAATTTAGGTTCCTTAATTGGAGTTTTATGACTTTTTCCATGGCTGGTCTATCAGTTTAGTCAAGTCAAAAACCATGCTTCTTCAGTTAGCTAATTACAGGCAAATTATCTATTTTTTTATTTTTCCTCGATGTTCTTTATACCAAGGCTAAAAAACAAAATAGGTTTAATTCTGTTGCCTGAAAGCTATGTGATCATAGATTGTATTTCCTCATTTTGTTAAGATGATGAAGACTTGGCAATGATGTTTTCCATCGTAATTTTTTTGAATTAATTTTGAAGCTCATAAAACACTGTAGATGACCCTGAGGGAGGGTTTGCAAAGCCGGCTTCCCTCCGAGATGCCCCAAAGTAAATTCAGTAAGTTCAATTCATTCCTATTTTGAAGTCCATGCAGAGACAGATCTTCAGTATTATTACAAAAGCAATGCTGGCTTTAAGGTAGTAAAAGACATGTTTACTTTTTAATTAATTATTTCAGGATATGGGGAGACAGAAACAAAATACCTTCGTTACTTCATCCTTAATCCTTCCCATCCATGTTGAAGCAACTCATTACGTTCATTCTCTTTTATGGCTGAGTAGTATTCCATTGTGTATATATACCACATCTCCTTTATCCATTCATCTCTCAATGGACATTTTGGTTGTTTCTATGTCTTGGCTATTGTGAATAGTGCTGCGATGAACATTGAGGTGCATGTGTCTTTTTGAATTAGAGTTTTGTCTGGGTATATGTCCAGGAGTGGGATTGCTGGATCATATGGTAGGAATTACTCATTTCTCCCAGAGGAAGCCCCCCAGGGCTTGGCACTTGGTCCTTATTTTCAGCTTGAGTATTTCGACAACGTGACTCGCAAGTTCCCCAGAAGGAGCTGTGTTGTTTTGCTAGAAAGAAGGAAGATCAGGTGAAAGAGTGATTCACTCCTTTGGGTTGCACATGTGTCCCCAGGGTTTTGGATTCGCCCAGGCAAGGCCTTCACAGGGTTCAGGAGGAGATGAGACGCCAAAGGGACAAATTAGCTCTGGGAAGAGCAAGCTGCTTCTGCAGGCACCTGGCAGAGGGTCACGGTGGACGTGAGGAGCACAGACAGTCCATGGCAGCACTGTCCCATAGACAACAAACTCTAAATGTTCCAGCAGCCACATTATAAAAAAAAAAGTAAAAAGACACAGGTGAAATCAATTTTAATAATATATTTTACTTAATGCAATATGTCCAAAATTTAATGATTTTAATATGTAATCAGTATGCAGAAGTATTAATGAGATCTTGTACATCCATTTTCTCAGTTTTTAAAATCCAATGTGTATTTTACATTTAGGGCACATCTCTATACGAGCACTAAATTGTCATCAGAAATCCTCACTCTGCTTCTAGATTTTGTAAAATTTACAGTGGAATGAGTAGATTCACATACCCAAATTGTTCTAAACATACATAAAACTTTTCCAATAACTGAACTGAGTATCAGTTTTTATTTTATTATTTTTTTCTTTTCCATTATGGTTTATTATAGGATATTGAATGTAGTTCCCTGTGCTATACAGTAGGACCTTGTTGTTTATCCATTCCATATGTAATAGTTTGCATCTACTAACCCCAAACTCCCTGTCCAACCTTCCCCCACACCCCCTTCCCCGTGGCAACCATAAGCCTGTTCTCCATGTCTGTGAGTCTGTTTCTGTTTCATACATAGGTTCATTTGTGTCACGTTTTAGATTCCATGTATAAGTGATATCACTTGGTATTTGTCTTTCTCTTTTTGACTTACTTCGCTTAGTATGATAATATCTAGGTCAATCCATGTAGCTGCAAATGGCATTATTTCGTTCTTTTTTATGGCTGAGTAGTATTCCACTGTGTATATATACCACATCTCCTTTATCCATTCATCTGTCAATGGACATATCGATTTTTTCTATGTCTTGGCTATTGTGAATAGTGCTGCAGTGAACATTGAGGTGCATGTGTCTTTTTGAATTAGAGTTTTGTCCGGGTATGTGTCCAGGAGTGGGATTGCTGGATCATATGGTAGCTCTATGTTTGTTTACTTTTTTGAGGAATCTCCATAATGTTCTCCATAGTGGCTGCACCAATTTACATCCCCACCAACAATGTAGGAGGGTTCCCAAGTATCAGTTTTGAAATGTAAATTTAATCAAATGAAATAAAATTAAAAATTCGGTTCCCCAGTCTCACTAGCCACATTCCAAATGCTTGGTGGCCAGACTCAGCTCCTGGCCAGCATATTGGACAGCACAGATACAGGTCAGGACACGCAGATCCCACTGCCCAGGTTAACCAGCCCTTAGATCTCATCACCCAAGTGGGACTGTGCCCTGATAAAATGCACAGACATCCATTGATGTGTAATCACAGGACTTTAGAGCAGAAAAGGCCTGGAGCACCACGCTCTCATCTCACAGAGGTGGGGACCACGGCTGGCAGCTGGTGCAGCATTACTTGGTAAACGCAGGGCCTTTGCCATGATACTGAGCAGCCTCATCACTCCTGGATACAAGTGAATTTGCAAATGCAAACATCCTTAGTTTAAAACTGTACTTCTGGAAAAGAGCTGTGCTGAATGGGTCCTGTGATTCACAATATGCCTTTATTCGGGTTTCAGTCAAACACAGATATTTTCTCCATATTCTTTTTTTTTTTTTTTTTTGCGGTATGCGTTCCTCTCACTGTTGTGGCCTCTCCCGTTGCGGAGCACAGGCTCCATACACGCAGGCTCAGTGGCCATGGCTCACGGGCCCAGCTGCTCCACGGAATGTGGAATCTTCCCGAACCGGGGCACGAACCCATGTCCCCTGAATCAGCAGGCAGACCCTCAACCACTGCGCCACCAGGGAGGCCCTTCTCCATATTCTTGCAATTGCTTATCCCCTGAATTTTCTGATTACTTTCCAAATGATAGGAATCTTTAACTTGAATACCATCTCCTTTACACATTTTACTCCTATTTAGTGTTTTATGGCAGGAACTTGTTTAGTGATAAATGATTTGTATCTGGTCTCCAATCACGCCAGGACAAGAACTTCTGCATCATTTCTCTGCCACATCTCACCCCTGAGTTTGCCCTCATACAGAACTTCGTGAAGATTGTCCCCTTCAACAACTGCACCCTGGACCAGGACCTCTACGTCTTCCATCGGGCAGGATTGCTCAAGTAAGCAGATGCGCGTTTGGCCGAAAGATAGTCCATGAAATTTAAAAAAGAGAATGGAACAGGAGCTCCGTGACATTTTAATTTAATGATTTATTTTTAAAATTGTCTTATTGGCGGAGGACTTGATCAAGTGATTTTAACCAGTCCATTTAGGGGAAGAGTCATGGTGAAAGTTGCTGGTCTAGTCAGATATTAGAGCATAATCTAACTCCAAAATAGTCAGAACAATAGCCATGTTGACATTTCTATGGCTGGAACAAGGTAACACAAGAAAGAGTCCCACTGCAGACCCCAATAGAGTAAGAATTGAACGTGTGTCTGTGTGTAAAGGTATTATAGACTGATGTATATGATGGCATTTGTGTTACAGTGAGAAAAGGAAGGATTATTTTGTAAATGGTGGGACAAAATAAAGACAGAAATGTTCTTCATATTCTACAGTAAAATAGATTCCCAAGTGATCGAAGAGTTAAATGTAGATATTGCAATAGTTAAAAATTAGAAACTGTTACCTACAGTGCTAGGTTCTGGGCCAGATTCTGAGAATACAGCAATGAACAGCCTACTGGTTGTCCCACATCCTTTCAAAGCTTATAAACACTCCTGTAAAAGTAAAACTGCATCTGCGATGGGTGTACCAGCAGTGGGTCTGTGGGACTATGGAGACGTATCATTGGGAGATGCAGCCCAGTCAGAGGAAGCTTTCCTGAGGAAGGACGCTGAGTTCTAGACAAGGAGTGTGAGTGAAGATTGAACTTGATTGTGCCTCAGGATGGGGAAGGTCTTTTTAGAACATGGAAGAAAAAAATTAAGATTTTTTTTTTCTTTTTTTTTTTTTACTATATGAAACTTCAGAACCACTCTAATTTAATTAAAATGCAGCTGACTAGTGGAAGGATATTTTTAACAAATATAACAGACACAAGGTTGGTATATTTTATATATAAAGAGCTTTAATAAATCAATTAGAAGACTATTTAACACCAAAATAGAAAAACTAACCCCCCCACACAAATGGCCAGACTGTTTGCATATGAAAGAAACAAAAAATCAGTGGGTATTAAAAAATCTTCAAACTTATTGCTAATAAGGGAAAAGAAACAAAAGCAAGAATGAGACATCATTTTTGGTCAGTTGGCAAGAATTAGAATATAGAAACATTCAATTCTAATGAGAAAAATGTAACTCTTGTCAGAATGTAAATAGACATAAAATTTCAAAGGGCAATTTGGCCAGAACATTAAGGTAGTTTATATTTTTTCACTCGTTACTTCCACTCCTAGAAACATATCCTAAGAAACTTGTTGCAGAGATGCAAACAAAAATTTACATCTGAGGATTAAAGAACATTGGAAATACTCCAAACATCCAGTAGTAAGAGAATGTTTAAATACTTTATGGTACCTATAGGAAGTAATCTATAACTATGCTTACAGTTCATTTTAAAACTATCTAATGATTAGAAAATGCTCAGAATGTAATGTTAGGGTAGAAAACCTATCAAATGAAACAGCATTTAAATATGACCAAAATTTCTAAAGAAGGAAAAAATGCTTGAACAAAGTAGACTAAAAGGACACGTGCAGATGTAGTTCATGCCGCCCAGGCCCCCTCGTTCAGGACTAATTTCGCACCTGCGGGATGTGTGGGCACCACCAGCTCAAAGCTGGGTCCCCTGCCGAGGAGACTGCCCTGGACAGAAGAGAGGGCTTTGCCCAAGGTCCACCCTCCTGAGGGCAGCCTGCATCCAGCAACTAGTCTGTGTGTGTGGAGCGGGGGGAGGGACACCTCTGAAGGGTCTTCCCAGGGCCAGGACGCCCCGAGGTGTCAGCTGGGCATTTGTTGTGACCCCGTGGCTTGCAGTCCGTCTTCACCTCTTCCCCGACCTGCCCTGCCCCTCCCCAGAGGTGTGGAGGGTCCCAGGAGCCACCCTCATCACCCCCAGCAGGCAGATCTCTGTGTGAGGCTGCCTCCTGGGGAACCCGGCCAGCGGCGCTAGAGATGGCCCGTGGTTGCCTCGGGGTGGTAGGAGGACTGTCGTGGGTGATTTTTAATTTCCTTTCTCACATTGCCTAAATTTTGGAATTTTCCTATACCAACATTGGATATAGCAAGTGGTTGAAACCCATCAAAGAGGCTTAAGTAACTGGAGAATTTATTACTACACAGAACCAAGGGAAGACTCCGAGGGCAATTCAGGTTCCATACGTGGATTATTAGCCCTGTTGGATCTATCTCTTCCGGGTTGACCCCTTCTCAGACACAGTGGTCACGGGATGAGACCCTTTATCACTTAAGTCCACCAGGTGAAGAGTGGTGGGGATGCTTCTGTTCAGAAGCCCCAACACAGCAGTCTTACTGCATCTCAGTGGCTCAGATTGGCCCTCTGCTGGCTGACTTTGAACCCATCACCGGGGCAGAGGCTGCTGGTTGGCATCCTTGGGTCTGGTCCCAAAGCTCAGGGCTGGGTGGGGGAGGGGTGCATCACCTATACAAATGTGGAGGCTTTTCTGGAGAAATGGGCAATGGAGCTGCTCCCCACACTTCCATCTTGGAATAGGACCAACTCGATCAATAGAAAGTGAACAGTAGATCTATTACAGGAACAATGTCAATACCGTCCATTTTCTATAGTTTAACTTTTTCAAGCTGTCTTATTCACATAGTCTCATTCTTACAAAATATTATGGAGCTCATCAAACTCTGCATTTAAAATGGGTATATTTAATTGTATGTAAATTATGCCTCAGTAAAGCTGTTACAAAATCTTGTGACAAAGGGATTGGTAGAGTAGTTTCAGAGAGCTTTCTCTATAATTGATATATTAGCCTTTTAAGTGAAACTTTGAGGAACCTTCTAAATGATCACTTTATAATTGGGGAATGGTTAAATGAATTTTGGCATATTCATTCAGTACATTATTATGCAGATTTTGAAAAAATAAAAACAGATCTATATCATACTGTATGGAATAATAGCTGGGATGGTGAGAAAAGCAAGGGTCAGATGATAATAGTAATAATCGTAATGACAGCTTACATTTATGGAAGGTTTGTAGTGTTTCAAGGACTTTCTTAATCACTTTCCATGTGTCTTTACGCACAGTGACCTTATTAGCTAGATACCATTATTATTATCCCCATCTTACAGGTAAGGAAACTGAGACACAGAGAGGTTAAGTAACTAGTCCAAAATGCACACAGCAGAAAGTAGCAGAGCTGGAACTGGAACAAAGGCAGCCGGCTTCCAGAGCCAACTCATAACTGCCTCACGTCTTGCTTCCTATGCTGTGTTTTCAGTGTAAAGCTGTTGTAGCAGAGAGACCCTAAAGCACAGTGGCTTGAGCCAGAGGACAGTTCCGCCTCTACCACACAGTGGTCCAGACAGGAACAGGTGGTCTAAGGAGAGTCATGGCTTTTCCCCACAGAGCTGTCCAGGGACCCAGTTACTTCTCTCATTGCTCCTCCATCTCATAGAGCAAGGGTCTCACCTACTGTCTGTGTGGAGAGTCAGGGGTCTGCGAATTTGGATGGGAAGAAAAATTACATCTTTCTGTTACTAACCTCTGATTGAAGTTTGACGTGTCCTTCCACTGTGAATGGAGGCAACAAACCTCAGAAGTGTCAGCGAAGCCGTGACTTTGTAGCCCGTGGAAGCCACGGATATTCTCCTGTCACCTTACGGTTGTCGCAGATGTCTCAAAACATGGATGCTCGTCATACTTTGACATTTCAGTAAATTTATTCTCAACCAAAACTTGTTACTTGATGCATTGATGAGGAGGCACAGATATTACCAAAACACACATTTTAAAAAACATTTTGATAGCTCTACTTGATATAATTTGTTGTCTTTGATTTTACACGTTGAAAAGCATCCGTCTGAGAAGGGGTCCCGAGCATCCCCAGACTGTCAGAGGGGCCCATGGGGCACACAAGTGTTAGACTGCCGTCAGAGTGAGCTCTTTTCCTCTTGGTGCTGTGAGCCGGCTTGGGGCACTGTAGTCACATGTTAGCCACGGGGAAGGGTGCAAAGAGAAAGGGAGGGGAAGACTGTCCTCTTACGGAAGTTACATCACTTCTTGTCACAGTCTGTGCTCGGGAAGTTGGTTGCATGGCCCTGCCGAGCCGCGGGGGAGGCCGGGGGACAAGTTGCTGGAGGGTCAGATGTGCGCCCGGCAAAAACTCAGTTGACTCAGTTATTAAAAGGGAGAAGGCGAGAGGGAAACTGGGGGACCATCGTATCTAGTTTTTATCTTGCATATGTAAAGATGTTCTAGAAGGGTCCACGGGACTTTATTAACCTTTTGTGCTTCTGAGGAGCAGGACAGAGGCGTGAGGGGTGTAGATGGCGACGTACTCTTTGCTTTCTGTCTGTCGGTTCCGTTTGATTTTTTCCATTAATAAACTTTATTTTTTAGAGCAGTTTTAGGCTCACAGTACAACTGAGCAGAAAGTGCAGAGGGTTCCTACAGACCCCTTCCCCAGTCCCCCCAAAGACTCTCCCACAGTTAACATCCCACACCAGAGCTACACCATTTGTACCATCAAGGAACCTACAGGGACTCACCATTATCAACCGGAGTCCACAGTTTACATGAGGGCTCACTCTTCTGTCGTGCACTCTCTGGGTCTGGACAAATGTGCAATAACGTAGCCACCACCATACTATCATACAGAGTAGTTTCTAAAAATGCCCTCTGCTCCCCCTATCCATCCCTCTCTCCTTCCCCACAGCCTCTGGCAACCACTGGTCTTTCTCCTGTCCCCATAGTTTTGCCTTTTCTAGAATGTCATAGTTGGAATCCTACAGTACGTGGCCTTTACAGATTGGCCTCTTTCAGTTAGTAATGAATATTTTAATGTTCCTCCATGTCTCTTCGTGGCTTGATAGCTTATTTCTTTTTAGCCCTGAATAATATTCCATTGTCTAGATGGACCACATTTTATTTATCCAGTCACCTACTGAAGGACAGCTTGGTTGCTTCCAAGTTTTGGCAGTTATGAGTTTCAGCAATTATGAATCTATGTGCAGGATTTTGTATGGGTGTAGGTTTTCAGCTCATTTGGGTATATACCAAAGAGCACAACTTTAGATTGTATGGTAAGAATATTGAGTTTTGTAAGAAACTGTCTCACTGTCTTCCAAAGTCCTCCACCATTTTGCATTCCCGCCAGCAACGAAGGGGAGTTCCTGTTTCCTCACATCCTCGCCAGCATTTGTCAGTGTTTTGAATTTTCGCCATTCTCATAGGTGGGTAGTGGTATCTTGTTTTAATTCGCGTTTCCATACTGACTTATGGTGTTGAGCATCTTTTCGTTTGCTATTTGCCATGTGTATGTCTACTTTGGAGAGGTGTCTGTTCATATCTTCTGCCCTTTTTTAAGATTGGGTTGTTCATTTATGTCTGATTTTTAAAAAATTATGAGCATGCATTACTTCCATAATAGAAAGTGTAGTTAATTTTTAATCACTGAGATTTTAAATTTTACTATGACTCAGGTGAAACTTTCATTAGAATGTTCTTTATGCTCTCTGCATTCTTACATAGAGTGTATTGGTGGCATTTTCTTACGACTTGGGCTTCTCTTTATGAATAAATACACGCTGATGAGAGCAACCAGATGACGGGATCAGGGTCGGGCCATGGGTCTGCCTGAGGTAGTGGTCTTGTTCTTAGTGGCTTAATTACTTAATTCACAGTCATATTCTTTTCTTGTACACTCTCTCTCTTATTTACTATGTACGTGTATTGCTTTTATTAACAATTAAGTTTAAGCTTTTAAAGCGATGAGGCTTTCAACACTTGTCTGGAAATTAGTCCTGGTTGCAGCATGGCCCTAGTTTTTCTTTGCAACCATTTGCAGTGTCAGCTTCGTTTTTGTTTTGTTTTAATCACTTACGTATAAAGTTGGAGCAAATCATGTACACCTGGGTTCTTTTCTGAAAAATTAAAGACTTACAAACCGAAGTAGTTTCTGTGCCTTTAGAAGATCATGACCTTTGTCACCATTCCCATCTGAACCCTCATTGGGAGCTTTCCTTTGTTGCTGTGAGTTTTGTCGCCAGCCCAGTGACAACTGCACACCCGGTTCTCAGCGTGTCCAGTCTTTGCACTTTTACTCTTGTTCCTGTCTCTCTTGTGGCCATGGCAGCAGGTCACTGTTCTCTAGAGCAAGCTTAGATTTTTAATTCTTTAAGTTCTAAACACAAAGAGCTTTACAAATGTTAGGAATGGTAGTTTTGCCTGTAGGATCGTTCAGCTCATAATGGGAACACGATATCAGAACCGGCTTCTTCCCATGCTCTTTTTTTTTTTTTTTTGAAAATCTATAAAAATTATTATTATATTTAACATCTTTATTGGAGTATAATTGCTATACAATGGTGTGTTAGTTTCTCCTTTATAACAAAGTGAATCAGTTATACATATACATATATCCCCATATCTCTTCCCTCTTGCGTCTCCCTCCCTCCCACCCTCCCTATCCCATCCCTCTAGGTGGTCACAAAGCACCGAGCTGATCTCCCTGTGCTATGCAGCTGCTTCCCACTAGCTATCTATTTTACATTTGGTAGTGTATATATGTCCATGCCACTCTCTCACTTTGTCCCAGCTTACCCTTCCCCCTCCCGATATCCTCAAGTCCATAAGTCCATTCTCTAGCAGGTCTGCGTCTTTATTCCCGTCTTACCCCTAGGTTCTTCATGACTTTTTTTTTTTTCTAGATTCCATATATATGTGTTAGCATACAGTATTTGTCTTTCTCTTTCTGACTTACTTCACTCTATAAGACAGACTCTAGGTCCATCCACCTCACTACAAATAACTCAATTTCGTTTCCTATTATGGCTGGGTAATACTCCATTGTATATATGTACCACATCTTCTTTATCCGTTCATCTGTTGATGGACACTTAGGTTGCTTCCATGTCCTGGCTATTGTAAATAGAGCTGCAGTGAACATTTTGGTACATGACTCTTTTTGAATTATGGTTTTCTCAGGGTATATGCCTAGTAGTGGGATTGCTGGGTGGTATGGTAGTTCTATTTTTAGATTTTAAGGAACCTCCATACTGTTGTCCATAGTGGCTGTATCAATTTACATTCCCACCAACAGTGCAAGAGGGTTCCCTTTTCTCCACACCCTGTCCAGCATTTATTGTTTGTAGATTTTTTGATGATGGCCATTCTGACTGGTGTGAGATGATATCTCAATGTAGTTTTGATTTGCATTTCTCTAACGATTAATGATGCTAAGAATTCTTTTATGTGTTTGTTGGCAATCTATATATCTTCTTTGGAGAAATGTCTATTTAGGTCTTCTGCCCATTTTTGGATTGGGTTGTTTGTTTTTTTGATGTGGAGCTGCATGGAGCTGCTTGTAAATTTTGGAGATTAATCCTTTGTCAGTTGCTTCATTTGCAAATATTTTCTCCCACTCTGAGGGTTGTCTTTTCATCTTGCTTATGGTTTCGTTTGCTGTGCAAAAGCTTTTAAGTTTCATTAGGTCCCATCTGTTTATTTTTGTTTTTATTTACGTTTCTCTAGGAGGTGGGTCAAAAAGGATCTTGCTGTGATTTATGTCATAGAGTGTTCTGCCTATGTTTTCCTCTAAGCGTTTGATAGTGTCTGGCCTTATATTTAGGTCTTTAATCCATTTTGAGTTAATTTTTGTGTATGGTGTTAGGAAATGTTTTAATTTCATTTTTTTACATGTAGCTGTCCAGTTTCCCAGCACCACTTATTGAAGAGACTGTCTTTTCTCCATTGTATATTCTTGTCTCCTTTATCAAAGATAAGGTGACCATATGTGTGTGGGTTTATCTCTGGACTTTCTATGTTGTTCCATTGATCTATATTTCTGTTTTTGTGCCAGTACCATACTGTCTTGATTACTGTAGCTTTGTAGTATAGTCTGAAGTCAGGGAGCCTGATTCCTCCAGCTCGGTTTTTCCTCCTCAAGATTGCTTTGGCTGTTTGGGGTCTTTTGTGTTTCCATACAATTGTGAAATTTTTTGTTCTAGTTCTGTGAAAAATGCCAGTGGTAGTTTGATAGGGATTGCATTGCGTCTGTAGATTGCTTTGGGTAGTACAGTCATTTTCACAGTGTTGATTCTTCCAATCCAAAAACATGGTATATCTCTCCATCTATTTGTATCATCTTTAATTTCTTTCATCAGTGTAATTTTCTGCATACAGGTCTTTTGTCTCCTTAGGTAGGTTTATTCCTAGATATTTTAGTCTTTTTGTTGCAATGGTAAATGGGAGTGTTTTCTTTATTTCACTTTCATATTTTTCATCATTAGTGTATAGGGATGCAAGAGATTTCTGTGCATTAATTTTGTATCCTGCTACTTTACCAAATTCATTGATTAGCTCTAGTAGTTTTCTGGCATCTTTAGGATTCTCTATGTATAGCATCATGTCATCTGCAAACAGTGACAGCTTTACTTCTTCTTTTCTGATTTGGATTCCTTTTATTTCTTTTTCTTCTCTGTTTGCTGTGGCTAAAACTTTCAAAACTATGTTGAATAATAGTGGTGAGGGTGGGCAACCTTGTCTTCTTCCTGATCTTAGTGGAAATGGTTTCACTTTTTCACCATTGAGGACGATGTTGGCTTTGGGTTTGTCATATATGGCCTTTATTATGTTGAGGCAAGTTCCCTCTATGCCTGCTTTCTGGAGGGTTTTTTATCATAAATGGGTGTTGAATTTTGTTGAAAGCTTTCTCTGCATCTATTGAGATGATCATATGGTTTTTCTCCTTCAATTTGTTAATATGGTGTATCACATTGATTGATTTGCGTATATTGAAGAATGCTTGCATATCCTGGGATAAACCCCACTTGATCATGGTGTATGATCCTTTTAATGTGCTGTTGGATTCTGTTTGCTAGTATTTTGTTGAGGATTTTTGCATCTGTGTTCATCAGTGATATTGGCCTGTAGTTTTCTTTCTTTGTGACATCTTTATCTGGTTTTGGTATCAGGGTGATGGTGGCCTCGTAGAATGAGTTTGGGAGTGTTCCTCCCTCTGCTATATTTTGGAAGAGTTTGAGAAGGATAGGTGTTAGCTCTTCTCTAAATGTTTGATAGAATTCTCCTGTGAAGCCATCTGGTTCTGGGCTTTTGTTTGTTGGAAGATTTTTAATCCCAGTTTCAATTTCAGTGCTTGTGACTGGTCTGTTCATATTTTCTATTTCTTCCTGGTTCAGTGTCAGAAGGTTGTGTATTTCTAAGAATTTGTCCATTTCTTCCAGGTTGTCCATTTTATTGGCATATAGCTGCTTGTAGTAATCTCTCATAATCCTTTGTATTTCTGCAGTGTCAGTTGTTACTTCTCCTTTTTCATTACTAGTTCTATTGATTTGAGTCTTCTCCCTTTTTTTTTTCTTGTTGAGTCTGGCTAATGGTTTATCAATTTTTGTTTATCTTCTCAGAAAACCAGCTTTTAGTTTTATTGATCTTTGCTATCGTTTCCTTCATTTCTTTTTCATTTATTTCTGATCTGATCTTTATGATTTCTTTCCTTCTGCTAACTTTGGGGTATTTTTGTTCTTCTTTCTCTATTGCTTTAGGTGTAAGGTTAGGTTGTTTATTTGAGATGTTTCTTGTTTCTTAAGGTAGGGTTGTAGTACTATAAACTTCTCTCTTAGAACTGCTTTTGCTGCATCCCATAGGTTTTGGGTCGTCGTGTTTTCATTGTCATTTGTTTCTAGGTATTTTAAAATTTCCTCTTTGCTTTCTTCAGTGATCTCTTGGTTATTAAGTAGTGTATTGTTTAGCCTCCATGTGTTTGTGTTTCTTACAGATATTTTCCTGTAATTGATATCTAGTCTCATAGCATTGTGGTTGGAAAAGATATTTGATACGATTTCAATTTTCCTAAATTTACCAAGGCTTGATTTGTGACCCAAGATATGATCTATCTTGGAGAATGTTCCATGAGCACTTGAGAAGAATGTGTATTCTGTTTTTGAATGGAATGTCCTGTAAATATCAGTTAAGTCCATCTTATTTAATGTATCATTTAAAGATTGTGTTTCCTTATTTATTTTCATTTTGGATGATCTGTCCATTGGTGAAAGTGTGGTGTTAAAGTCCCCTTCTATGATTGTGTTACTGTCGATTTCCCCTTTTATGGCTGTTAGCATTTGCCTTATGTATTTTTTTTTCCCTTATGTATTGAGGTGCTCCTATGTTGGGTGCATAAATATTTATAATTGTTATATCTTCTTCTTGGATTGATCCCTTGATCATCATGTAGTGTCCTTCTTTGTCTCTTGTAATAGTCTTTGTTTTAAAGTCTATTTTGTCTGATACGAGTATTGCTACTCCAGCTTTCTTTTGATTTCCATTTGCATGGAATATCTTTTTCCGTCCCCTCACTTTCAGTCTGTATGTGTCCCTAGGTCTGAGGTGGGTCTCTTTTAGACAGCATATATACGGGTCTTGTTTTTGTATGCATTCAGCCAGTCTATGTCTGTTGGTTGGAGCATTTAATCCATTTACATTTAAGGCAATTATCAATATGTATGTTCCTATTACCATTTTCTTAATTGTTTTGGGTTTGTTATTGTAGGTCTTTTCCTTCTCTTGTGTTTCCTGCCTAGAGAAGTTCCTTTAGCATTTTTTGTAAAGCTGGTTTGGTGGTGCTGAACTCTCTCAGCTTGTGCTTGTCTGTAAAGGTTTTAATTTCTCCATCAAATGTAAATGAGATCCTTGCTGGGTAGCGTAATCTTGGTCGTAGGTTTTTCTCCTTCATCTCTCTAAATATGTCCTGCCACTCCCTTCTGGCTTGCAGAGTTTCTGCTGAAAGATCAGCTGTTAACCTTATGGGGATCTCCTTGTATGTTATTTGTTGTTTTTCCCTTGCTGCTTTTAATATTTTTTCTTTGTATTTAATTTTTGGTAGTTTGATTAATATGTGTCCTGGCATGTTTCTCCTTGGATTTATCCTGTATGGGACTTTCTGTGCTTCCTGGACTTGATTAACTATTTCCTTTCCCATATTAGGGAAGTTTTCAACTATAATCTCTTCAAATATTTTCTCAGTCCCTTTCTTTTTCTCTTTTTCTTCTGGGACCCCTATAAGTCGAATGTTGGTGTGTTTAATGTTGTCCCAGAGGTCTCTTAGACTGTCCTCAATTCTTCTCATTCTTTTTTCTTTATTCTGCTCTGCAGTAGTTATTTCCACTATTTTATCTTCCAGGTCACTTATCCGTTCTTCTGCCTCAGTTATTCTGCTATTGATCCCTTCTAGAGAATTTTTAATTTCATTTATTGTGTTGTTCATCACTGTTCGTTTGCTCTTTAGTTCTTCTAGGTCCTTGTTAAACGTTTCTTGTGTTTTCTCCATTCTATTTCCAAGATTTTGGATTATCTTTATTATCATTATTCTGAATTCCTTTTTCAGGTAGACTGCCTATTTCCTCTTCATTTGTTAGGACTGGTGGGTTTTTACCTTGCTCCTTCATCTACTGTGTGTTTCTCTGTCTTCTCATTTTGCTTAACCTACTGTGTTTGGGGTCTCCTTTCTGCAGGCTGCAGGTTCGTAGTTCCTGTTGTTTTTGGTGTCTGTCCCCAGTGGCTAAGGTTAGTTCAGTGGGTTGTGTAGACTTCCTGGTGGAGGGGACTAGTGCCTGTGTTCTGGTGGATGAAGCTGGATCTTGTCTTTCTGGTGGGCAGGTCCACATCTGGTGGTGTGTTTTGGGGTGTCTGTGGCCTTATTGTGATTTTAGGCAGACTCTCTGCTAATGGATGGGGTTGTGTTCCTGTCTTGCTAGTTGTTTGGCATAGGGTGTCCTGTACTGTAGCTTGCTGGTCATTGAGTGGAGCTGGGTCTTGACGTTGAGGTGAGATCTCTGAGAGATTTTCACCATTTGATATTATGTAGAGCTGGGAGATCTCTTGTGGACCAGTGTCCTGAACTTGGCTCTCCCACCTCAGAGGCACAGCCCTGACGCCTGGCTGGAGCACCAAAAGCCTGTCATCCACACGGCTCAAAATAAAAGGGAGAAAAAAAAGAAAGAAAGAAAGAAAGAAGATAAAATAAAATAAAGTAAAATAAAATAAAGTTACTGAAATAAAAAATAATTATTAAAAAAATTATTTTAAGTAATAAAAAATTTTAAAAAAGAAAGAAAGAAAGAAGAGAGCAACAAAACCAAAAAAATCCACCAATGATAACAGGTGTTAAAAACTATACTAGGAAAAAACAAAAAAAAACGGACAGACAGAACCCTAGGACAAATGCTAAAAGCAAAGCTATACAAACAAAATCACACACAGAGCATACACATACACGGTCACAAAAAGAGAAAAAGGTAAAAAAATACATATATATCGTTGCTCCCAAATTCCACCACCTCAATTTGGGATGATTTGTTGTCTATTCAGGTATTCCACAGATGCAAGTTACATCAAGTTGATTGTGGAGATTTAATCTGCTGCTCCTGAGGCTTCTGGGAGAGATTTCCCTTTCTCTTCTTTGTTCGCACAGCTCCTGGGGTTCAGCTTGGATTTGGCCCCGCCTCTGCGTGTAGGTCGCCTGAGGGCGTCTCTTCTTCGCTCAGACAGGACGGGGTTAAAGGAGCAGCTGCTTCAGGGGCTCTGGCTCACTCAGGCCGCGGGGAGGGAGGGGTGCGGATGCGGGGCAAGCCTGCGGCGGCAGAGGCCTACGTGATGTTGCATCAGCCTGAGGTGCGCCGTGCGTTCTCCCAGGGAAGTTGTCCTTTAAGCAGCGCTCTTAATCCCCTCTCCTCGCGCACCAGGAAACAAAGAGGCAAGAAAAAGTTTCTTGCCTCTTCGGCAGCTCTAGACTTTTTCCCGGACCCCCTCCCGGCTAGCCGTGGTGCACTCGCCCCCTTCAGGCTGTGTTCATGCCGCCAACCCCAGTCCTCTCCCTGCGCTCCGACCCGAAGCCCAAGGCTCCACTCCCAGCCCCGCCCGCCCTGGCGGGTGAGCACACAAGCCTCTCGGGCTGGTGAGTGTTGGTCGGCACTGATCCTCTGTGCGGGAATCTCCCCGCTTTGTCGTCCGCACCCCTGTCGCTGTGCACTCCTCTGCGGTTCCGAAGCTTTCCCCTCCACCGCCTGCAGTCTCCGCCCGCGAAGGGGCTTCCTAGTGTGTGGAAACCTTTCCTCCTTCATGGCTCCCTCCCACTGATGCAGGTCCCGTCCCTATTCTTTTGTCTCTGTTTTTTCTTTTTTCTTTTGCCCTACCCAGGTACGTGGGGAGTTTCTTGCCTTTTGGGAAGTCTGAGGTCTTCTGCCAGCGTCCAGTAGGTGTTCTGTAGGAGTTTTTCCACGTGTAGATGTATTTCTGGTGTATTTGTGGGGAGGAAAGCGATCTCCACGTCTTACTCTTCCGCCATCTTGAAGCTCTGTCAATCAATGTGATTTTTAGTAGACAGTACAGGTGTCTTAATGACTAAGAAAAAAAGGAGCTATGGAGGTCAGAAATCCAGAACACCAAACACTGGGGCTATAGGTGCTGCTGCAGTGGGCTGGCTGGGGCTCGCCTTCCCTCTGCTGCCTCCACCAAGGCCGGGATGCAGCTGGTGGTGGCGGCGCTAGTGGGCGGCTGGACTGCCGTCTACCTGACAGACTTGGTGCTGAAAGTGACAACCTTGGGTCTAAGGACAAGCCCACGGTACCCAGGGTCGGGGCACAAGGCCCGAGGCCTTTTCTCTTCCCCAACCTGCACTGGAGGCAGGTGGCCGGTTCCCACGTGCGGCCTTCCGTGGAGTAAATTAAGCAGAGCCGGTCGCAGTCGGGTTATGGCAGGTCCTACCCGGGAGGCAGGCACCGCTAGCGGGCTCGGAAGTCCATGTGCTGCCAAACCCCATTCTGCACCCGGGAGGAAAATCAAATGTCCGCCTGGAAAGGCATTGTTTTCCTTCGTTGTCTGCCTTCACTGTCAGCCTTCGTTGTCTTTAAGGCTGCAACCCTCCAGAGACTCTGGTATCGGAAAGAATCTAAATCAAGTTCCTGTTGAGCTCTTAAGGCCCTTCTATATTGTATAAATAGACCCCTGGGCTAGATTTTATAAGAATATTTGAACAACGGCAGTCTTGTGGATTTTTATCTAATACAAAGTAATGCTTTAATTTCTCTTATCTTTTTCTAATTCTTTTTTTAAAATTGAAGTATAGGTGACTTACAATATTACATTAGTATCAGGTATACAACATAGTGATTCAATATTTTTATAGATTATACTCCATAAAAGTTATAAAATATTGGCTATATTCCCTGTGCTGTACATTGCATCTAATTCTTGTCTTTTCGTAAACATGCTTCTCACAGCATGAGTTCTTCTAAAACCATCTTTTGAAATTTTAAAACTTAGAATATCAGTGGAAACGTTTTCAGTTGGAAATAAAAGAAACCCCAACTCAGAATGGCTTCAGCCATAGGGCAGTCATTGGCCTCCATAGCTGGGAGGTCTGGAGATGGGCAGGGCTTTGGGGTTTGAACCTTCGGGGTCCTGGCTTCTTTCCGTGTCCACTCTGCTTCCCCCATGTCCCCCAGCGTGAAGTTGGCGTCCCTCATGTCGGCCTGACGGCTGACACCTGTGATCACCACAGGGGGGAGCTGGCAGCAGGTGGGCTTTCTTTCCCAGAGGCCCCAGGCCCACGCCCCCCTCATTCACCCTGTTCTTGACGTTGAGTGTGCAGGGTGTGCCCGCCCCCATCCTAGGTGCTGGGGAAGCAAAAGTGACCCAAACCGACAAAAACCCTCGCCCTTATGGTGCCTGCACTCCAGGTGGAAGAGAAAGACATAAAGAAAGAAGAGCGAGAAGATACAGTGTGTGTAAGCGTGAGGGTGACCGCGAAGAGGGATGAGAGATGCTGGTGCGCGGCGGGGTGGGGGGGAGGGAGGCAGGGGAACAGCCAGGTGGGCACGGCCCTCCACACCCACGCTTTTCCTGCCATGGCTTTAAAATACATCATGTTCTTCCGTTGTTTTTGTTTCACTTCTCTTGACATTTGGGATGGATTGTTCATGCCCTTAAGTTTGGTTACTCTAAATTTCATGACCTCGTGTCCTGGTCTCCCACCCGATCGCATTCCTCTTCCCTTGGGAAGTTATATTTGTGTCTGTCACCTGCCCTTTGGCCATGCTGCTGAGCACGGGGACGAATCACTAACTCAGTCGCTAGCAATGCCACCTCTCTCGTCAACAGATTCCACACTAGGGCCCCTCTCGTTTCCTTTATGGCTGCTGGTCTTTGAGAGGACGGTTCTCAATATTTATGTTAGCTTTCATTTGGAATGTGCATAAACTAAATGCTTTTTAACGCTGTACTTCACTGAGTGATCTCTGGGATGTTTCCGCATGTAACCTGAGGCTGGAGTGTGGTACAAGAACCTCTTTCCTTTTCCTGCTGCTGCCCGTCCTTCATCATCACCCCGGCTCTCCTCCTTCTTTATTCATGAGCAGAGGACACATTTGGGTGAACCAGCCACTTATTCCATCTTCCTGCCCTTCCAAACCATGTTTTTCTGAAATTTGCCGCTTTTAATTTAGGGGACTATGTTTAGAACTTACTCATCCAACTGATATTTACTGTGCCAGAAATGATTTTCTGTGAATAGATGCTGACAGCTAAGTTGAGTCGTACCACCAGTTGTCAACTTTGCTCAGCAAATAAAAATGCCCTTAGGTAGTTGGCTTTTAAATGTTTCCTTCCTTCAGTATTTTTGTTTTATGTGTTTTTCCGTGGGTGACTCACTCATGCCTGGTTGTCACCTTTTTCTAGGACGTCACCGTTATACCTATTTGGGGCTCATGTTGTCATGGAGGGTGTTTTAGGGATATCAGTCTTTCTGGTGCTTTTAATCAGCTTCCTTGAAGAGAAGGCAAGAGAAACTTTATTTTGCGGTTATTGTTTTGTTTTGTTGTTCGGATTAAACTGAAATGCTGATGGCTGTCGAATTATTTTATGTTTCTGTTACATAGATCACTCCTTTGGAATTCAGAAAGACTCAAATTACTTTTTATTCTTTCCATCATTTAGTTTTAATTTACTGGCATCAAAAAATTGCCCTATATTCTGCAAGGCCGAGGGACGATACACACATAGACTGCTAGGTGTCTAAAATCATGCATTCGTTCAACTTAGGGTCGAAAAATCAACTGTTAAATCTTTTCCCTTCTATTTTTATGTATGATTTTCTGTTTTGTTATGCATGTAGTCTGATTAAATGCTATAAATTCTGACCTTTGAGGCCAGAGTCTGCCAAAAGCAGGAGAAGAAAAACTCCTGGGAATCAAAACTTTCCAGACCCAAGAAGGGACCAGTGGGCAAGGGTGACATCATTTCTTCCTGGAGAGGCTAGATTTCCCCAGGCATCCAAGCACATCAGAGGGAGGACGTGTGAGAGAGTAGTGCCGTGGGGAGGTGAAGGACCACGGGGAAGGGTCAGGAAACATGGGAGCCCCACGCAGGACCCCTCAGGAGACCTTGCTTTTTCTGTGGCTGGAGGAAGCCCTGTGGATGGATGAGGACAGCCACAGCAAAGTGCCTCTCTGATTCAAGGTGGCTTTAGAACCACGTGTGAGCCCTTGAGGAAAGAATGGCTAAACCATCCTGGCGACTGAGCACGTGTTCACTTCCAGGAAGGTCGTGCAAGGCGACCTGTATAACAGGTGGGAGCTGGGGGCGTGGTTTCCTTCCTGGTTCCACACCTGGTGTAGGGACAGGGGAAGGGGCTCAGTATAGAGGTTATAATGAAAGAATGAATATCAGAAATTCCTCATTCCAAACTTGTGGAGAGATGAAAGTGGGACCACGTTTAGGTATATCTGGTGGGCCCGCCATCTGTTTCAGTCCCGCCAGGCCCCAATTCTGACATGTAAACATCAAAATGAACTTTATCTCTTTGGATATTTATTTAGCACATTAAAAGTTCATTCCACAGAAGGTCTTGACATCATTTTGTAAACCCTCAATCGACTATTCTTAATCTTTATGATTTATCTGAAAATATGGCAAGAAATAAAGATAGCTGCTCGATAATTTGACAATAAATGCAGTCTCCTTTTGGTGTGTGCATGTGTGTGACATTCATGTATATTCAAGAAAATTTCATTTTAATTAAGGATCACACATGTTGAGAATAAAATACTAAGCATCCTTACAACTTTTTTTTTAACATCTTTATTGGAGTATAATTGCTTTACAATGTTGAATTAGTTTGTGCTACAACTTTCTTTGGAAGTCATTTTATATTTCCAGAGGCCCTCTATGGCTAAAACACAGTCTGAGGTCTGCGTAACACCCGTCCATTTCTAACCTCATTCTCATCATTTAAAATTTGAAGGGATTTCAGAATTACTTCTCTGAAGATAGTTCTGGAATCAACAGTAGGTCAGCTCCACGAGGGCAGGCCTTGTGGACTGTCTTGTTCCCAACACCCAGGACATGCTGGGCACGAGCGAATGTTGAGACAGCGTCTGGCTGACTCAGTCGGAATGACTGACTGAGTCATTCTCAATAAAGCCGCTCGAATCGTTGATTTTTAAGGCATGCATTTTAATTGAGGATCTGTTTCTTATGCATATTAATTTTTCTCTTTTTCTGGGTGCTCCTGTCAATTGCCACATAAAAGCAATTAGGACGCATACCTATTGCCACAGTTTCCCTTTTGCCGTCTCTAGGTCCTCATCATCTTATTCCTGGTAAAAGCAGAACTAACAGGCTCCCGATGTGTAAGCAGGTCATATCCACACCAGCCACTTGCCTTAGAGTCCTGGTGAAGAGGTCACTTGTGGAGCAAAACTACATTCTGCTTTTTGAGCTAAGCAGAAAACAATTGAAAAATAGCGTTCAGAGGCAAACACGAAGCAATAGAGAGCAGCCTTTTCCAATAGAACTACGGAGTGAGCCGCAGAGTATGTGATTTTAAGTGTTCTAATAGCCTCAGTAATTTAAAAATCAAAAAGAAGTAGGCAAAACTAATTGTAATATTTATCAGTTAACGCTTTGTAGTCAAAATATTATTGCTTTCAAGTATAATCAGTATAAAAAAGTATCAATGAGATTGTCTGCATTCTCGTTTGGGGCCAAGTCTGCAGAATTCAGTGGGTATCTTGCATGGACAGCACATCTGGATTCAGAGATGCTACCTTTCAACGCTCAGCAGCCACGTGTGGCTTGTGGCCTCCAGACTGGACGGCATGGCCTTAGAGCAGGGCACAGACATGCCGCTGCTGCTCAGTCCTCCCCTGAAAGTCCAGGAACTTTCATGTAAATTGTGAAATACTCTTCTTTGGCAAATGTAAGTAGCAGAGGTGAGAGCTTCACAACATAACACAAAATGGTTGTGTTCCCTAATCGACAGTAGATTTTCAAGTACAAACTAACGAAATAACGTTTGAGTTTTTGTGATACTTGGCAGTAAAATGGCCCCTTTCCCTTTGAACATGTGAGCACTGCTGTGCGCTAGGAAGAGCCCTGGGCTTTCAGAGTGGACCATGATGTGGTCTGAGCTGTGAGCCTGGCTTGGGGAGGGTAGGGTGGAGGGGGACGATGCCCACAACCCAGAGAGCAAAGGCCAGCACAGTGGCTCCCCCAACACTCTTAATAACTCAGTTGAAGCGTTTGTCATGCACAGAAGCCTGGGGGAAATGCTCTGGCCGTCTACATGCAAGCTGTATAATTCACTCATTCAACAGATGTTGCTTGAGCACCTACTATGTGCCAGGTGTTGGTCTGGCCAAGGGGAGGCAGCAGTGAGCAAACAGACCCAAATTCTTATCCTCATGAAGTTTTACTTTAGTGAGAGGGGACAAGCAATGAACAAAATAAATAGAAGGTAGGAAGTACTATGGAGAAAAATACGAGATGAGTCAGAGGAGGGGTGCTCAGCCATCCTGGGACTTTGGGAATCATTGCTGAGGCCCTTAACCTTGGTCCACGGGGAGAATTCAGGAGAAAACCGCATCTTTATTTTTATTAAGGCTTAACTAAAATCTAGCATTTCCTTCCATTGTAAAAGTAGGCAACCAACCACAATAGTATCAGTAGCACCTGTAACTTTCTCTTCCATTGAAACAACAGGTATTTTCCTATCCTGTCATATCATGGAATTTGCAGATATCTGCAAATGTTGCTTAAGGCCTATGCTCATTTATACAGCAAAAGTATGGAGATTATTAGATCACTGCTGAGTCATGTCGTTTAATGAGGCCATAGAGAGTAATCCTACATATTTTATTTTGTGCATTTAAAAACACTTTTCTGAGAGGGGTCCTTGGCATGAAAGAGCTTAAAAACCCTGCATTTACTGAGATTTGAGTAGAAGAGTGGTATGATCTGACTTAGCTTTTTATTTATTTATTTATTTTTGCCTGCGTTGGGTCTTCGTTGCTGCCCTGGGGCTTTCTCTAGTTGCGGCAAGCGGGGGCTACTCTTCATTGCAGTGCATGGGCTTCTCATTGCGGTGGCTTCTCTTGTTGTGGACCACGGGTTCTAGGCACATGGGCTTCTATAGTTGCAGCATGCAGGCTCAGTAGTTGTGGCATGCAGGCCCTAGAGCTCACAGGCTTCAGTAGTTGCAGCTCGCGGGCTCTGGGGTGTGTGGCCTTCAGTAGTTGTGGTGCACGGGCTCAGTAGTTGTGGCTCGCAGGCTCTAGAGCACAGGCTCAGTAGTTGTGGCGCACGGGCTTAGCTGCTCCATGACATGTGGGATCTTCCGAGACCAGGGATCGAAACCGTGTCCCCTGCCTTGGCAGGCGGGTTCTTAACCACTGCACCACCAGGGAAGTACCGACTTAGCATTTTGTAAGCGTCACTCTACCTGCTTTGTTGAGGATGAGTGTCGGGCGGCAGAGGTGGGAGTGAGGAAGAGCCATCAAGGTGCTGCTGCAACAGCCAGGCAAGAGGTACTGGTGGCTGCGCCAGCATCCGAGGTCATGAGAAGTGGTTGGTTCTGGGCGCATTTTCAGGGTGAGCCAGCTGATGTGCTGCCGGGAAGTGAGGCGTGCAAGAAAGAGAGCCAAGACTAAGCCAAGGGTTTGGGCCTGAACCACAGGAAGGATGGAGCAGCCATTGACTAAGCTGCCAGAGGCTCCGGGATGGTAAGAGCGAGAGGACGGGTAGAGGGCCAGGTGTTTTCATTTGGGAGAAGCAAGATCCTTTAGATTAACTTTATCCAGATCTTCAACAGTGTTTTAAATCTTTTGCCCGATACCAATTTGTGAGCAAAGTGTCCCCAACTCTAGCAATGTGATGGTGGAATTCGTCTTATTCTTGTCATAGTATGTCAGTTTTTTAATTCAGTATTCTGAAATTATATTGTTAGATCTCTACAGATTTGATATTGTTATATCTTCCTAGTGAACTTTTACTTTTATAGTTAAAGACCCTCTTTTCCTCATAATGCTTTTTGCCTTGGGGTCTAACTTACCTGATATTATGTGCTGCCCCAGCTTATTCTTTTGACTCTTCATTGCCATTCCCCTGTCCTTTTCCCTTCATCTTTCTTTGGTATTGTATATATGTGTATTTTGTAACTGCTTTATTGAGGTATAATTCACACTATACAATTCACCCACTCAGAGTGTACAGTTCTGTTGTTTTTAGTACATTCTCAATTCATCACCCCAAAGGATACCCCTTACCCATGCTGCAGTCACCCCTGTCCCCTTGTCCCCCCCAGCCCCCAGCAGCTAATCTACATCCTGTCTCTATACACTTGCCTATTATGGGCATTTCATATAAATGGAATGAAACTATGTGGCCTTCTTTCACTTTTCAAGGTCCATCCCTGCTGTAGCCTGTGTCAGTACTTCATTCCCTTTTGTGGCTGAATAATATTCCAGTGTATGGACAGACCACATATTGTTTATCCCTTCAGAAGTTGATGAACATTTGGGTTCTTTCCATTTTGGGAACTATTATGGATAATGTTGCTATGAACATTCACGAACAAGGTTTCCTGTGAACATATGGTCTTAATTCCCTTGGGTATTTTCCTAGTACTTTTGTGGTCTTGTTTTTTACATTTATATCTTTAATTCATCTGAACTAGATTTTGGCATAAGGTGGCCATATCAGAATCAAGTTCTTACCTTACACTTAAAAATTGCTCATACTATTTGTATTATTAATGTGATAGTAAATTGATCATCCTTCTATCAGTTAATTATAGATGTAGATTGTTATTGGCAAATCTGCCGCGTTGTCCATAGAACGGAAGCATGCACTAAAATGTAAGCACAAATATTCACTACAAGTGAAAGCTAAGTAGGTTAGAGTATTTCACTTTATTAATAGGAGGAGGAGTAGCCCCGCTCTATTTGGTAATAACACCCCAATGACTGGAGAGCATGCATTATATGAACCCTACATCGTATGCAGGGCCCATTACAAAACGAAAATGTGGGACTCCAGCCTAAGGTGGAGAGGTCATCTCCCCCTCACATAGGCCCACGGCTCCATCTCGTGGCAAACAGGCACCGGCATGCCCTACATACCTGGGCACGGGGTGGGCTAGAGTTCCACACTGAGTTGCCTGCCGAACACAGCATGGCACTGCCTGCCCTGGGTGGGGACCCTGGGTGAGGACGGCCACCACCCTGCTCTGATTAGACTCCAGGAGCACACACCTGACCTCGATCCTCCCCATGCCCGTGTCCAGGACCCCAGTGAGTGTGGAGCGGGATGGTTCAACATGGGGCTCCCCGATGCAACCCAGGCGTCACCCCTGGCAGAGGGTGGCAGCAGTCACAGGGCAGGGTCGGGGAGGTGCCAGGGGCAAGGTACAGATGGGGGAGAAACCATCACGGGTGCTGGTGCGAGGTGGGTACCACGTGTGAACCAAGGCTCCAAGCCCCGGACGTGCTCCACTGTCCTACCTGACTTCACGTAAAAACACGAAATCAAAAATAAAATTAGTAAGAATTTTGAGACTCATGAAGCCCGCCTGGGTTCAGTGTAATTTTTTTAACTTCTTAACATACTTTGAAAACTGGGGGAAGAATTTGGCTTTATGTACAATGTAAATATGACATAAAGTATGGTGCTGAACATTTTAAATTAAATAAATTTAAAGTGTGACATTGTGTTGTCTGGTTAATGGGTATAATCAGTGATTTTTTTTAACCTTATTCTTTGTACTTTTAAAATTATTTTTAATTTTATTTTTTTTAATTGTAATAAAATTGCTTTACAATGTTGTGTTAGTTTCTACTGTACAATGAAATGAATCAGCTATGTGTATACCTATATCCCCTCCCTATTAGACCTCCCTCCCACACATCTAGGTTGTCACAGAGCACCAAGCTGAGCTCCCTGCACTGTACAGCAGGTTCCCACTAGCTATCTATTTTACACATGGTAGTGTATTTATGTCAAACCTAATCTCCCAATTCGTCCCCCCCCCGCTTCCCCACTGTGTCCACATGTCTGTTCTCTACGTCTACATCTGTATTCCTGCCCTACAAATAGGTTCATCTGTACCATTTTTCTAGATTCCACGTATATGCGTTAATATACAATATTTGTTGTTCTCTTTCTGGCTTACTTCACTCTGTATGGCCATCTCTAGGTCTATCCACATCTCTACAAATCACCCAACTTCTTTCCTTTATATGGCTGAGTAACACTCCATTGTATATATGTACCACATCTTCTTTATCCATTCATCTATCATTGGACATTTAGGTTGTTTCATGTCCTGGCTATTGTAAATAGTGCTGCAATGAACACTGGGGTACATGTGTCCTTTTGAATTATGGTTTTCTTAGGGTGTATGTCCAGTAGTGGGATTGCTGGGTCATATGGTAGTTCTATTTTTAGATTTTTAAGGAACCTCCATACTGTTCTCCATAGTGGCTATACCAATTTACATTCCCACCAACAGTGCAAAAGGGTTCCCTTTTCTCCACACCCTCTCCAGCATTTATTGTTTGTAGATTTTTTGATGATGGCCATTCTGACTGGTGTGAGGTGATACCTCATTGTAGTTTTGATTTGCATTTCTCTAATAACTAAGTGATGTTGAGCATCTTTTCATGTGCCTCTTGGCCATCTGTATGTCTTCTTTGGTGAAATGTCTATTTAGGTCTTCCGCCCATTTATTAATTGGGTTTGTTTTTTTGATACTGAGCTCCATGAGCTGTTTGTATATTTTGGAGATTAATCCTTTGTTCATTCCTTCATTTGCAAATATTTTCTCCCATTCTGAGGGTTGTCTTTTCGTCTTGCTTATGGTTTCCTTTGCTGTGCAAAGCTTTTAAGTTTAATTAGGTTCCATTTTTTTATTTTTGTTTTTATTTTCATTACTCTAGGAGGTGGGTCAAAAAAGATCTTGCTGTAATTTATGTCAAAGAGTGTTTTTCCTATGTTTTCCTCTAAGAGTTTTATAGTCTCTGGTCTTACATTTAGGTCTTTAATCCATTTGGAGTTTATTTTTGTGTATGGCGTTAGGTAGCGTTCTAATTTCATTCTTTTACATGTAGCTGTCCAGTTTTCCCAGCACTACTTATTGAAGAGGCTGTCTTTTCTCCATTGTATGTTCTTGCCTCCTTAGTCATAAATTCGGTGACACTATGTGCATGGGTTTATCTCTGGGCTTTCTGTCCCATACCATTGATCTATATTTCTGTTTTTGTGCCAGTACCATACTGTCTTGATTACTGTAGCTTTGTAGTATAGTTTAAAGTTGGGGAGCCTGATTCCTCCAGCTCCGTTTTTCTTTCTCAAGATTGTTTTGGCTATTGGGGGTCTTTTGTGTTTCCATACCAATTGTAAAATTTTTTGTTCTAATTCTGTGAAGAATGCCATTGGTAGTTTAGTAGGGATTGCACTGAATCTGTAGATTGCTATGGGTAGTATAGTCATTTCCACAATATTGATTCTTCCAATCCAAGAATATGGCATGTTTCTCCATCTGTTTATGTCATCTCAGATTTCTTTCATCAGTTTTTTATAGTTTTCTGAGTACAAGTCTTTTGCCTCCTTAGGTCGGTTATTCCTAGGTATTTTATTCTTTTTTTTTTTTTTTTTTGCAGTGGTAAATGGGATTGTTTCCTTAATTTCTCTTTCTGATTTTTCATTGTTAGTGTATAGCAATGCAAGAGATTTCTGTGCATTAACTTTGTATCCCACAACCTTACCAAATTTCGTTGATTAGTTCTAATAGTTTTATAATGGCATCTTTAGGATTTCCTAGGTATAGTATCATGTCATCTGCAAACAGTGACAGTTTTACTTCTTCTTTTCCAATTTGTATTCCTTTTATTTCTTTTTCTTCTCTGATTTCCGTGGCCAGGACTTCCAAAACTATGTTGAATAAGAGTGGCAAGAGTGGACAGCCTTGTGCTGTTCCTGATCTTAGTGGAAATGCTTTCAGTTTTTCACCATTGAGTATGATGTTTGCTGTGGGTTTGTCATATATGGCCTTTATTAATTTGAGGTAGATTCCCGCTATGCCCATTTTCTGGAGAGTTTTTATCATAAATGGGTGTTGTATTTTGTCAAAAGCTTTTTCCTTGTCTATTTAGATGATCATATGGTTTTATTCCTTAATTTGATAATATTGTGTATCATGTTGGTTGGTTTGCATATATTGAAGAATCGTTGCATTCCTGGGATAAATCCCACTTGATCATGGTGTATGAACCTTTTAATGTGTTGTTGGATTCTGTTTGCTAGTATTCTGTTCACGATTTTTGCATCTATATTCATCAGTGATATTGACCTGTAATTTTCATTTTTTGTGATATCTTTGTCTGGTTTTGGTATCAGGGTGATGGTGGCTTTGTAGAACAAATTTGGGAGTGTTCCTCCCTCTGCAATTTTTGGGAAGAATTTGGGAAGGATGGATTTTAGCTCTTCTCTAAATGTTTGATAGAATTATTCTGTGAAGCCATCTGGTCCTGGGCTTTTGTTTGCTGGAAGATTTTTTTGTTTGTTTTTTTGTTTGTTTTTTGTGGTACGTGGGCCTCTCACTGTTGTGGCCTCTCCCATTGTGGAGTACAGGCTCCGGATGCGCAGGCTCAGCAGCCGTGGCTCACGGGCCCAGCTGCTCCACGGCATGTGGGATCTTCCCGGACCGGGGCACGAACCTGTGTCCCCTGCGTTGGCAGGCGGACTCTCAACCACTGCGCCACCAGGGAAGCCCTGTTGGAAGAGTTTTAATCACAGTTTCAGTTTCATTAGTTGTGATAGTTCGGCTTCTATTTTCTAATTCTTCCTGGTTCAGTCTTGGAAAATTGTACCTTTCCAAGAATTTGTCCATTTCTTCCAGGTTGTCCATTTTATTGGCATATAATCGTTTGTAGTAGTCTCTTATAATCCTTTGTATTTCTGCGGTGTCAGTTGTGATTTCTCCTTTTTCATTTATAATTTTATTGATTTGAGTCCTCTCCCTTTTTTTCTTGATGAGTATAGCTAAAGGTTTATCAATTTTATCTTCTCAAAGAACAAACTTTTAGTTTTATTGATATTTGCTATTGTTTTCTTCATTTCTATTTCACTTATTTCTGCTCTGATCTTTATGATTTCCTTCCTTCTGCTGACTTTGGCTTTTCTTTGTTCTTCTTTCTCTTTTTTAAATTTTTATTTTTAAATTATTTTAAAATTAAAAAAAACTGAAGTATAGTTGATTTACAATGTTTGCACTTTTTAAAATGTGTGTTTTCCAGGTTTTCTAGAATGAAGAATTACTTTTGTAGTTAATCAAACCCCAATGTTATATAAAAAATATTTTATCAGATATTATTTTATATAAGTGTGATCTGTTACAATTCTGTCTCCATTTGGGTGGAGGACGGAATACATATTTTAGTACGTTAACCTGAAAAAGAAAATGTGTCTCTCCTTACCCAGGACCATTAAAATAAGATTAGCCACTCTCTCGGATACTCCTGGTGTTGAAAATCTTGTCAGCACCCTCATGCTGAGTAAAAGCATATTGGAAGATTTACAGCAGTACAACGAGGCTCGCAGGGACCCTGTAAGTACCTGCTATGACCAGACTGGCTTCTTTTCCTCATGTTTTGGGACCATTATGACTCATGTACGTTCAACCCAGAAGTTTCCTTGGGCCTAGTTGGAGAATCGTGTGGTGGGGAGTGGCGGAGGTGGGGTTGGAAGGTGGGAGGGAGAAGAAAAGAACAAGGAAACTGAGGTTTAAGGAAGTGGGACTGTTCTTCTCACTAGTTGCCCTATGAGGGCTGATCAGATGCCCTAAATTCTTATCACGGGGCTAGAAAATTTGAACTTGATCTAGACAAATATAACAAAATTAGATCTCAGTGCTTGGAATAGGCAAATCTGACCAAGGTTAGTGGATCCTTGGGGTGCCTGGTGCCCATCCCAGCAGCACCCCATTTTGCCCTTCTGGGTGATGGGTCTGTCCATACCCTTGAGGACGCTGGCTGCATCCTCAAGGATCAGATTGGCTGGGAAGATCCTGTATGACCAATGCTGGGTTCTCTTTCTAGTACAGTAACTGTACTGTACTTTTGCCATTGCAGAGGGCAAGCTAGCAGTGGTCCTTACATCATCGCTGCTTTCTTAAGGACCAGGCCAGTTAACTTCACCAGACATGGAACAATGCATGTAGCTAGGGAAATGCTTAATTACTTCTTGATGAATTATATTAAAAAGTTTAACCAATAAAAAGTTTGATGGCTTTCACAGTTTGAAAACGCCACATAACGAGCGCCTGTTTCAGGAAACAGACTGACCCCAGCCCACTGGAAGTCCCTTTCAAGCTCTCATTTAGTCACTCTTCCCCCAGTTAGTACCACCTTGACTTCTAAGATCATAGATGCCTGGCTTTTGAGCTTTATTTAAAGGGATCATACAGTGTGTTTTCTGACATCTAGCCTCTTTTGCTCAGCAATGATTGTGAGATTCATCCACATTGTGCTGTAAAGTATTGATACTTCATTGCATGAATATACCTCAATGTATTTCTTCATTCCGCCTCTGGGGTCATCTGGCGAGTTCCCAGTTATGGGCTCTTTTGGATAAACCTCTCAGTTAATTTTAAACTCATCAAGAGGGAGACAACAAACACTAAACGTGGTGAGATGTTTAATATTTATAAAGGCATTGAATTAAAGTAAAACTTCCCTCCAGCACATGTTTTTTTTTGTTTGTTTTGGTTTGTCTTGGTCTCTTTGTTTCTTTTTTTGTTTGTTCCTTCCCTCCTGGCTCGCTGACACAGGGGTCTCCAAGACACATGCAGGGAGTCTATGAGGTAAAAACTATGCTCAAAATAAGAATAAGAAATTATTTTCCTTTTCCACTGAATTGATATTCAGTGGAAAGGCAGTGGTGGGCAAAACCTCAGGGACCTCAATGTGGATTGAAGCAGTGTCATCAAACTTCCCAGTGGCCTTCGAGTTTGCTGCGATGCACTCACAGCAACAACAGGAACAGAAAATCCACAACGGGATGTCACTGTGCACCAGGAGAATGGCTAAAACAAAGAAGAGTGACACCACTCAGGTGTGGCGAAGGTGCGGGGAAATTGGATCACTCCTATGCTGCTGGTGGGAATGTGAAATGGTACCCCTGCTCTGGAGAACATTTTGGCTGTTTCTTAAAAAACAAAAAAAATGCAACAGTTATCTCTGAGCATTTATCGCAGAGAAATGAAGACTTGGTCACAAATGTTCATAGCAGCTGGAATCAGCCCAAATGTCCTCCAACAGGGGAATGGGTAGGGTGAGCTGTGGCAATTCCATGCCATGGAATAGTGCTCAGCAGTGCAAAGGGATGCACCAGTTTTTTTGTTTGTTTAAGTATAGTTGATTTATAATGTTGTGTTAGTTTCAGGTACAGCAAAGTGATTCAGATAAATATATGTGTATCTATACAGTCAGTCCTTGTTGTTTATATATTTTATATATAGTAAGTAGTGTGTATCTCTTAATCCCAGACTCTTAATTTATCCCTCCCTCCCCTTTCCCCTTTGGTAACCATAAGATTGTTTTCTATGTCTGTGAGTCTGTTTCTGTTTTGTAAATAAGTTCATTTGCATCATTTTTTTTTAGATTCCACAAATAAGTGATATCATGTGGTATTTGTCTTTCTCTGATTTACTTCACTTACTATGGTAATCTCTAGGTCCATCCATGTTGCTGCAAAAGGCAAAATTTCATTCTTTTTTATGGCTGAGTAATATTCCATTGTATATACGTACCACATCTTCTTTATCCATTCATCTGTTGGTGGACATTTAGATTGCTTCCATGTCGTGGCTATTGTCAATAATGCTGCTATGAACATTGGGGTGAATGTATGTTTTCAAATTAGAGTTTTCATCTTTTCTGGATATATGCCCAGAAGTGGGATTGCTGGATCATATGGTAGTTCTACTTTTAGTTTTTTAGGGACCCTCCATACTATTCAGGAATGCACTGTTGATTCATACATCAGCTTGGGTGGATGTCCAGAGAATTATGCTAAATGGAAAAATAAGCCAGTCCCTAGAGGTTACATACTGTATGATTTCACTTATATGACATTTTTGAAATGACAACATTTTAGAACTGGAGAACAGATCGTTTGTTGCCAGGGTTAAGGATGGAAGTGGGGCAGGAGGCAGATAGGTGTGGTATGATAGGCAACCCACGAAATCCTTGTGTTGGAACTGTTCAGTATCTTGACTGCAGTGGTGGACATATGAACCTACACAGGGGATAAAATTGCATAGATCTTAATACGCACACACATGGGTGTGCGCGCGCACGCGAAATGGCATCAGTGTGGGTTCCCTGCTATGATACTAGTGTTTTGCAAAGGTTACCATTATGGGATACTGGGCAAAGTGTAGAAGGAATCTCTCTGTATTGTTTTTTACAACTGCTGGTGAATCTGCAACTATCTCCATAGACATTTTAATTAAAATTCAAACAAAAGGGAAAGCCAGTTTCCCTTGAAGCTGTAAACATTAACTTACTAAGTCTTAGCCCTTGAGTACATGTATTTGCAGTATTCTGTGTAGCAAAATGAGACGTGCGCATACTGCTCTTGGCTGCAGGCTGAAGTATATTGGTTGTTTCAAGAAAAATGTTTCTGCAGTTGTTTGAATTGCAGGCTGAAGCAGCACCGTTGTCACAGAACAGCTGGCAGACAAAATATGGTAATTCAGTCCTGGGGAGTTAGCAGACTTTTTCTTAAAAATGAGTGAGGTGAGAGTGTCACTCCAAAGAAACAACTGACAGCATGTGTTCCCCCATGATAAAGTCCACGCTTTCAAGAAAAAATTAGACTTTTAGAAAGTCAGTATCTGCCATCATGAGCTTGACAGCTTCCCAAAACTTAAAAAAACTTTTTCTGATGAGACTGGCAGTGATATTACCAAACGCAATGTTTTGATATTTTGTAATGAAATAGGTCAACGTTTGGAAAATCTGCATAAGCTTGGTGAATCAATATTTTCCAGATAGACAGTACACGATGTTACAAAAATCATGCATGGGTAAAAGATTCAAAGTGCAAAAGAGACCGATACATTTTAATGTAGTAGGGTATACAAAGGTCACTGACATGGCTTCAGAGCCACATTGCAACTTATCTTTAAAACACTACTTACTACATGTTGAGTTTTGGTGGTGCATCAAAGGAGAATATCCATAATTATCTGAAAATATTATTTAAATACTTCTCCCTTTTCCAACTACGTATCTTTGTGAAGACAGATTTTTTTGCATATATTTCAACCAAAATAACATGTTACAACAGATTGAATACAATACGGAAGTAGGTGTGAGAATCCAGCCGTCTTCCATTGAGCCAGATATTCAAGAGATTTGCAAAAATATGAAACAATGCTACTCTTCTCTCTAAATATTTTTATCAAACTAAAACATGTGTTTTAATTAATAAGTTCAACAAAAATTAATCAAAGAATTCAAAATTTTCTCAGTTTTAATTTCAAATACAGAAAATAGTGGTAGACATTACATACGTGAACCAAAGCTCTTTAGCATCCTCAGGACGCAGGGGGCCTGGGATGACAGTGTTTGAGAACCACTGATGTCATGCTAAAGAAAACAGATTCCCAGTCAAAGGAATGTGGTTCGAATCAATAGATCCATCCCGTACCAGCTGGAGATCTTGGCAAGGCAGCCTCCCAGGCCTTATTTTCTCGTAAATGAAGTAGAGATGTAATGGTAATACTTACTTCAGAGGGGTTGAAGTGAGGGTTAAACGCATACAAAGAGGGCATTTAACCTATTACCTGGCCCAGAGGTAAGTGGTGATAGGATGGTGGCTTTATCATTGTCGTTATGTGATCACGGTTGAAACCCTTTATTGACAGCTTACGGAAACACTAATAGCAATATTTTTTAGGGTCTTAAAATATCTGCTTCTCTTGTCAGGATGGAACACCACTGAAGGCATTTGTAGCCGAAGTTGCAGAACAAGTAGTTGGCATTGCAGTGATCAGAGATGAAATGGTAAATTGTGAAGTGGATACTACTTCCCTTGATCGTGCCTTTTCCTCTCGTGAATTAGTACACAATACCTCTTTTGAAGTTTCATTTTTACTTATTTAGGATGAATATCTTCTTTTTCTGAAGGCTGTAGATCTGCTTGCATCCCACTGGGCAGCCTTTCAAGTCTCCATTTTTTTTTCGGTTCAAAATGTTTAAAATATTACAAAGAGTACATGAAAACATTCACCATCTAAAAATTCAAATAACCTTCCACCACCAAAAACAAGTCCCAACTCCCTCCCCAAAGGATTACCACTATTGAGAGTTAGGCATTTATCCCTTCCAGCGTTCTTCCTTGCACTTATTTTCATGCATCGTGTGCGTGCGTGTGTGCGTGCGTGTGTAAGTGGACATCTAATTTTATTTTGTCCCAGTGCACAGCCAATTATTCCAAAGTATTTATTACTGAGTAGTCCATTCTTTCCCTACTGATTTAAAATGCTGCCTTTATATTATTAAATTTCCATGTGTCTGTGTCTATTTTTACTTTCTGTTCTGTTCCATGGATTTATTTGTTGATATCTATTGCACTATCACGTGCTTTGGTATCTGGTGGGGAAGTCTTCTCTTATTTATATTTTTTGCCTAAAGTTTCTTGGTTAAACTTGGGTGTTTTCTTTTCCAGATAAACCTTGTAATACTTACTATGAATTTATTTGTGCCTATGTAGATTTTACAGAACAATTTAGGCAGAACTGATAATTATAATATTGAGACTTCCCTTCTGGGAACATGGCTTCTGGAAGATACCCTTTATCATGTTAAGGAACTTCTCTCCTATTTCTAATTTACTAAAAGTTTTTGTTAAGCATGGGTGTTGAATTTTATTAAATGTGTTTCGGCATTTATGGAGATGTTCATATGACTTTATTTCTCTAATGTGTTCAAACTATCCTTGTTCTTGGATTCATTTCTCTTTTGATTCAATATATCTTTAAGAATTCTTGGAGAGTGAGTGGAAGAGGGTAGGGTCTCTGAGTCCACACACATATACAAGTTTTCATCTGTCCTCACACTTGAACACTCATTCAGCTGTGAATAGAATTCATATGCAAATTATTTCTCATCAGAGTGTTGATGTTTTTACTCTCATTATCTTCCAGTATCCAATGTTACAGATAAAATACAGTCTGATGTAAATAAATGTATGTATGTCTGCTTTCTCTCTTGAGAATTAGTTTTTCCCTTTTATTCCAAAAATTCTTATGAAGTACCTTATGCCTCTTTTGAGCTTGGGAACATCTTTCTTCTGATTTCACTAATGATTTCTTCCCTTCCATTTTCTCTATTCTCCATTCCTTTTTGGATGGAAGTGACCCTTCACTGTCTTTTACCTTTCTTCTTGTACTTTTTAATCTCTTGTACTTCTTACTCTTCATTCTAGGAGTTGTTCTTGATTTTATCTTCCAGATTCCTAATTTACTGTTCAGCCACATCTAGTCTATCATCCAGGCCTTCTATTGGAATTTTAATTTCAGAGTTCATGTGTTTAACTTCCAAGTCTCTTCCTTGTTCTCTTACTGTTCCTTTTTTGTAGGAGCTTGTTTGTCATATTTTATGCGAGATCCTTTTTTGGTATCTCTGAGGACATTGAGTAGAATTTTTAAAAAATTCTCCTCCATTTGCTGGATAACCGCTGTTTCCTCTGGAGTGAGTTGTATGTTTCTCTAACTGGTCTTTTGCATTCGTCAGTTTTCCCCAAAAGTCTCTCCATGTCATGAATGAGAGATTATCAGTGTGGATGGTTGGCATGGGTCTTTGACGGTAGTGTATATCTGCTTCTCCATTGCATTGCTCTGGCCACTGGGAGGCTGTCCGTGAGCAGGGACTCAAGGCTCTCCAGGTTTTTAGCACGGCTGTGAGGAGCAAATCCCAAAGCTCTGAGCCACCCTCCAGAAGTAAGCCATCAAAACAAGTGACTTTCAGGAAACATAAGTTTTAGCTTTAAAAAAATTAACAATGAAAATAAGATAGTAAATAATAGGAGGGAAAAACTCGTCTCTCATTATTGTACCTAAAGTCATTTTTAAATGATGTTTCTCAGAAAGCGTATGCCGTTTGTTTAAAACCTTCTTAGGTGTCCTTTCTCACATCTCTTTTTAGGATATAGAGTACATACGATCCCACTACAATATTGAAGACTTCATATACTTTAGTCACCACCAGCGCGAAGAGCATGGCCACCTGTATCACTTTGCCCTGAACCCCATTTTTCAGCACTACACCAAGTTTTTTCTGAAGGAGATCCTCCGTTTAGGATATAAGTCCTGTCTCTACTACCCTGTTTACCCGCGAGCCAAGGAAGGCAAGGTAAAAGAATGTCTTAAGTCACTTTTCCAGCAGATCTGTGTCACGGTGTCATTTGTGTCGTGTGCCATATTTTATTTCTTCTTCACTCCATGTATTTTGATTGTAATGTGGCTCTGAATTTCAAATGGCCATATTGAGTTTGGTCCTTTTCTTACACTACAGTGAAAACCCAGAAGGCTTTGAATTTCTGAAACCATCACAACCCATATAATTAGTAGAACAAATTGTTGGCTTTTCCATATCTACAAAGCAGACACTGAAAGCTATGGAAAAACACTCTAAGGGATGTGAAAATCAAATTATTTCTCATGTGAATTAGTGAAGGCCAAAATGTCCTATGATGTTCTTCAAGCAAAGAATGTTCTAGTAGTGAACCCATAGAATAAATTAGCTCAGTCCTTAATACTGGTGTGCTATCACGGTATTGCAAAACAGCAGTATAACATCCCCATAAAAGTGATGGATAAAAAGTGGAGATATGTGTTATTGATGTAACCTTTATGTAGTAGATACCACTATGTCTGCATAATACTTGTACTTACGTAGAGCAATACTTCTATAACAAACACGTGTCTGCTGTGTATACATGATGTATACTGTGCACAGATAGCAAGCTCTTGCTTCCTGCTTCCGTGTATCCTGCTTCCGTCTCCTTCATAGCACTTCTCACTCGCTCACATTCTGTCTTGTGCCGTAAAGCTGGAGCTGTTTGTCCTGTTCAGAGCTGCAGCCCTGTTATGTAGAAGGGTCCCACACACTCACACGTGCTCACACGTGCTCACACGCAGTGTCCTGCTTGCTCACAGGCAAGGGCTTCTTGGAGCTGGATCCCCAAGCAGTTCTTTCCTGCAAGATGGTCCCTCTGTCACTGACAGTGTTGATGCAGACTTGAGGGGTGTTGAGAACTGAACCCCCAGGTAGAAATTTCTACCCCCCCTAGGTAGAAATTGTCCCATAAGATCCCATTCGTGACCAAAAACTTTCTTAGGCTCTGCCTAGAGTCTGACATTGTCACGTTTCTTCTTAGTTACCATGGTGAGCTAAGTGGGTTTTTTAAATGCTCTGAATTATTAAACTTAAAAACAATCTAAGGTATATGGGTACATACACATAACAGTAATTTTACCAATGTATCTTATTTGACAAAAGCCTTTTGGGGAAAAACAGAAGGAATGGAGGAGAAAGAAGAAAAAACATGGAAAAGATAGGTAGCGAATGTAGAATATGCTCTAGTGATGATTTTTTTCCTATCAAAATGCAGCCCTACAGCAATGTGAATGCCCCAGATTTGAACCTGGGACATGGGAAGTTTAACAGTTTTGCCTGAAAATCCTGGTCCTGCACAATTTCTTTGTACTTCACATTTGGCCAAGTGCCAATTTGGTGACCTTTAAGGATGTGATGTTACATTCTCAGTTTTTATTCCCAGTGTTTCCTGCCAGTGCCCAGTTGGTAGAAAGTCCTTTTGCATGCATCCTAAAAAATGGTGACTTGAACTGAACTCATTGAGTGTTCACGTATTTCCCTCCATGGTGTGGAATTAGGACCATGTTACGTGCTATTGTATATATAACATAGAAACACACTTGGAAACAGATTTCCTCTCTGTCTGCACCTCTAGTTGATTTATACACGTACATTTAAATAAGTGCAAGAAGCAATACCAAATAGTACAGGTAAGAATCTCCAAATTCTGCTATAAATCCCCAGTAGACTGCAGTACAAGTGAGCTTTCGGCTGACACGATGAAGACGGTTTTCTCCACACCCTCCTGCCAGAACATGTACTGAGAGCTCTTCCAGGCTTAAAAACACAGCTTTGGCTAGAGATCCCTGGCTTCTGTTTCTCAGTGTGTAAAATCAGGCAGTGAAGTTCAATAGTGAAGGATTTTAGAAATCCCTTCCAGAAGCTCTTAGAAAGGCCTAGGGGCTATTTTTAGAACCACAAATAAGTCATGTGTAAACCACGTCATTTATTAAACTACAGCTACAGTTCCGTTTTACTTTCTTTGCTTTCCAGGTTAAATTCGGTAAATGTCCCATTAAAAATTTTTGGTTTGACAGTTTGAGGTTTACACAGTTGAAATACCCAAAGCTTAGGGGTTTCACCAAAACCCCTAAGATTTCATAAATGTGAAAGAAATAAAGATCACCATGTTCAGTTTTCTCTGCCAAGTCTAAAACTTGGATAAAGTTAATATTTAAAGCATTCACCTAAAACATGATTTATTGTAGCCCGTTTCAGTAACCATAAATCCAGCTCACAATTTAGTATTAATATAAAGCAGAATAATCTGGTCCAGCCCCCTCCCCCCTCCACTCCCCCACTCTCCGGTTTTATCCTTTTGTTTTAAAACACTTATCTGATCAACAGACGTCCAGCTGAAGTAGCAGTGACTTTCACAAACATGAGGATTTTCACATCTGCGCCCTATTGCCCCTCAGATGACATTTTTATCTATGTGCCTTCTTAAAGCAGCTTGTGTGAAACACGCAAAGGTTACCAGGACGCAGATAACACAGCTTAATGGGGTCAAATCGAGCTGATTCATGATCACTACGGAGAAGAATATCCTCCTGGGGAAAATACTTGTGCTGAAAAATCCCATAAACCAAACCACTTGTTTATCTGTCATTCCCACAGAGATAGTAATGCAATTACTCCCGTAATTATCTTCATTAGTGTCAGGCATTATCTACAATTCATTCCTCTGGTCGAAGAGTATGTTTGTTTATTTGCTGGTTCCCCCCCCCCTCCGGTTTGGCCGGGTTGGGAGTTTTGTATTTGTCGAGGCGCGTGCCGGCAAATGTGCGCGCGGCTCCCACGCCCTTCCCCCTAACATCGAGGTCGCTGTCTCCCAGTTTCAGAGCTCCAGTGCCCACTCGCTGACGTCCGCCCTCCACTACTTGGTTCCCGTGCGGCCCCGACGACAGATTGTCTATCCCCTGGAAAAGCTTGGCATCAACGCCCCATCAAAGGAGGTCTCCAGGGACGCGGTGGGTAGCCGGCGGCAGCAGGCGGGGCGCAGTGCCAGCGCGGGCGGGCGGGCGTGGCAGATGGGGCGGCGCTGCATACGCGGAGACGGAGCCCAACGGCTGCTCCTTCATCCAGGAGCCCAGGCTCCCTCCCACCGGCCCCTGCCCTAGGGTGGTGCCTCCGCAGCGAGCCCGGAGCAGAGCGGACGCCATGTGGTCCCTCGTAACGCGCCACCCCCCCTCACACGGGGGACGCCGCCGCGGGCTGCTGCGCCTCAGTACCAGTGGCTTGGGGGTCCACCTCCCAGCATCTTTCTGGGTTTAGCCCCCTTGCTTCAAAGCAGACTCCCCTTTCCTTCATGCTCTGCTTTCTCGGTTTGAGAACCTAGGTCTGGCTGCATGAGGACGTTTGGGGCTGAGTCCTGAGCTAGGTTTGTTCCCTCCTCCTGGGGGAGTCCGCGTGATGAACAGGAACGTCTCAGCTGTCCTGGGTGGCGGGGGCTTTGAGCTTAGAGTGCACAGCCCTGGGACACTCTTAGTACCAGAACAGGAAAAGGGACCAAACAGAACCTAGATTTCGCTTTCAGTGGAAGTGGACGCGTAAACAACCATACACAGAGCCGTGTTCAGGAACTTGGCTGGAAGCGTGACTTTGTCGGGCTGACTTACATGTAAGCTTGTACTGTATGTGCACACTTCCACTTAAATACGGTAGAAAAACGCCCCGGAGTGGGCCGACACTTGTTCTTTGTGAGAAAGGAGGAAAGTGGAAAGTTTAAACTCTCCGAACGTTTAGCAAAGGAGCTAAAAATGGTGCTGGAAATGGTGCTCAAATCAACACCCCAGTTTTGCAGGACATGCGTCACCTCACGGCCCCCAGCTCCTGCTTTACGTATGGGGGGTGGGTCCACCAAGACCCATCTTAGAGGCAGGCTGCTCTAAGTCCTATGTAAAGTCCTAAGTCTTTATATTTGTAAAATAAAAAATAAATTTGTATTTATTTTCTAAGTTCTAACTTTGTATTTGAGTAGAGACTAAAAACGAATAGCAATTCTTTTGCTCTACCCAAATCTTCATTATGGAAAATGTGAAGCATGTACAAAAGTAGAGCAAGTTCTACGAAGCAGGGATTCTCCTTCTGTCTGTGCTGAGGGACCTCGTCTTCTTTTCTTAATATACAGTCCCTCATAGACTGATAGTTTTGTGAAATGTGAATTCCTAGAAGGAGATTAAAAACAGAGACCAAATTCAGGTCCTATTATTTTATCACTAGGTTTAACAGACACAGAATTACTCTGCCCACTTGCTCTAAAAGCTTCTGAAGGCAGACGGGCACGTGTTTCAGCCCACACGATGGGCTGCGCAGAAACAGCTCCAACAGGGTTCAACTCTTGGCCAGTTTTGCATCTTCTACAGCCTCACCCACTTCTCCTTCCTCCCTTATCATCTTGCAACAGATGCATGTCATCACTTCATCCAAGACCACAGGTGTGTCCTTAGGTAGCAGGGCCTCAGCATCACACTCTAGAGAGGAAGGGGCCCCGGGCAAATCTGTAGGACTGTGGGGTCGACCACCAGGTGGTCTGCTGGTGTGTGGAGATCCTGGGATTGGATTCTTTTGGAATGAGAGCCAAGAGAGTGTGTTGGGGTCAGGAAGGGTGGCCTCATCTATATCTGTCACTGAAACACAGCTAATGTGACATCCTCCTGATCCCAGGAGAAGGGGCCACAGGTACAAAGTACAGAGATGTAGCTTCTGTGCGAGAGGTGCTGCCCTTTTGCAACCACTGCTGAGATGCCTTTGAGTTGGGATAGACCACGTGGCCAGGCCAAGAGAAGCCCTCACACGTCGGCGGCAGCCCGCAGCCCCAGCACCTTCAGCTGGTCCCCAGGGGGCGTGAGTGGTATGGCTGGGGGGACAGGGAGCAGCACAGGGCTGCCACCTGGTATCAAGAGCCGTGTTCCTGAACCTCTGGAGCTTCCCCATCCTCACCCCACCCCCAACCCTGGGAATCTACAGACCTGGATGACTTTGAGGTGAGCTGGAGCTCCTGGTGGGGAAAAAGCCAGAGAAAACATTTTATTTCACTTAAAACAACCCTACTGGGACTTCCCTGGTGGCGCAGTGGTTGGGAGTCCACCTGCCAATGCAGGGGACACGGGTTCGAGGCCTGGTCCGGGAGGATCCCGCATGCCACGGACCAGCTAGGCCCGTGCACCACAACTACTGAGCCTGCGCTCTAGAGCCCCACGAGCCACAACTGCTGAGCTCGCATGCCACAACTGCTGAGGCCCGTGCGCCCGGAGCCCATGATCCACAACAAGAAGGGCATCTGTAGTGAGAGGCCCGCGCGCTGCACCAAAGTGACCCCCGCTCGCTGCAACTGGAGAAGGCCTGCGCACAACAGCGAAGACCCAGCGCGGCCACAAATAAATAAATTTGTAATAAATAAATAAATAAAATAAAATAAAATAAAATGATCCTATCATGACTTCCCAGGTTGTTATGAGTTGAAATCATTGCTTACATTTAATAAGCTTTTTCATGGCCATCTCTCTGTGCTGTGTCCCCACAGAGCCCCCAGCTTATTTCAAGACCTAGCAGAGGATGGATTTTGTTTAATTAATTAATTAATTGATTGATTTTGGCTGCGCCGGGTCTTAGTTGCAGTACGCAGGATCTTTGTTGCGGCATGCATGTCGGATCTAGTTCCCCGACCACGGATCAAACCCAGGCCCCCTGCATTGGGAGCACGGAGTCTTTTTTTTTTTTTTTTCGGTACGCAGGCCTCTCACTGTTGTGGCCTCTCCCGTTGCGGAGCACAGGCTCCGGACGCGCTGGCTCAGCGGCCATGGCTCACGGGCCCAGCCGCTCCGCAGCATGTGGGATCTTCCCGGACCGGGGCACGAACCCGTGTCCCCTGCATCGGCAGGCGGACTCTCAACCACTGCGCCACCAGGGAAGCCCAGGGAGCACGGAGTCTTACCCACTGGACCACCAGAGAAGTCCCCAAGGATGGGTTTTTAAATCCCTGCTCCAGGAAGACAACCACTTACCAGATGGGTGGGGCTGGTGCTCGTATCCGCCACTTTGTGCTGTGTTGTTTACTGTATTGGTGAATTCTGACTTTTTAAGAAGCACTTTACTGCTGCTTGTTATACTTATTCTTGAGAAGGGTTTAGTAAAGATTTAGATTTAGTAAACAAGGTTTAGTGAAAATGTTAGAAATCTTACAGTTGGACCAGAGGATTATCGAGAGCATGATCCACATGGGATGAGCCTAGACATTCAAACGTTAAAATACTACATTACATTATTTTAAATTTTAAAAAACATTGTAGGTGGATTTAATGTTTTAGGCTGATTATCTGAGTCAAGGTGAGCCAGATGGAAAATTTTTTGGAGGACATTCTACAGGGTCCTAAGCACATTGATTTCTTAGCAGAGCAAATAGTACCGCAGCCGTTGAAGTTGAGCGATTGTCTTACTAAATGAACCTCTCTTTGTCCCTTTAAGTTTTACACCCCCCTCTGCCCGGAGCTACGAGCAACCCTCAGCGCCCTCACGTGTCCGCACACTGCTCTCGCTGGGCACTGGCCTTTCATACTTCTTATCCCATCTCAGACTGACCATCCGTTCCCTGGCTTTCACCTAGGAAGCCAGTCTTCAAGGGAACAGATCACTTCAGGCATGAGTAATGGGATAGAAAGCGTTTCATCTCGGTGGGTTGCCAACCTGACTCTGACACAAGCCAGCAGAGATTGAAATTCATCACTGCGTGGCAGGGTAGTGTGCTCCCCTCGCCCCAAGGTCAGGTAGCTGCTGCCTGGTTTAGATGAGCCAGTGTCCCTGCCACCAAACTGTCCCTGTCATTCGTATCAATTGACAGTGTGCCCCGTGTCAGGTCACAAGAAAGGACCTGGAAAACATGTGAATGGTTTTCATCACACATCACCGAGGTAGGCCCGGAAGGTTCATTATGTCGCCACAGTCAACCAGCAGAGATACGTGGATAAGAGAAGGCTTTTTCCTAACCGTAATCCACGTGGCATGGACCGAGAAGATTTCGTTTCTTAGCTTGAATGGGCTGTCTTGGCCTGGGCATTTGCCCTCTGAGAATTATTATCACGGGAATTTTTAATGAAATGAATCAGTGTGGCCCACTTGCATGCAAACTATGATCTGGGAAGTGCTCAGAATTTGGCTGAATGAACTGATGGCCATATTAATTACAGACTGTGGACCAATTTGACCCACGCTTACTTTCGGGTGGTTCCTTGGGCAAGCTGGCTTGCTGTCCTTCCTGCCTCGCCATAGGGATTCAAACATGACCGTGACAGGGGCCCTGTCCTCGGGGAGCGTACAGCCCCGTGTCAGTATTAACGCGGGACTGCTCAGGGCTGGTTAAACCGGGGATGGGAGAGGGCTGCATGGGTCCCTGAGCCCCGCCGGGGTCAGACCTGTTCTGTGGAATCCTTTGGGAGGGAATGTGTCTGGTCGGAGGCATGGTTTCCTTTCCAAGACTGGGGTTTTAAATGACTCTTACTTGTCATATTAAACACCAGAAAATCTGCTTGGAACTTAAAAAGCTCCTACCTTTGCTTCAGTATTAAGAGATGCTCCCCATTATCCACTTCAATCACTTTAGTTCTCTATGTTGATTTCTAGTATTCATAGAATTACAGTGTCAACTCACCTCTCCTTTTTTTTTTTTTTCCAAAATTTTTTTGTACCAGATCAATCCGTCTTTTTTCAGATGACAGAATCATCTCAGGAATCAGACTTTCAGAGTGATCAACACCTGTTATTTTTTTTGTGGTTGTTTATTGGTGACGGTCTGTTTAAATCTCGACTAATGAATTATTTGAAGCCTCCGTTTTCCCTTTGTCCTTCTACAAAAGAAAAATGACGGTTTGTTTAACCCCCCTTCTCGGAGCTAAGTGCTGGCCCGATTTTTCCTAGTGTGTGATCTCTCAGGAAGATGTCACGCTCTGGCATTCGGTTACCCTTTGAATCGCCCCTTTCATCTGGGCTGTTCTTCCCCAGTTCAGCTATAATTACCATCTGATGGACTGTTGCTGGATACTGTTTCACTTGTACATCTGCTGCCCTAGGAAATTGCATTATTCTCCCAGCACCTGCTAGATTTTCCCCAGCTTAATTGTTTCTCCAACCCCTTCCTTAAACTTGGAAACTTTCACTGCCCGCGTTAGACTTTCCTTGGTTGTACTTGTGTGTGTGTGTGTGTGTGTGTGTGTGTGTTTAAATTAGCCCTTTAGAATCTCCTTGGTAGAAGTTTCTAAAAATGCAAACCCATATTTTTCAACATCATATATGCACTGAACATTATTAATGTGACCATGGTGATATTTTCCTGAAATGAAATTAACCCACTTCAAATCACCGCCATGAGTCCAGTTTGCTTTTTCAAGCCACTTCCCCGCCATTTCCTACAGTTACCCTACCTGTGGGAAATGCATTTCCTCCTATTAATGATGAACTCTTTTCTCTGACATTCTTAGAATAATTTACGTAAATTCCTTTGTGAGGTTTTTTCTTTTTCAAACGAATACAAGTTGTATGGTCATTTCTTTCCAATTCTTTGAATACTATCTAGTTTAGTATTGTACATAGTGTATGTGTACATCAAAATGACTTATGAATCAGTGATTTATTCTCCTTGTTATCAAATTCCTCCCTCTTAGAAAGGTTACAGGGTAATAAACAACAACTACTACTACTATTACTAACATGCTGTCGCTAAAGGCTCCCCATGAGTTATGTCGTTTAATCCTCATATCAACACTTGTAAACAGTTACTGCTACTGTCGTCTTCAATGTACATAAAGAAAACAGGCTTGCAGGAGGGAGAGTAAGTGACTTGTCCAAAGGCGAATTCTTGACAGAGCTTCAAACCCAAGCAGTTGGATGCCAAAACTCATACCATTATATATGCTCTCTTATCTAAAAAGTTAAAGCAGTGATATCATAGCTTATTGTAGGAAAACCAAACCACAGAAAAGGAAGATGGCTTGACAGAGACCTTTTGGAATCTCCCAGATCTTTGGCACCAGCTACATAATCAAAAGGTGACCCACGGATAATTGGCTTTCCGCCCGAACAGCTGGATTTTCCTCCTGGCTGAGCCATCCAGCCTTGGGTTTGTTCCTGTGCCAGCCTGACCCTGGCTGGGCTGGGAGCAGACACAGGGGTCCTGGACAGAGCCCTGGGGTCAGTTTTTGGACAGCAGCTGATCCAGGCTATCTCCATGTCTCTCTTTGCTGTGTCAGCTCGTTGTTATAAACCTTTTGAAATTATAGTGGCAGCTGCTGGGAAAGGTGGAAGAAAATAATAACCCCGTATGTGGGTCACATTATCCGTTTTTCAAGATTCACTTCCATGCTATGTGTGGCTTCATGGTGTTGTTAGAAAACCCTCGAGTAAATGCCCAGGATGAGCAACTGAAGGTTTACTCAGGAGGTGAGGGGTGAGTGGGGGTGCGCTGGCGGCGTGATGGACCCGCCTGGACGCTGTTTAGAAATTGAGTTGTGGTAGAGTAGCAAAAGGAGGTCTCTAGGGTGTGATAAGAAATTGTGAAAAGTAAAGTTACTTCTTAACATCTCAGTATTGTCAAAAATCAATCCTGTATCTTATCATCGTTTTCTAGGACAGATATTATAGGAGAGTTGATCTCTTTCTCTCTCCCCCCACCCCCCACCGTCTTCCTCCATCTTCCCTCCCCCCCTTAACAGCTTTATTGACATATAAATCACCTACCATACAATTCACCCACTTAAATTGAACAATTTATTGGTTCTTAATATATTCACAGAGTTGGGCAACAATCACCATCTAATTTTAGAACATTTTTGTCACCTCTCCCCAAAAGAAACCCATTAGTAGTCACTCCCTGTCCCCCGACCCCAAGCCCTAGGCAAATACTATTTTAGTTTCTGTTTCTATGAATCTGCCTTTTCTGGGCATTTCGTATAACTGAACTCTACAATACATGGTATTTGTGACTGTCTTTTTTCATTGAGCATCTTTTCAAGGTTCAAGCAATTTGCAGTACGTATCAGTATTTGATTCCTTTGTTTTTGGCCGTGCTGCACGGCATGGGGGATCTTAGTTCCCCAACCAGAGATCGAGCGCATGGAAGCCCAGAGTCTTAACCACCAGACCACCGCCAGGGAAGTTCCCATTAATTGCTTTTTATGGATGAATAATACTCTGTTGTGTGTACATACACCATTTTACTTGTCCATTCATCAGTTAATGGACATTTGAGTTGTTTCCACTGTTTGGCGACTATGAACAATGTTGCTGTGGACATTTGTGCACAAGTTTCTATGTGCATGTATGTTTTAATTTCTCTTGGGTACTATGCCTAGGCGTAGAATTGCTTGGTCATGTGGTAAGTCTAGGTTTAATGTTTTGAGGAACTTCCACACCATGTTCCCAAGTGCCGGCACCACTTTGTACTCTCATTCTTAGATCAGGCTCAGCATCACTGCTAGTAGGTGGCGAGGTGCTGGCCAACTCAAGGCCATGGTTGAGCCGTGAACCTGACTGTTCCTTCAGTTTCAGGAGTGGAGCTTTCTCACTGCTTTGGGAGAGCACCATACACATATTTGGCAGTACACCACCAATCTAAGCTTCATTTCTTTGGAAAGCAGAGATTTTTTCTAAAATAAAATCTCTCCTGCACTCATCTTCCCTGCCTCACCCTCTCTGGCCCATCAGCCTCCCAGGGGCCTGCACAAATGTTTCAGAGAGCTCCTGCAGCACAGGGAATGCCCATCCAGACCCCAGGAGTGACGTGGAGGACTTTCTGTTGTTCACACCAGCACGTCCAGCACTTCAGCCCACCTTTAATAATGTTATTGCTTTTAAAACAGCTACCAACAGGAAAAAAAAAAAAATTCTGAGGCTTTCTTAGATGCTGATGGGGTTCTCGCCACAACCCAGTAGGGGGAAAATGCATTCTGTTCCCTGCAGAGCCAGGGTAATGAAGGCCGCGGAGGTCCAGAAGGGCCTCGGGATGCGCCAGCTGCCGGCTGCAGAGCTCTGGACGCCACGGCCCAGCAAGGCTTCCGAGTGGACCCGAGCTACCAGGCAGGAGCTGGCCTTCGCAGCTAAGCGGCTTCTTCAGAATCCGCCTTCAGGGAGGAAAAGCACGCCCGCCAACAGGAAGCTTTGCTTTGTGTATTTTAAAGGAGCTGGGGATATAAAACGACAAAGGGGACAATTAGAGCTGCAGATGCCCACTAGGGAAGTTACATCTTTCCCTTTGATTAAAATAATATATGTGGTTACAAAAGCAGTGCATATTGATAGGAGAAATTTTAGGGGAAAAAAAACTAAAGAGAAAATGGATGAAACCTGCAATCCGCTATAGATTACCTTTCTTAATACTTTGGTGTTTTCACTTCTAGATTATTTTCTGTGAAAAAAAATACATGCAATTAAATACGGAGTTATACGCACATAGTGGGGTTTGTTTTTTTTTTTTTTTTTTACCACCATCCCCACCCCACCACGGTTTTCCCCCCTTGGTGTCCATACGTTTGTTCTCTACATCTGTGTCTCAACTTCTGCCCTGCAAACTGGTTCATCTGTACCATTTTTCTAGGTTCCACATACATGCGTTAAAATACGATATTTATTTTTCTCTTTCTGACTTACTTCACTCTGTATGACAGTCTCTAGATCCATCCACATCTCAACAAATGACTCAATTTCATTCCTTTTTATGGCTAAGCAATATTCCATTGTATACATGTACCACAACTTCTTTATCCATTCGTCTGTCAATGGGCATTTAGGTTGCTTCCATGACCTGGCTATTGTAAATAGTGCTGCAATGAACATTGGGGTGCATGTGTCTTCTTTTTTTTTTTTTGCAGTACGCGGGCCTCTCACTGTTGTGGCCTCTCCCGTTGTGGAGCACAGGCTCCGGATGCACAGGCTCAGCGGCCATGGCTCACGGGCCCAGCCGCTCTGCAGCATGTGGGATCTTCCCACACTGGGGCACAAACCTGTGCATCGGCAGGCGGACTCTCAACCACTGCGCCACCAGGGAAGCCCAGCATGTGTCTTTTTGAATTATGGTTTTCTCTGGGTATATGCCCAGTAGTGGGATTGCTGGGTCATATAGTAGTTCTATTTTTAGTTTTTTAAGGAACCTCCATACTGTTCTCCATAGTGGCTGTATCAATTTACATTCCCACCAGCAGTGCAAGAGGGTTCCCTTTGTAGATTTTCTGATGATGCCCATTCTAACTGGTGTGAGGTGATACCTCATTGTAGTTTTGATTTGCATGTCTCTAATAATTAGTGATGTTGAGCATCTTTGCAGCACATAGTGTTTTGAAACAAGCCTTTTCACTTCCAATGTTGTGAACATCTCGCGTGTCACTGTGTCTTCTAGAGCGTCGTTTGGGTGGCCTCCTTGTCCTCTGTGCCAGGCTCTGTGTTATGTGCCCACTTGGATTATCTTGCCACGTTCTCAGAGAAGTTTATGTGTTATTTTGCAGTGGGGGAAACTGAGGTTAGGAGAGGTTTGGTTATGTAACTGAACATTAATCCAGCAGGACTTGTGGGAATAATCATGAGTCCCCTTGATCTCTGTCTCCCATCAGTCCCCCTGAGAATACGTTCCCCGGGGCCGGGTTTCCCATGGACCCGGACAGAGAGTGGGCAAGTCCTGTTACTTTTCTGGTCAGTTTTAGGTAGTTACAGTGGGTCACTCCAAATCACAAAACATGGTCTTAATTCTGTAAAATGTCCAGTTTTATTTTGTGTAATAATCAAAACTCAAACTCAGTTGTCATCTAAAGACTAGAGTCTGTCCTCCCCATATCTCCACTGAAGCCGGTAGCTGGGGAAGGAGGGCGGGGCCTCCTTGCTCTCTGTAACTCACTATGCCCTCCGCTTAGCATCTATTTAGCTTATTATTATTTAGCTTTCGGAAAGAAAGCCTGTTGGTTTCTTGATCTAGTTTAGCTGTATTTCCGGTCCTTCTGGAATTGGGACCAGGGCAGGGAAGGACAGTTGGGAGAGCAGGCATGTGTCAGAGGGTGGCTCCTGCCCCGTGGGCCGGGCGGCTCTTCTCATGCGTGTGCTTGGAGCTTCTTTAGAGATTCCTGTGCCTCAACCTCCCACCTGCATCCCGTAATGCAGGCAATGCACCCTCCAACTCTGCGGCCGGAATCTGATTTGCCCCTGGAGGCGGCCCTACAGGAGGGGCCTCCGATAAAAGCCAGGCTGTCTGGTCAGCAGATGCGCCCAGCACGGCCACCTTCCCTCCGGCCTTCCAGCAGCTGGCCGGCTCATCAGTTTCGTCAATATGGGTGGGAACCACATGCCACTGTGCTGTGTCCACTAACTGTGGGAACTCACTCCAGGGTCTCTGAGGCTCCCAAACCCTCGTCTTGTGACTTGAAGGACGAGACACCCCCCCAGCCCTCCTCCTAGGGGTGGAGTGGCATGCGGCCCACAGCACATCAACAGTTCTCATAGAGGAAATTTCCAGAAAAATCCTCTTCTGTCCATTCTTCCAACGCTTTTGTATCTTCATTGTGAATGAGGGGTTTAAAAGTCACTTAACCAGTGCTTGCCCACCTGCTTTCGCATTTTCACGAGAGCAGCTCCTGTGGAATGCAGCATGCTTTGTCTTCCTGCTTCACATGTCCTCGGTGACATCAGCTTCCCCAGGCCGAGCAGCTGCTGGGCTGAGGCGCCGGGACACAGTGTAGGGATGCCAGATCCCAAGAGCCACCACTGCTGCTTGTAGCCAGTTCCCTAATGTACTTGACAGATTTTTATCATTATAAACAATGCCACCATGTCCATCCTTATTTTTTTTTGAGTACATTCATGATGAGTTCATTTCAGTAAATTCCTAGAAACGGTTTGCTAGGTCAAAGGTAAAGCTACTATCTCTTTAATCAAAAGGGATAACGTTGTAGAATTTGAAAATGGAAGCTTGTGATTCCCAGCTTTAAAAGATGATTTCTCCTTGCAGTGTGTTTGCATTATCTAAGTAAGCCGCCAGCATGAGGAACGCTCTCTTTTATTGTGAGATGTAGATTTTTTTAATTCATTTTTTTTCTTTTCCATCCTGGTTTGTCCCAGGATATTGAATATAGTTCCCTGCGCTATACGGTAGGACCTTGTTGTTTATCCGTTGTATATATAATACTTTGCATCTGCCAGTCCCAAACTCCCAATCCATCCCTTCCCCACCCCCTCCCTCTTGGCAACCACAAGTCTATTCTCTATGTCTGTGAGTCTGTTTCTGTGTCTTAGATAAGTTCATTTGTGTCATGTTTTAGATTCCATATATAACTGATATCATATGGTATTTGTCTTTCTCTTTCTGAGTTACTTCACTTAGTATGAGAATCTCTAGGTCCATCCATGTTGCTGCAAATGGCATCATTTCATTCTTTTTTATGGCCGAGTAGTATTCCATTGTATATATATATATATATATATATACTACAGTGAGATGTAGATTTTTAAGCAGATAATCAGGTGTGCAAATGGCCAACAGCCTTTCATTTCCCCGTTTTCCTTTAACTCAGCTGGATCTCTGCTTGGAGCCTCCATTCCACCTGATGGGAGGACAAGGAATCTCCATTGATTCCAGGCACATTTAGCCATGTACCATTTAAATGGAGTCCATTCAGGAGTGTTCCCTCCTCACAGGCATCTGCTCATTTTCAGAACTTCAGCCTGTCTTCAGCCGTCCCTCATTTTGGTATCCAGGCTCCCAGATGGCCCTCAGGGCTCGCAGTGGGGTCCCCTCTTCGGGTCAGGACTCAGGTTCTGGAGCATGCGCGCCCTCTCCCTCCCCCCCCTTTGGAAAGCTCCTGGCCAGCCTCATCCTCTCTTGCCCTGGCTTCACCCTCAAGCAGCTCCACCTTCTCGGGAGAGGCAGCCGGGCTTCCCCATGCGGCTCAGGCCTTTCTACCCTCTGTGTTCTTCAGAACCCCCTTGGGGATCCTGCCCCCTCCTTCCGCTTTGCGGCCTTAACTGAGGGAAGGAGAGGGTGGGCTGCATTTATCGCTCTCTCCCTCCCTCCAACTGGCCTCCTCATCTGGTCTTAGGACAGCAGACTCTGCCGTCACCACGTGTTCTTCTGAAATCTGTTGTTTGAAGCATCAACTCTGATTTTTGGGACTCAGAAGTCAGGCTCTCCTGAGGCCCCAAAGCCTCTCAACCTGCTCTCTGCCTCGAAATGAGGAAGTGCGTGTGTACGACGGCTGGTGTCTCCTGGCTGCTGCTTGAGGGTCAGGAGGGGCTGGGCACTTGGCAGGAATGAATTGCATCTGTTAATATAAGACAGTAGCTGACTATGATGATGGCAGTGATGTACACACGGACTGCAGACGCAGCAGGCTCCTCGCGGGGCTGGCCCACTCCCTCTATCCCCTGGAGGAGTTATACAAGCATAGCCCCTCGGTTACGACGTGATTTTATGTCAATAGATGCCTGTACTAGAAAGTGCGTAAGTCTAACTTTTAGGTCTTTTGGGGAACGTTTTTAGATGGTGCATCTTGTTAATAAATTCTAGTGGAAGCAATGTGGGGTATGCTTTCTTGAAAGATGTGAAAGACGAGGAAAAACACCAAACAGACCAAGAGTCTAGGGAGGTTTTACAGTCAAATTAAGCACAGGTGCATTAAAAGCCTTCCACATTTTAGTAATTTTCATGAAGCTGTCCGAGTTTATTTATCATTATTTACACACTCGGTGAATCTGAAGGGAAAATGGCATTTGCATTCATCGGAGGCAAAGGATTAAATGAGCCTTGGAAACTGAAGAGCCGGTATCTGGGGGTGTGGCCTCCCTGCCCATTCTGGCCACATGGCTGGGGAGCTGCTGTGCCCTCCGCCACCATGTGCCCTCCCCCATGTGCCTCCCCAGTCAGAGAAGCAGCTCGAAGGCCTCAGACCTCAGGCTGCTGCTCTTGTCTGGGGTTGAACCTCTTTCAGGAAGAATAAAACCCTTTACCCCGTATGTTGCCTCAAGACCATTAAGCTTAGTCAAGATTACTGATGTCATGATCTCCATAGTAACCAACTTAATAAGCAAGAAGAAAACAAAAAGCATGACTTAAAAACAGGGGAGAAAAAAAAAGAGAATAAATAAGGTGTGGAAGAAGCGTGGGAGCCAGAAAGGATTTTATGGCTGCTTCTTTGCGATATCAAACATGATTCAGCCACTGTGCTGCTGGCTCCCGCCCTCCAGGGCTGGGCACCTGTGGTGATAACCGAGAATTACACACTATACCCTGGCTCCCACCTTGGCGATCTTCAATCATGTCCTAGCTTTTGTTTGTTTTGTTTTTTTAAAAATATAATTCAGTGCGTTGAAATGATCACCACGGTAGTTGTTATAATCGAGGGTTTTATGGTAGTTTATATATTTAACCAAAAGGAGCCGTGCTTCCAGGGAGTCAGGCTCAGGGAGCACTTTCTGGTCACCATAGTGAAGCTCTGCTGGCCAAAAGCACCCCGATTTCCCCTCAGTATGGTGCCTCCGTGAAACCAGAGGTGATTGCTGATTTTAAAAAGTGAGCTGGGTATTATTATCTTTCACAAGTTACAATCTGTGAGCAGGTCACAAAGCTGGTCTGACCTGCTGTCTGACCTGATGGTCTGTCCCACGGAATTATGTACAATTGACAACTATTTTAATTTGTTACTAGACGGCCTCCCTCCCCACCCCCTGGGTCTTGGGTCACTCTGGGTTGGTAGGACCGAGGCTACAGACAGTCACACAGACAGACAAATACCTACACCGGTGATCTGATTCACCCCAAAGAGGGGAGCAAGTGCCAGAGGCGGAAGGAGTTTCGGCGGCTGGGCTCACGTCTGCCCCCGCCCTTGGCTGTCCCTCCTCTTTGACTTTTCAGGTGGAGGCGCCTGACGTACCCCTCATGGGGTTGTCCCCGCCATCTCCCCTCTCGCTGTGTCCTGCTCCCTGAGAGCTGTGTGCTCTGGGGGATGCTGCTTGGAGCCCGAGAATCCTTGACTCCACTCAGGGCAGCCACAATGAGACCCGGGTTCCCCTGAGCACCAGGAGAGATGACCAGGCTTCTCCTTCCCAGCTGGGCTGCCCTCTGGGGACTCACCCCCACTGGAGAGCAGATGGGGGATGCACCTCACCAAGCCCAGATTCCAAAAGACTCTCCAGACCCTGAGTAATCAAATGCATTTGTGTGTGTGTGTGTGTGTGTGTGTGTGTGCGCGCATGCACGTGTGTGTGTGTTATTTAACTATGGGTTTATTTCAACTTTCTAGAGATATGCATGCATAGGACAAAAACAGGAAATATATACAAACAAAACTAGTTGTGTTTAGTGCTTGCATTGGAGAATTAAAGTTTTTTTCTGAATATTATTGACTTTGCAAAATAAAACATAACAAAGCACTGTGTACTTGAATGAGACTATTCAATTAGTCTCATTATATTTCTTTTTAAAATAAAAAAATATGCTAAAAGTAAGAACAACCAAGTAAAGTCAAGAGAAATGTCAATAATAGTTAACATTTGTCATGTGTTATGTGTGAAAGGCACTCTTCTATGTTCCTTATAAGAATGAGTACATTTAATCCCAACAACCACCCATGGTCTAGAAACTCTCCTTATTGATAAAGCACATAGTTAGGTTTCAAACCCAAGTCTTCTTAAATGCTGCTTATGAACCAACCTCCCTCTCTCTCATTCTCATTCTCTCTCTCTCTCTCTCTTTCTCACACACACACACACACACACCCCACAATCACCATCCCTAGAGAAGTGCCCGAATTCCAAGCACGTCTACACCTAGGCAACTCCTAGAGAGCAGTGGGTGACCACGGCCTGATTCTGAGTTCTGTTCTTCACCAGCCTCCCCCGTCCAGGTCCTCCCCACTTGTAGCCTGAGCCCGCTTCTCTCCCCACGGCATCACTGGTCCCGGTGTTGTGTTATTTGCCCGGACTCTGATGCACACCACAGTGTGGACCCACCTTTCCCAGAGTCACCCCTGCCCCTGCGTGGACAGGCCCCAGTGCCCGAGGTCCTGTCTGCACCTCGGGCCCGGGTCCATCCTGCATGGATGGTTGGGAAGCTTGGAGGTGGACAGTTAATTTATGTCATTTGTTCCATCAGTGCTTATTGTGTGCTGACCACATGGAGGGCCTGTTCTGGGCACTGGGGCTGCAGCAGTAAGAAAGTGGACAAATCCCTGCTGCCCTGGTGCCTGTGTCCAGCGGGGAGATAGACAAGGGACAGACAGAAAAGGATGCTCTGTGCCAGGTGGGGCAAGAAGAAAACCCAGGCGGGGCTGGAGGGTGACGCCGGTGAGGGTCATTTAAGCAGAGGCCTGAACTGATGGGGCAGAGGCATGGTGTGAGGGCCAGGAAGGTTTCTCTTCTTTCTTTACACCCACAGAATGCAGCCTGGCCCTAAGCCCTGTGGACACACGGCCAACGATGCAGCGCTGATGCTTTGACTTCTAGTTCATGGTTATTTTAAAAGAATTAGTTCTGGAAGTCCATCAGATGCAGTGGAAACATTTCAAATTATGTTCCCCCCGTGCCTTTTCAATCTTCCATAGCTTGCTCAAAGCAGAACTAGAGCTATGTGGGATTGTAACTCCCCTTGAAATGATTATTTCTATTTTTAAAAGGAGCAGGGGAAACCCATGGACTCAGATAAGAGTTTACAATTTCACACGGCCAACTGTTTGGAAAAGGTTAACTATTTTACCTGGATGGCAGTTGGCCTCCCATGAATTCCTAGGAGGGCGTTGTATCTGGGTATGAAAAAATGACAAAGTAGCTGCTATTTTGAAGGCTCTATTTAACAGATGTGCAGAGTATAGAAATCTATGTATTATTAAATAATTCTTTATAATATGCTCAAGCATAAGCAATTGGTAAGCTTGTTTACATTCTCACCATCTGGGTGCATTCTGTCACCCATCTGTTTCATGTAATTATGTAATTATCAATATAAGGAAAGAATAGGTGATATAATTAACAAAAAAAACTGATCCTCGCTGCAGAGTAAAAATGACATGCATCTGTTGAATTGCTTTTTGTTTCTCTTTCTTCATTGTTAACTGTTTTTTTTCGTTTCACAGTTGCATTCAGGCTGTCACCTTGTGTCACACCCTCAGGAGAGCTGTTTTTGTCATGCTGCACGCTCTCCCTGTGTCTGTCTCTCTCTCTGTCCATCACACACACACACACACACACACACACACACACGCGCGCGCGTACACATGCACACACATGTGCAAAGGCAGAGTGATTAATCAAGAACTAGAGGCACCAACGCCACTTTGAAAGAAAAGAGCAAGGCCTTCTTGGTCTTTCATCCATCCCCAGCCCCTGAGAGAGCCCTGAGAATCATTTCCAGAACATGCCATATAACAGCTAGAACTCTAGGAAGTATTTAAATTAATTAGTGACAGATGGAAGGACAGGGCGAGTGTGTGGTGCTTTCACAGGATATTGGATAGGAACACTGCTTGAGAAGAATCCCCCACTTGGTGCTTTTGTCTGAACGTCAAGGCTTAAGCAATACATGTTACATCATAATAGGACAACAGTCCCTGTGGTTGAGGTTCATGTCCACATAAGCTCATCGGAGTTAGTCGCTGGAGTGGCTCCTTTGTGTGGGAGAGACTCGTGGGCATGTGCATGGAATTGGGCTGCTTCCACACGTGGTGCGCCTTGCCAGGTACTTAGGACGGCAGGGGACGTCGAGTGGCACCCCCGCCCCTCTGTCTGCCCAAACTGGGCTCTGAAGTCCTCCATCAAAGGACGGGTGGCTCTCCCTGGCAATCGAGGAAGCCGTCCTTCCAGACTCACTTGACAAAACCTGGGATTTCAATCCTAGAGTGCACAGAGGGGCGACCCCAGGAGCCACTGAGATGACAGTCAGCCCTGGGGATGAAGGCGTTGAAATCCTGACATTGAAGTCCTTCCACGGATCCAGTGATGGGAGCGGGGCTCCCACGAGGGCGTCCTGACTCTCCTGCCCGGCCTGGTCCCCCTGCTACAGGGATGCCCTCCTCTGCCTCCTGTGCTGGGGCTGCGCCTGCAGGGGCGGGGGATAGTGGACAGGGAAACCCGCCTGTCATGCAGGCCTGTAAACCTACGTGTCAGTTCTCACCAAGGACTTAAGCCAGACTCACAAACTGAGCTAGAAATCTCTAGTTCAGTCATCTCTTGACTTCTGCCTAAAACTGTTTAAAAAAACAAAACAAAATAGTGCTGTTCACTAAAAACAGAGCTTCCTCTGTTCCCTCTTGATAAGTGATCCTTTTACGTGTCAATATGGTGTTATTTCAAGGATACATCCCCCTCGGAGTATCCCGTGACAGAGCCTCGGTCCAGGCTGGGTCTGCTGGTCCCCCTCCCGCCTGCCGAGAGGCTTGTGTCAGGGCAGCCAGGGGCTCCCCACCTTCACTGTTCTGTGTCTAGGAAGAAAACAAGTAACTCGTTCCCACCTTTGTCTCTCTTTGTTCCTTTGAATCCAACAGTATTCTTTGATGAGTCCTCCATAAAGCCAGTAACCATCGCCCAGTCTATCTGTATTTTGAATTGTTATTTCCATGGATTTTTTTTTAAAGCCGTGGATACCCATAGAACAAGAAAAAAGGAAAAAATTACTGGGCACCCTGTGGAGAGAGTACTTTAAAGGACTAAGTAATGGGGACAAATGTGGCTCGATTACTCAAGGGATTTGGTTGGTTTTGACTTTATATTTACTTGTTTCCTTAATTCTAAGTTAAAATGATTTAATTGCAACCATAACTGAGCAATCCATTAAGGATTTCAAAGGGAAGAATGCCATTTGAACCTTTCTTTTGTCATTTCGAGTTTTGAAAAGGTTTTAACACTGACTTCTGTTTTCAAGAAACATTTCAGTTTATATTTTTGAGTATTTTTTTTAACAAAAGAGCAGAGACTGGTTGTTTCTCAAGAGAAAATTATTATAAAAGAGTTATTTACATGCATATATCATGCTCAACTAAAACATTTAAAAATCCCTGTATTCTATACCAAACCATATTGAACATCATTAAAGCTTACACTAAATGGTTTTCATTTAACCCGCAAAAGTGACATTAATTTTTCAAGTGGTAACTGTTGCTTAAGATGCTATTGTGCCTGAGTGATAAATGTTTAATGATTTGGTAGTACATGCATGGCTTAAAATCCATTATTTATTGCACCTTCTCTTGCCTGGCAAAGGTGATGATTTTATAGCCCCAGCAGTCATGCAAACACATTTATACAAACCGACGGCGGATAATAAATTTCCTTACTGTAAATGTCAGTGGGTTTCATGTGTTGCTGCCATTACATCTTGTTTGGAAGCCGAATGCTACACAGTTATGGGAGCCGACAGATGGTGTCATTAACACGAACGCTGGGGCTGTTTACCGCTGACGTGCATGCGACAAATGAAAAGTTCTGGGCCTGTCTTTGCACTGAAGCGTGATGTCAGCCGTGCACAGGTGTAAAGACAGAGCAATACGCTTGCCTCTGCCCTTCCGCCCCACCAAGAGCCATTTTAGTTGTTGTTGTTGTTACACTTTGTGTTTGAATACACAGCAGAGTGAGCAAAGGGGGACATTTTCCCCAGGTCTTCTGCTTGATTTGATACGTGGAGACTCAGACACCCTGCCAGTGACACCTGCCATCCCATGGGTGGTTCCCACAGGAGCGGCAAGCCAGCTTCCCTTTTAAGCCCTCCAGGCCTGGCCTGGCCTTTTGTGCTAATTAATTACAGCAGGATTGTTATTGCTGTGCGTGTGTGTGTATGTGTGCGTTTGTGTGTATGTGTGTTGTAACTTCAGATATTTAAAATACTTACTATCTTACTATGATGGGAAAGTTCCCGTTGCGAGCGTGGAATTAGTGTCTCTCAAAAGTGCTGTCAAAATCATCAGGAATGGATTCAAAGAAAGAGGGGAAGGAGCGAAGTAGAAATCTTCTATACCGATGTCCTCTGTGCAATGAGATCTTCTTTTCATAAGAACGAGGAGCGGAACAAGGCTTTTGCTTTCCCTGATCTGATGTGAAATATCTGCGTGGCTGAAGTTAGCCTCCGTGTTTTATTCACACGTGTCCCCACCTTTGTTCAGCTCTGGCCACCCCCGTTTCTGGTGGCCAGCTTCCTTCCTGTTGTGGTTCCTGCTTCGCTCTCTACCAAGCTCTCTTTTAATTTCAATTTAAAAATAAGCTGGGTTTGCTTCTTTCCCCCCTGCACGTCCTTCCCTCGAACTAAGTGGCTGGCCCACGGATTCTGATCAAGGTCCTTTGAATTCTGTTTTCAGCCTTAGCGTTCTCCATAGGAATTTTCAGAAAGGCTTATTCTTTCACAAGAGTCGTTGTGTGTTGCTCACACAAAAGCCGAGTGAACCTTTCATTTAGGTGTGCAGAAATGTCAAGTCGTGTGCAAGAGAGTACAAATGTTTGCATCGAGGTGAAAGAGATGATGTGCTTAATTTCTTCAGAGCGGCTCTGAGATACAGTTGGATGTCAACGGAAATAACTAGCCTGATTGAAAGACTAAAAGAGTGCATGAAGGCACACCTTAGACGTGAACAGTAGAGCCCTGCTTACAGGACGTGCAAGTGTGTGTTGAAAAGATCCAGGAGTGAAAATAAAGAAACGGCTGCGGGGAGACAGCCAGATTGAAAAGTTGTATCTATAGAATGGCACTCGGGTGGACCGGAGTTCTCAGGAAAATGAGTTCCTTTTCCACTGCTGTCATTTTCCTGGCAAATGAACCCAAGGCCTAAACCAGCAGTGCAAATAGGCAGGGACCTGACCTGAGCAAACAGCTTGTTCCCGGGGGGAACAGAAAGTTCCCATCGTGCTCTGTGCCCAGAGATGCCAGGGTCTCTCCTGACCCTGCTCCTCCCCATGCAGCCCCTCTACGTCTGCCTCCCATGTGGCCCACGCAGGACCACTCTGCCTTCTCAGGACATCATCTGAAAATGCACGTGTAGAGGCTTATTTGTTCTTCAGTGGGACGTGTCACCCTTCCAGACGCTTGCACTGGCTTTTCCTCCCATCCAGAAGGCTGTTCTCTCCCTCGCCCACCTGGGAAGGATCCTTCTAAACCCAGCTCAGCTATCATTTTCTCCAAGAAGACCTTCCTGACTTCCCTGCCATCATGAGTTCAGTGAACACTTGTTCTTTTAATCCACTCAATCTTGGACTGGTTTGTTACACAGCCATAGCTTCCTGATACACTACTGCATTTTATTTGTTTACATGTCTGTCTCCTGACTTAATGAGAATTCCTTAAAGACAGGAGCTGTGCCTCATTCTTACCTCAGTGCTGAGGCCAGTGCTTGGCACATGGGAGATGCTCAATGAGTATCTGTTGGATTGAAATTGTTGAATTAAGGTCTGTGTTAAAGTTTTGATGGAAGAATATCAGGCATTGGGATTCTGGATGGATAATCCCGGTGCCCTCAGAATCACTCCATGTATCCAACTGCCTTCTCTGCCAACAAGTCAGACTGACCTTGTTGCTAGAATGTTGATTTCATACAAAGAGTTTTTCCCAGAGTTGCTTCTCACGCTGAGGAAATGACTCTATGCCATAGAAACTCTTTGCTATATATTTGTAAGTTGCTTCTATGGGAATAAGGGTGGATTCCAGTCTACTTATGGGATATTAAATGCAAAATATTTTTAAGCCTGTGGCTAAATATCAACTGTACATGCATCCTGATAAAGCACACGTCCCAGATCTGGGATGGAAATGGAAGGATGGCCTGAAGTCCTCTTTCTTGAATCAAATAGTGTTCAGACATATGACACCTGACACATTTTCTTTAAACCTTCTTTTTTTTAGCAAGCAGAAACAATTAGCAGTACAACTTTTTTCACTTAACAAAAGTCCTGAGAGAATAAACTTATCACTGATCATTTTGTATATTTCTCTGATTCCTTACCTAATTATTAAGACATTCAAATTCTATATTATAAACATACATATATGTATATTTTTAACATCTTCATTGGAGTATAATTGCTTTACAATGCTGTGTTAGTTTCTGCTGTATAACAAAGCGAATCAGCTATACATATACATATACCCCCATATCCCCTCCCTCTTGCGTCTCCCTCCCACCCTCCCTATCCCATACCTCTAGGTGGACACAAAGCACCGAGCTGATCTCCCCGTGCTATGTGGCTGCTTCCCACTAGCTACCTGTTTTACATTTGGTAGTGTATATAAGTCCATGCCAGTCTCTCACTTCGTCCCAGCTTACCCTTCCCCCTCCCCGTGTCTTCAAGTCCATTCTCTATGTCTGCGTCTCTATTCCTGTCCTGCCCCTAGGTTCTTCAAAAACTTTTTTTTTTTTTTTTTAGGTTCCATATATATGTGTTAGCATACGGTATTTGTTTTTCTCTTTCTGACTTACTTCACTCTGTATGACAGACTCTAGGTCCATCCACCTCACTACAAGTAACTCAATTGCGTTTCTTTTTATGGCTGAGTATTATTTCACTATATATATATATATATGCCACATCTTTTTTATCCATTCATCTGTCGTTGGACACTTAGGTTGCTTCCATGTCCTGGCTATTGTAAATAGAGCTGCAATGAACATTGTGGTACATAACTCTTTTTGAATTATGGTTTTCTCAGGGTATATGCCCAGTAGTGGGATTGCTGGGTCGTATGGTAGTTCTATTTTTAGTTTTGAAGGAACCTCCACACTGTTTTCCATAGTGGCTGTATCAATTTACATTACCACCAACAGTACAAGAGGGTTCCCTTTTCTCCACACCCTGTCCAGCATTTATTGTTTGTAGATTTTTTGATGACGGCCATTCTGACTGATGTGAGGTGATACCTCATTGTAGTTTTGATTTGCATTTCTCTAATGATCAGTGATGTTGAGCATTCTTTCATGTGTTTGTTGGCAATCTGTATATGTTCTTTGGAGAAATGTTGATTTAGGTCTTCTGCCCATTTTTGGATAGGGTTGTTTGGTTTTTTTGATATTGAGATGCATGAACTGCTTGCATATTTTGGAGATTAATCCTTTGTCAGCTGAATCATTTGCAAATATTTTCTCCCATTCTGAGGGTTGTCTTTTCGTCTTGTTTATGGTTTCGTTTGCTGTGCAAAAGCTTTTAAGTTTCATTAGGTCCCATCTGTTTATTTTTGTTTTTATTTCCATTTCTCTAGGAGATGGGTCAAAAAGGATCTTGCTGTGATTTATGTCATAGAGTGTTCTGCCTATGTTTTCCTCTAAGCGTTTGATAGTGTCTGCCCTTACATTTATATCTTTAATCCATTTTGAGTTTATTTTGAGGTATGGTGTTAGGAAATGTTCTAATTTCATTCTTTTACATGTAGCTGTCCAGTTTTCCCAGCACCACTTATTGAAGAGACTGTCTTTTCCCCATTGAATATCCTTGCCTCCTTTGTCATAGATTAGTTAACCATAGGTGTGTGGGTTTTTCTCTGGGCTTTCGATACTGTACCATTGATCTATATTTCTGTTTTTGTGCCAGTACCATACTGTCTTGATTACTGTAGCTTTGTAGTATAGTCTGAAGTCAGGGAGCCTGATTCCTCCAGCTCGGTTTTTCTTTCTCAAGATTGCTTTGGCTATTCAGCATCTTTTGTGTTTCCATACAAATTGTGAAATTTTTTGTTCTACTTCTGTGAAAAATGCCAGTGGTAGTTTGATAGGGATTGCATTAAATCTGTAGATTGCTTTGCGTAGTGTAGTCATTATCACTATGTTGATTTTCTGATCCAAGAACATGGTACATCTCTCCATCTGTTTGTATCATCTTTAATTTCTTTCATCAGTGTCTTATAGTTTTCTGCATACAGGTCTTTTGTCTCCTTAGGTAGGTTTATTCCTAGGTGTTTTATTCTTTTTGTTGCAATCATAAATGGGAGTGTTTCCTTAATTGCTCTTTCAGATTTTTCATCATTAGTGAATGCAAGAGATTTCTGTGCATTAATTTTGTATCCTGCTACTTTACCAAATTCATTGATTAGCTCTAGTAGTTTTCTGGCACCTTTAAGATTCTCTATGTATAGTATCATGTCATCTGCAAACAGTGACAGTTTTACTACTTCTTTTCTGACTTGGATTCCTTTTATTTCTTTTTCTTCTCTGTTTGCTGTGGCTAAAACTTCCAAAACTATGTTGAATAATAGTGGTGAGAGTGGGCAGCCTTGTCTTGTTCATGATCTTAGTGGAAATGGTTTCAATTTTTCATCATTGATAAAGATGTTGGCTGTGGGTTTGTCATATATGGCCTTTATTATGTTGAGGCGAGTTCCCTCTATGCCTGCTTTCTGGAGGGTTTTTATCATAAATCGGTGTTGAATTTTGTCAAAAGGATTTTCTGCATCTATTGAGATGATCATATGATTTTTCTCCTTTAATTTGTTATGGTTTATCACATTGATTGATTTGCGTATATTGAAGAATGCTTGCATTCCTGGGATAAACCCCACTTGATCATGGTGTATGGTCCGTTTAATGTGCTGTTGGATTCTGTTTGCTAGAATTTTGTTGAGGATTTTTGCATCTGTGTTCATCAGTGATATCGGCCTGTACTTTTCTTTTTTTGTGACATCTTTGTCTGGTTTTGGTATCAGAGTGATGGTGGCCTTGTAGAATGAGTTTGGGAGTGTTCCTCCCTCTGCTATATTTTGGAAGAGGTTGAGAAGGATAGGTGTTAGCTCTTTTCTAAATGTTTGCTGGAATTCACCTGTGAAGCCATCTGGTCCTGAGCTTTTGTTTGTTGGAAGATTTTTAATCCCAGTTTCAATTTCAGTGCTTGTGATTGGTCTGTTTATATTTTCTATTTCTTCCTGGTTCAGTCTCGGAAGGTTGTGCTTTTCTAAGAATTTGTCCATTTCTTCCAGGTTGTCCATTTTATTGGCATATAGTTGCTTGTAGTAATCTCTCATGATCCTTTGTATTTCTGCAGTGTCAGTTGTTACTTCTCCTTTTTCATTACTAATTCTATTGATTTGAATCTTCTCCCTTTTTTTCTTGATGAGTCTGGCTAATGGTTTATCAATTTTGTTTATCTTCTCAAAGAACCAGCTTTTAGTTTTATTGATCTTTGCTATCGTTTCCTTCATTTCTTTTTCATTTATTTCTGATCTGATCTTTATGATTTCTTTCCTTCTGCTAACTTTGGGGGGGTGGTTTTGTTGTTGTTCTTCTTTCTCCAGTTGCTTTGGATATAAGGTTAGGTTGTTTATTTGAGATGTTTCTTGTTTCTTGAGGTAGGACTGTATTGCTATAAACTTCTCTCTTAGAACTGCTTTTGCTGCATCCCATAGGTTTTGGGTCGTCGTGTTTTCACTGTCATTTGTTTCTAGGTGTTTTTTGATTTCCTCTTTGATTTTTTCAGTGATCTCTTGGTTATTTAGTAGTGTATTGTTTAGCCTCCATGTGTTTGTATTTTTTAGAGATTTTTTTTCCTGTAATTGGTATCTAGGCTCATAGCGTTTGGTCAGAAAAGATACTTGATATGATTTCAATTTTCTTAAATTTACAAAGGCTTGATTTGTGACCCAAGATATGATCTATCTTGGAGAATCTTCCATGAACACTTGAGAAGAAAGTGTATTCTGTTGTTTTTGAATGGAATATCCTATAAAATCAATTAAGTCCATCTTGTTTAATGTATCATTTAAAGACTGTGTTTCCTTATTTATTTTCATTTTGGATGATCTGTCCATTGGTGAAAGTGGGGTGTTTACGTCCCCTACTATTATTATGTTACTGTCAATTTCCCCTTTTATGGCTGTTAGTATTTGCCTTATGTATTGAGGTGCTCCTATGTTGGGTGCATAAATATTTACAATTGTTATATCTTCTTCTTGGATTGATCCCTTGGTCATTATGTAGTGTCCTTCTTTGTCTCTTGTAATAGTCTTTATTTTAAAGTCTAATTTGTCTATAAGATATAAGATAATTTGTCTATAAGATATTATAAGATATAAGAATTACTACTCCAGCTTTCTTTTGATTTCTATTTGCATGGAGTATGTTTCTCCTTCCCCTCACTTTCAGTCTGTATGTGTCCCTAGGTCTGAGGTGGGTCTCTTGTAGACAGCATACATACAGGTCTTGTTTTTGTATGCATTCAGCCAGTCTATGTCTGTTGGTTGGAGCATTTAATCCATTTACATTAAGGTAATTATTGAAATGTATGTTCCTATTACCATTTTCTTAATTGTCTTGGGTTTATTATTGTAGGTCTCTTCCTTGTCTTGTGTTTTCTGCCTAAAGTAGTTCCTTTAGCATTTGTTGTAAACCTGGTTTGGTGGTGCTGAATTCTCTTAGCTTTTGCTTGTCTGTAAAGGTTTTAATTTCTCTGTCGAATCTGAATGAGATCCTTGCTGGGTAGAATAATCTTGGTTGTAGGTTTTACCTTTCATCACTTTAAATATGTCCTGCCACACCCTTCTGGCTTGCAGAGTTTCTGCTGAAAGATCAGCTTTTGACCTTATGGATTACCTTGTATGTTATTTGTTGCTTTTCCCTTGCTGCTTTTAATATTTTTTCTTTGTATTTAATTTTTGATAGCTTGATTAATATGTGTCTTGGAGTGTTTCTCCTGTATGGGACTCTGTGCCTCCTGGACTTGATTGATTATTTCCTTTCCCATGTTAAGGAAGTTTTCAACTATAATCTCTTCAAATATTTTCTCAGTCCCTTTCTTTTTCTCTTCTTCTTCTGGGACCCCTATAATTCGAATGTTGGTGCGTTTAATGTTGTCTCAGAGGTCTCTGAGACTGTCCTCAATTCTTTTCATTCTATTTTCTTTATTCTGGTCTGCGGTAGGTATTTCCACTATTTTATCTTCCAGGTCACTTATCCGTTCTTCTGCCTCAGTTATCTTTCTATTGGTTTCTTCTAGAGAATTTTTAATTTCATTTATTGTGTTGCTCATCATTGTTTGTTTGCTCTGTAGTTCTTCTAGGTCCTTGTTAAGCATTTCTTGTACTTCCTCCATTCTATTTCCAAGATTTTGGATCATCTTTACTATCATTATTCTAAATTCGTTTTCAGGTAGACTACCTATTTCCTCTTCATTTGTTTGGTCTGGTGGGTTTTTACCTTGCTCCTTCATCTGCTGTGTGTTTTTCTGTCTTCTCACTTTGCTTATCTTACTGTGTTTGGGGTCTCCTTTTTGCAGGCTGCAGGTTCGTAGTTCCCGTTGTTTTTGGTGTCTGCCCCCAGTGGGTAAGGTTGGTTCAGTGGGTTGTGTAGGCTTCCTGGTGGAGGGGATGGTGCCTGTGTTCTGGTGGATGAGGCTGGATCTTGTCTTTCTGGTGGGCAGGACCACGTCCGGTGGTGTGTTTTGGGGTGTCTGTGGCCTTATTGTGATTTTAGGCAGCCTCTCTGCTAATGGCTGGGGTTGTGTTCCTGTTTTGCTAGTTGTTTGGCATGAGGTGTCCAGCACTGGAGCCTGCTGTTCGTTGAGTGGAGCTGGGTCTTAGCACTGAGATGGAGATCTCTGGAAGACCTCTCGCCAATTAATATTATGTGGGGCTGGGAGGTCTCTGGTGGACCAATGTCCTGAACTTGGCTCTCCCACCTCAGAGACTAAGGCCTCACACCTGATCAGAGCACCAAGACCCTGTCAGCCACACGACTCAAAGAAAAGGGAGGAAAAAAAAGAAAGAAAGAGAAAGAAGAAATAAATAAAATAAATAAATTTATTAAAATAAAAAATAATTATTAAAATTAAAAAGTAATTTCAAAAAAGAAAGGAAAGAAGAGAGCAACCAAACCAATAAACAAAACCACCAATGATAACAAGTGCTAAAAACTATACTAAAAACAAAAACCAAAACAAAACACACCAAAAAAACCGGACAGACAGAACCCAGGGATAAATGGTAAAAGCAAACCTATACAGACAAAATCACACAAAGAAGCATACATATACACACTCACAAAAGAAGAAAAAGGAAAAAATATATATATATAAAAATAAAGGAAGAGAGCAACTAAACTAATAAACAAATCTACCAATGATAATAAGCTCTAAATACTAAACTGAGATAAACACAAAACCAGAAACAAATTATATGCAGAAAACAAACCCCAAGTCTACAGTTGCTCCCAAAGTCCACCACCTCAACTTTTGGGATGCTTCATTGTCGATTCAGGTATTCCACAGATGCAGGGTATATCAAGTTGATTGTAGAGATTTAACCCACTGCTCCTGAGGCTGCTGGGAGAGATTTCCCTTTCTCTTCTTTGTTCGTACAGCTCCTGGGGTTCAGCTCTGGATTTGGCCCCGCCTCTGGGTGTAGGTCACCCTCTGGTGTCTATTCTTTGCCCAGACAGGAGGGGGTTAAAGGAACAGCTGATTAGGGGGCTCTGGCTCACTCAGGCCTTGGGGGAGGGAGGGGTATGGAATGCGGAGCGAGCCTGCAGTGGTAGAGGCCAATGTGACGTTGCAAAATTCTGAGGCACGCTGTGTGTTCTCCGGGGAAGATGTCCCTGGATCATGGGACCCTGGCAGTGGCGGGCTGCACGGGCTCCCAGGAGGGGAGGTGTGGATAGTGACCTGTGCTTGTGCACAGGATTCTTGGTGGCTGCAGTAGCAGCCTTAGCGTTTCATGCCCATCTCTGGTGTCTGTGCTGATAGCTGCAGCTCGCGCCCGTCTCTGGAGCTCGTTTAGGCGGTGCTCTGAATCCCCTCTCCTCATTCACCCTGAAATAATGGTCTCTTGCCTCTTAGGCAGTTCCAGACTTTTTCCCGGACTGCCTACCGGCTAGCCGTGGTGCACTATCCCCCTTCAGGCTGTGTTCATGCCGCCCACCCCAGTCCTCTCCCTGGGATCTCACCTCCAAAGCCCGAGCCTCAGCTCCCAGCCCCTGCCTGCCCCAGCGGGTAAGCAGACAAGCCTCTCAGGCTGGTGAGTGCTGGTCGGCACCGATCCTCTGTGCGGGAATCTCTCCACTTTGCCCTCTTCACCTCTGTGGCTGCGCTCTCCTCCATGGCTCCAAAGCTTCCCCCTGCCCATCCCCCCCCCCCCCGTCTCTGCCAGTGAAGGGGATTCCTAGTGTGTGGAAACCTTTCCTCCTTCACAGCTCCCTCCCAGAGGAGCAGGTCCTGTCCCTATTCTTTTGTCTCTGTTTTTTCTTTTTTCCTTTGCCCTACCCAGGTACTTGGGGAGTTTCTTGCCTTTTGGGAAGTCTGAGGTCTTCTGCCAGCATTCAGTAGGTGTTCTGTAGGAGTTGTTCCACATGTAGATGTATTTCTGATGTATTTGTGGGGAGGAAGGTGATCTCCATGTCTTACTCCTCTGCCATCTTGAAGATCCCCCCCGCCATATATGCATTTTGTATTTAATATATACAGGACCATTTTTATCCTTGGATACCTGTAGGAAAATGCCATCATTTTGGAAGGGCATTATTTAACAGGAAGAATGCGTTTCATCGCTCTTGAATTTGATTATTTTCAAAACCTTTGAGGCCACACCTTCATTTTATTTCATTAAAAATGGGTCTTTCATAGGGCTATAGAAGTTGAGAATGATTAGGCAACTACATGCTAAGTCAATGAGCTTTTCTTAAGAGACACAGATATAACATAATAGTAATTTGTCATTGATTCTGCAAACCATTTCCCTGCCATGGATTTGCTTTCTCCCTGCCTTTTGCTGTCTGTTCACCCCAGAGAGGTCATTTCTCCGGTTTGTGGCTGGCTCTGTATTGACAGTGATACCTGGAGGTAGCCAAGTAGCTGAACCCTAACAGACAGGATTTCCTGGGAGTGATGTGGGGCACAGAGGACATTTCTAAACACTTGGTACCACTCCAGGTGGGAAGGGGAGGGACGTGGAGCCACTTGAGGTTATCCTGGCACCTGTGCTAGCATCCCCACATTGGAAATCAGTGAGTCACTGTGTCCCTGAAAAGCCAACAGTGGGTCTCCCTTGCCCATGCTCGAGTATTGCATCAAATAACCATATTTTCAATGATTATATAACTACTTGTTCAGGCTGTTATCTAATTAAAAACAAGTGAATTTCATCACCCTTATCAAATCTAAGATGCCATTATTATTAGATGGACCCTTACTTTATGTACCATTAAGAAAAAAACATGGCCAATTAAACTGTGGCACAATGTCTTAATAAGAGCCCTGAACAGAATATGAATCAGTCATATAAGTCTTATTGCTTTGAAATTTCTTTTATCTATTCAGAGAGGAGAGCCAATTTACGTACCCTTCAATTGCATTGTTTGCTGCATGATGGGAAAAAAACTTTTGCATGTGTCTTGGTAACAAAATGTGACACAGCATCGTCTGCTTGTAGGTATCTATCATCCCTGATTTGTTCCTGTAAAGTATTCGATTGTTTCATTGCAAGAAAATATGGAATTGCAGCCATTCCCTCCGATGACTAATATTTGCTTCATTAATATCAAATTTGCACCCTGCCGCTCGGTTTCTGGGCCTGCATGGGAACATATTAAGTGTTCATTTCGATGCCAAATCATGCTGTAATCTTTTTGAAGGCGTTGTCAGCAGCAGTTAAACTCAACACATGTTGTCCCATAACGCACATGACTCTCCGGAAATGATGACAGTGAACAGCCTTGACCAAGTCACCTGTTCCCAGGAAAGGACAACTGTGTCACTGCTGCTACCTGGCCAATCCCAACGGCTAAGGTGACATTGACCATGAGGCTGATTTCAGGGATGCTAATGTGGAAAAAATGTGCATCCTAGAACTGGCGAAATTCAGTAAAGTCACTCAACTTCCAAAACACTTTTTTTCCCCACATATAAATGTACAAGAATGGCTGCCAGTGATTGTCATGGGGTGGCAATAATTTGAACTTTTAAAAACATTTGCAAAATAATGATAATAGCCAGGTTGGGAACATGGGTGTAGGAGGGATTGGGACAGATGGAGTTGATAAGAAAAATATAAGAAAAATGCAGGTTAAAAAAATTTACTCATTGAATTATACAGGCTTAAGGAACAACAGCAAAGACCATGAGTTGCCCCCAATATCCATTCCTCCCTTTAGCCTTAGTAAAGAGATCTCAATTTTGTGCAAGGCAGCAATGCACCCAACTAAGAGAATATGTTTCCCAGCCTCCCTTGCATCTGGCATGACCACATGACTCAATTTTGGCCACTGAGCTGGAAGTAGCAGTAGTTGGAATGGGAATTCTGAGATGGCTGCTTAAAGGGTGTGGCTCACTGGAAGGAAGGGCCTTTTTTCTTTCCTTCCTTCTTCCTGCTCCCTGGAATGAGGACGTGATATCTGGATGTCCGGCAGCCATCCTAGGCCATCCTTGAGGATTGAAGCCATGCACTAGGATGGGGAGTTAGGCAGGTAGAAGTCTGGCTCTGCCTCAGTAGCCCTGGATTGTGTATTTCCAGATTTCTTTTGCATAAGTGAGAAATTATCTTCTATCCTGTCAAAGCCTCCGTTTTCTGTTTAAGCTGCATTTTCTGTTGTATGCAGCCAAGCCAAATCCTAACTGAAACAGGACCCTCTTCTTTAGCTAGGGTTCAAGCTCCCACTGTTTGCCTGGGATAATGTGAAGAATGTAAAGGAATTAAAGGTATTATAGTTCTTTAAAGAAATGAGAATTCTTCATGGGTAGGGTTACTAATAATTTTGCAGAGGCCAAATTAGTGCCTCATTCACTTCCCAAACTTTACTGTGTGCCTAGCTTGTGCCTGGTGCAGTGGTGGGGATGCTGCCGGAACCTCAGCCCACCCTTTGGCCCATGTTGCATGGTTTTGAGAACACTCCTCCCCGTGATAGGAGAGCAAGCCAGAAAGGGTCTTTGAGTCATTGTCACTCTCAGCAGATGCCAGAGACAGAACAGTGTGCATTTTCCCCACATGCTGGAGCTGCAAGAAGTGTTAGAAGCTCCCCATACCCTAACAAAGAGGAAGGTTAAGGGAATCCTTCAGAAAACGAGGCTCAAAACCATGGCGTTGTCTTGACAGCCTCCTCATGTTCTGCTAGGACAGAGGTGATGGTGTTCCTATCTAGTTTTTTTGTTTGTTTTTTGTTTTTTTTGTGGTACGCGCGCCTCTTACTGTTGGGCCTCTCCCGTTGCGGAGCCGGACGCGCAGGCTCAGCGGCCATGGCTCATGGGCCCAGCCGCTCTGCAGCATGTGGGATCTTCCCGGACCGGGGCATGAACCCGTGTCCCCTGCATCGGCAGGCAGACTCTCAACCACTGTGCCACCAGGGAGGCCCCCTATCGTAGTTTTGAGCCCTTTTAATGATCTTAGCAGAAAGGTTTTTCAAAATTGCATTTTGTGTCTGTGGAAGAGATGCCCGACTTATTGGTTCTAGTTTACATGTCTGTATCTCCCTACTCTTTATGTATTTGGTAAATATTGCAATACTTTGACCCCAAGAGGTCAATTCGTTTACTTTGAACTCTGAAACTGACACTGATATTTATAGCTCTGTCAACCTGTCATTATTTGTTTTGATCAAATTGGGGAAAGGGGAGCTTCTCAAAAAGAAGAGAGAGAATGGAAAAGTGTAAGGAGAAAAAATTACATTTATAAAGCAAAAATAGGCTTATTAAGAATTTCAGAAATTATATTTCTAATGGCTTTGAATCTCTCCATCTTCCATTTTCTTGCCTGGACAGAGCTCCCTTTGAAGTCTTTGGAAGCTTTCTAGAAGGAAAAATATATATACACGTGGGTGTGGAGCTGAAAATGGAGCTCCTTGTTTCGCCCTTTTAAAACGTGTTTTTCGAAGATTTGCCTTTCATATTGCAGATGCGAGAGAGGATGTGCAATTTTACCTTGTGTAACATCTTTACCTGAAAAGCTCCAAGTATTTGTAGACGTTTTTTAATGAATAGTTCCCGTGTTTGCCTGCTGAGGAAGCAGAGGTTTGTGTAATTTACTTCCATTTTACACCTGAGGAAACTGATGTTTAAGAAAAAGAGGCTCAGAATTTCAACCAGTAGCAGAGTTAAGAAAACAGTCCCTTGTTTGGACTGGGCTAATGATGCCCAGTCCAGTGATCCTGGAGGTTGAATGTGACCCCCAAACGAAAGGGTATCATTAGAAAAAATTCACCGTAGATGCTGTCATGTCCCATTTTAGTATGAATTGGGTTCATTATGTAGGATCATTTGTAGTTATTTTGACTGCTTTCTAGTTCAATGGCCTATTTGTTATTTTAGCAACTTCTGATTTGGGATCTATTATCAAAACCGAGTTTTAATACTGTTTTTGTTGTCATTCTAACTCATTCTAAGTGCATGAGAAAAACTAAACCAGATATAGAAACACAGAACTCAGGTCTGTGTGTATCAGATAAAATTATACTTTGACGAATTTTTCTTTTTGTACACACAGAACAGTTAACAAACGTGCATGAAATTCAGAACTGTGTCTTTAAGGTCTCTTGATAAATGTATGCGAATCACAGCATAAACTCACCTGAGCATGTACGTCAGTGTCACTTTTACTAAAAAGATCAAAGTTAATCCAAGTTCTTCTCATCATGTATAAATCATTTGTTTGTCATGTAAGCAACTGGAAAGGCACCAACAGAAATAACCTGAATCAGTAGAAATTACGTCAACACCCTTTAAGAAGCGCTCACGGAACGCAAAGTCAGCATATCTGTCCTTTCATCATTTACCAAACGTCCAAAAATGTGTGGCAGGAATTGTTCAGATAAAACAAAACTAAACTAAAACTAAACGAATGCCTCAATAAAACAAAGACATAGCCCCTGACCTCAGAAAGCAAACAGTCTAGGTGGAGGGCAGCAGACAAACCAGATGAATTAATAAAGGGACCAAACTGCTCAATGACTCACTTGCACAAGGTGTGCCAATTCAGAAGCTCATAGGAAATTACAGATAAATAGCTTAAAATTTAAACATGTGCTCGTTTCTGTTCCCTATTTTCTCATCTCAACAACCCCCTCACCTGACCTTTATTGTCACTTCCCTCTGAACCGTCCACACTCCCTCCCCTCCCCACACCTCAAGCCTGGCTCTAGAATTTCCAAATAGGGAGTCCCACTTTATCATTCTTTCTTCTTCCATCTCAGGGATGGAACTTAAGGCTTGTGTTTTAAACTTATTATGAGAGCCGTAATCAATTTTAAGGAACATTTCTTTCAGCCTTGAAAGGTCAGCTTATACATGATATATGGCCTATTCCTCCTTGCTGGGGTGCCTGTTGATCTATTTAAAATCATCCATTTGTCTAAAAATACTAATTTAGTGTCATTAGGAGAATAGAAGCATAAATGTCTCCAAAGAATATGGAGGTAAGAATCTGATTTCTCACCCGTATTATCACTGGTATGATATGTAGTTAAATAGCTTACAGAGACTCCTCTGTTTCATCTTTGACAATTTACTATTACAAGGCACATTTAATTTCTGTCTATAAAATATGAATCAGTAGATACAGCTTTTATTTTTACTTTGCTGTTAAGGAAATAAAAAACAAAAACAAACATCTAAAACAGGATCTCTAGTACACGGGACATTTTTGGTAGATGTTCAGACAAAGAAAAGGAAAAGCTGGCTTGGCTCAGAGGGTCTTCCATACCTGTTTTTCTTTACTGGGAAAACCTGTAGTTTGAAGGAACATAAAGGAAGGACATATTCTGCTTTCTTCCAAAAATGCCTCGAGCTTTCAGCTTATGGGCAAAACAAACTCTCTGAAAGCCGAAGAAGCCTTCTTCATTTGCAGTTGTCACTGAAAGATATTTCCAGGCTGGAAAGAATTTCTTTTCAAGGTATTTAAAAACCATCTATCCTAACAAAAGAAAAATGTGGCCTTTTCAGGTCACTTCTTCATACCCAATGATGAATATGTTTTTAATTAAAGCCTGGGCACAAAATTGGGTTTCGTGAGAACCATTGTGGTGCCTGAGCACTCTTCCTGAGACACCCACCACCGTTGGTACTGATGCTAACTCTTGACACCCGAGGCCACTTTGTGTATTCAGAGGTTAGAAAGGTGATTTCTGAGGCCTGGCAGCTGTTGGTGTTAAAGCTATTGTGTGGGAAACAAAAGCCATTCTGTTCTGTTCCCCAGGTGCCTTTGTATCATTGATTCAGGAACTGTTTCCTAAATGGGGTACAATTCTTTACCAGGGAATTTCATTACTGCCCATGTTTTAGTATATGCTTCCGGACAGCAGAGGGGAATGTCTGAACATACCTCCTATGGAAGGAATCTTGGGTTCTGACCTCTGTGAAGATGCTTGCATCTTAAGTCTCTTAATTAGACCTGTGACTACATGCCTTCATACCACCATTTATGCTTCCTATCTTCCTCACTCTAAACCACCAGACCCAATCTGCTGCTACCAGGCTTGTCTTGCAAGTTAATGGGAACACAGTACACACTGGCAGCCAGATGTACCAGTGTTAACTAGTTTTCTCCCAGAATTCCTCACTGGCCTGTGCTGGGAAATTTTCATAGGGCAGATCAGAATGACATTTATTTGAAGAACAGATACTCTTTCACCCAAATGATATATTCATTATTGTCATTTAGAAAGTCTATCAGTTTAGGAAGTTTTTAGTTGCATGTAAAAGAATCAAACTGAGCTAAACAATCAAGGAAACACAGTGGGTTGCAGTCTTTCTCCCCAGTTCTTCCTCCCTCCCTGGGTTGTGCCCTTACTGTGTGACTTTGAGGTTCCTCCCACTACAGGGGAGTCGGCTTCCCCACCTCATGGGTGTTGGGCTCCACCGTGTGACTTGCTTTGGCCAGGCTGAAGAAGTATTTCTTATTTTCACTTACCTTCTTGTACTTCTGCATTGCCATGAGAAGAACAGACCCAGCTCTTTCTCATCAAAAAAGATAGGAGAGGGCTTCCCTGGTGGCGCAGTGGTTGGGAGTCCGCCTGCCGATGCAGGGGACGCGGGTTCGTGCCCCAGTCCAGGAAGATCCCACATGCCGCGGAGTGGCTGGGCCCATGAGCCATGGCCGCTGGGCCTGCGTGTCTGGAGCCTGTGCTCTGCAACGGGAGAGGCCACAACAGTGAAAGCCCCGCGTACCGCAAAAAAAAAAAAAAAGATAGGAGAGATGTGAGGCTAAGCTGAAATCTGCAGAGTGGAGCCAAAGCCAGCTGAATCCCGCTGACATCAGCCTTCTTCCAGCTGACTCAGAGTTACAGGGGTGAGGATAGATGGCAATTTTTTATGCCAATGCATTTTGGGGTGGTTTGTTATGCAGCACTGTTTGGCGATAGCTGACTGATATTTATCGCTCATGTAACTGAAGAGTCCAAAGTTAACATGGGCTTCAGGTAGGATTTGAAAGGAATTCCTGTTCTATTTCTTTGTGATTCTCTTGGGGCTTCATCCCAGAATGGTTTCCCTCTTGGTGGCATGATGACTGTACTATTTCAGGCTTCACAATCTACACCTCGTACCATCTGGAAAGCAAGAGGCTTTTCTTCTTAAACCATCACACAAAAGTCCTGGGCTTCACTCTGATTAAGCCAGCATAGGTCATGTGTCTATCCTGGGCCAATTGTTGAGCAAGGAGGGTGGGATTATGCAACTTGGTTTATGTCAACCAGAGCCCCCTCTTAAAGATGGGAGTGGGTTCAGTCTTTTCCAGAATCCCTGGTGTGTCTCATTAGAGGGAGTGGGGGTGGGACAGATGCTGAGAGGCACCAGCAATGTTAATTATGGAGAGAGTCTAAAACCTCCAGACTTTGTTTTGAATTTCTATTAATACCTTATTTGGCTCAAGACATTTTTTTACCTGCATGTTGCTGGGCTAGCTCAAGCTAAAGAGAGGGGATTTATCATCTAGGTCACACATGTTGCCAGGTAAATTGCAAAGCATGTGACCCCACCCATGCTGCCTTAGGCACTGGAAGGTGGGTGGGAGCCTAGCTTTCCATAGGACTTTACCATTAGCCTGCTGGACTTCCAGCTCCTGGTATCTCAGGATTTTAAGAAAATTAAAAATAGGTTTGTTCTACTAGAATTTGAAGGTCTCTGACCCAGAGGGTGAGTTAATGCTAATGTAATGAGAACTTGAACAAGTGGGACACATTGGTGTGGATGTCATTCCACTGACTCCTGTCCTCCATTGCCTATGATGAGAAGTCGGCTGTAAACCCTGTTATTGTCCAGACACACAGGAAGCATCAAATAAAAATGTGTGTTGAATTTATGAATTAAAAAAGAGAATCAAGGTCTTCTGACCCAATCCAACGTTCTTTTAAGAGTACCCCAACTTCCCTGGCAGTCCAGTTGTTAAGAGTTCACGCTCCCAATGCAAGGGGCATGGGTTCGATCCCTGGTCGGGAAACTCAGATCCCGCATGCTGTGCCTTGTGGGCAAAAAACAAACAAACAAACAGACCCCACCACCTCTTTGTAAAACCTTCCTTTGTACATTTCATGTTCCCACTGAAGCCTCTGCAGGAAAGTAACCAAACAAATCAATCCAGGTGATTTTTTCAAACATGGACATTAAAACGATCACCTGTTACTTTCTGTGCTTCTAAGAGTCCTCCCTGACCCTAAGTTATTTGAAAGACGGAACAATCCTTATCATCCAATATGCTTCTGTCATTCAACACATTTGTCCTTCTATAAATATTACTGAACACCTACTCTGCTCCAGGTGTTGTGTGAGGGATGCAGAATTGAATGAGAGCTAATACCTTCCATCAGGCACCCAGCTACTGTAATATAATTGTTCAAACCATGGACAGAAGGAAAGATTGGGACCTTTGATGAAACTACAGATTCTCAAGCAGCAACTTGCCTGTCTTCTTGGGGAATTATTTACCTTATCATCTCTAGTCATAGATGGCCTGGGTTCTATACGAAACATCTGTCAACAATAAGACGAAAATGATCTAAATCAAGTATTTTGATGTGAACCAGCCTAGGTGTTAGGTATATTGCCATATTCTTACATTAATTTCTTAAAAATTACTTCCCATAAATTTCCTCAGGGCTGCACAGGGGCATTTTTCAGTTTGATTTGCTGGTAATTACTGGTTAAGTAATTGCCAATTTGGGAATGCAGACTCAACTACATTTTCCTCAAGTCCCTTTTTCTCTTTGTATTTTTTTCCAGTTGAGTTATGCCTTGAACCATATAAACAGAAAACTAACGTTGGAACCTAAAATAACTGTCAATGCCAAGATTGTTGTGGTTGGTGCGTCCAATGTTGGAATTTCCTTCCTAGAGACACTGATATTTTGGTGAGTTGTTTTACTTTATTTTTTTGTTTTTAAAGGGCCTTTCTCTTCCTACACCTGAGAGGGTCCCTTGAAAGGACAGACCTGAGCTTTCTGCTACCTCACATACGTTGTCTATGTGGATTAATGAATCAGTGGAATATTCTAGATCAGGGGTTGGCAAACTCTAGCCCCCCAGGTCAAAACAGGTCCACCTGCTTTTGTAAATAAAGCTTTATGGGAACACAGTCGCGCTCATTTATTTATGTGTTGTCTCTGTTTTGTTGATACAGCAGCAGCTTTGAGTAGCCGTGACAGAGACCGTTTGGCTGGCAGTGCCTAGTATATGTCACTCTGACCCTTTCCAGAAGAAGTTTTCCAGCCCCTATTCTATACTGGTGCTCCCCTCTCTTGGCTGGATTATAAGAATCACCTAGAGCATTTGTTAAAGATGTAGATTCCCAGACCTCACAGACACAGAGAAGCAGAAACTCCTATGGAGGGCCCTGGGAACCTGTATTTTAACAGGTGCTCTGTGTGATCAAGCAGGTTTGGGGACCAGTTTTGACTGTATGCATCACAAATAGGCTTCAGAAGTGGCAGACAGTCCAGGACCTTTCCTTCAACACCTGCATTTCAGGTGCCAGGGAACAGAGTACATTTCCCCAGGACAACTGAGGTCTGTGCAGCTGTTTGATGTGTTTTCTATTATCCTCAAAGCACTGCACAGTTTCCTTGCAGAGCCCATTTTCCCGATAGGTGATTCCTGAGGGTTCTCAGCTCCCCCAGTTAGCTCTTCATCTGCTCAGCGAATTTCAGCCTCTCTTTAACAGGAAGAGCCCTGGGTTATTGTCCAAGAACTTGGATTCATGGCCTGGCATTGCCACCACTGGCATGGAACCTTCGATGTGTGCCTGACTTCTCTCAGACCTAGCTTCCTCATTCATTTCGTAAAAAGTCTCTAGATGTTTTCAAAGACCCAGGCTTTGGAGAACCACAGACTCCTAAGTTAGGAGAATCCAGTTTTTCCCAGACCTTTTGCTCAGGATCGCATGAGAAACTTTAGCTACTGTTCAAAGCTGTAGGTGCTAAGAGGAGAGTGGCAGATGGGGAAAGGCATCCCCACCATGACTCCTCCGGAGGCCAGATAAGTGGTGAGGGTCTAGACAAGGAAAAGGGTGGAGGAAATGACCCCTAGAAGGTGTTTGTCCCTGGTGGATATGGAGACGAAGTAACCCAGATGGTTATTTTGCTCATTTGACATCATACGTAACCGAAGATTTTTTCACTTTCTAGCCAATTTGTTCAATTATCCGGAACACACCCTTAGTTAACCAGAAATAAGTCGCCTGTCTTTATTGAAATTAGCAACCAAGTTCACAGGCTTTAAATACTGTGGTCAGTCTACAGCAATCTCTCATTGCAAGAAAGAAATCATGAGAAGCACCCAGGAATCTCCATTTTCCTGCCTGTTCCACTCTGTAGTTTGAGGGCTTTCCCTATTCTGACAGGTCTCTTCACCTCAGACTCTGAACAGCAATCTGTACAGCCACTTTTGAAAGATGAACCATCAGGGTGGAGTTGTGAAATCACAGTAGTCAAGAAGTTACCATAAACAGATCTTAAATCTTAGTTTAGCTATATATCTTGTCATTATGTCTTCTTTAAAATGATTACATTAAGATATACACATATAATTTTCTTTTTGTGGAATCAACTTAGATTTAATAAAGAAAGGTATAAATTTTGATATAAGTACTTGGTTGATTAAATTCGTCAATCAGACAGAGCTTTTTAAAGCATTTTAAAGTACTCATAATTCTCTATCATCGTTATACAGATTACGTGCACTAAAAAGAGACCGGGATCAGTTTACGGATATCAAATCCCGGAGAGAGGAAGTAGTTCTCTCATTATTTTCTCTAATTATTTCATATCAGCAGTCACCATAGTAACCTGCTGCAGATTTTACTTTACCAATTTAACTGCCATTTGAACTAAACTTTGTAAATGATTTGAGTTGGGATGGAATTGAAGAAACAGAGTTTTCACCAAACACTGACCTCCAGTGAGGATTAAATCCACATTTTGGAGGCAAGATTTAGGAAAATCGCCCTCCCACGCTCATGCCCTGCATTATTAAACTCAGTTGGGGCACTGTAGTTCCTGGAAAATCCATTTGAGGCCCAGTACAGCCGCCTCTTTTTCCAGAAAATCTGGTCATCCTGTCATCTGGTGACAAAACAAGCACAACTCTTTGTTCTTATATTATTTACATGCAAAACAAATTGCAAAGCACCTTTGGTCTCCTCTTCAAAGACACCAAAAGCAGTCCTTGCAGAAATTCTCTTCTTTCCACAAGTGCCACGGTGCTACTAGGGGTGCTGACGTGACTTGCCCAAAGTCACCAACTAATACAGACACCAGGATAGAAGCTCCATGCGAGGTGTGAGTGTTGAGGGGATATTTGGGGTTTTGGTTTTTAGTACAACCTTCTGTCTGGTCCTCAGCTGCCACCAGTCCACAGTTACACCTGCACGGAGGACACACTTTCTTTTCTGGTTGTGAGGCCTGTGGGTCACCCTGCATCTTCTTCTTGTCCTTACAAGGGCAAGACCTCCTGGGCCCTCCAGTACCTGGTGACATGAGTGACAGGCGTTTTCTAGGGACACACACCAAACCCCCCCCCCAGTGGTTCTCTGTGTCCTCCTGGTCCTGGTGAATATTCCAGCGCTGGGCTGAGTGGCAGCCCTGCCCTTAGACTTCCTGCAATCTCCATGGACACTCCTGAGGCCCCTGGCTAGCTGATGCAGAAGGGCGAGGGTGCAGGGTGATTCAGGGTGGAGGTGAGACTTGGCTAATTTGTCCCCCCTCCCCGCGTCTTGTGCATCTGTCTTCTGAGGGCGCTGTGCCCAGGTAACTCCATGGAGGGCAGAGGAGGGAGCATGTTCAGGCCCCCAGGCCCCACCCTGCGGCACACACGTCCTGGCCTCCTTTCCCCTCATCGCCTGCCTTGCCGGGCTGTGTGCCCCCTGGGTGGGGACCAGGGGCTGGCAGGGGGAAGGACAGCAGGCACAGAACCAGGGCTGGGGAGCTTTCTTGGGGTGTGGGGCATAGAGGAGGGAACCCTCACTCATCCTATGGAATAGAGGGCAGTGAATTGGAGGGGAAAGGCCACTCTTAAGACACTTTGCTGTGAATTATCTGTGTTTCTCATCATGCCCAAGACATTCAGGTGACGAACCTGAGCTATTTTTAAATTGTGATTCTCATGTGTTTGTTCGTTTGCCTGGCTCTTCCGGACAGAAAGGTGTTGGCTTGGGCACCGTAGGTGTTTCATGTACATTATCCTTCTTGGTACTTCTATTAATAAAACCTCTTTAAAACCCCAAACATTGGTTTTTGGCAGAAAGATCTTGGCCTCGGTCATCAGCCCACCTCTGCTACCAACCAGTGCTGTGGTCCTGCCCTCCTCCTCTGCTGAGGGAGGGTCACGGCAGGGCTCCCCTGGCCCTGCCAGCCCTGGGCGCTGTCACACTAGGAACTCCACCGACCGTATCAGAGGTCTAAAGGGAACTCCCTATTCTTGGGTCAACAGCCAAGGCCAGAGGGGAGCTTCTGTCATCTGTCAAGGAAATGCTATTTCCCGAAGGAGAACTTTGCAATGAAGTCTGAAAGCTCTTTCCAGAAAGCAAGGGGCCTCTTTTCATGCAGCTTAGCTGGCCATATTTTTAGCAGTCCCTTTGTGTACCAGGTCTGGACCTGATGAACTCCCCAAAGTAATGCTACTTTCCACAGTAGTACTCCAAAATCATTTTAAAAAAAAAGAAATATGGATATGCTCTACCAAAAAAGGAGTAGGAACCGGGTCTATGGACTCATCCTACGTCTTATGTCCTTTCTACTCAAAAGTTTGGTCTGGAGTCCAGCAGGATTGGTATCGCCTGGGAGCTGATTAGAAACACAGAATCTCAGGCCCTGCTGCAGTCAGTGTCCCAAACAGACATTTTATTTTCCAGAATTATTCACAACAGCTTCTTCCCTATGTCTTGGGCGTCAAGTCACTGGGCTGAAGCAGTTACTATTTGATTCTGTTTCAGCTCGTACGTCTCTGTGCTTTGTGTATTATATTATTTACTCCCAATTATGGAGCAGTTCCTTTTAATCCATTATTTTAAAATCTTACCTAATTCAGTTCTGATGTAAAGAATCTCTCAAGCAGCCTATAACAGGGCTAGAAAAATTCATGTATGACTCCTGGGATGACAGTGAATGAAGGCAGCCCTGGGTGGCATCCCGCCGAGGCTGGGTGGTTAGAAGAAGATGCACTTTGGTTCATGGGAACCACCCACCATCACCTCGGCTTCCACTTCCACCCCGGGAAGAGATGTCTCAAAACACCCACCGAGTCATCTCACCAAAGGGTGAAGTTTCTGGTTTTCGACCTGGGCATTGACCCCTCATCTGGTGGGTGTGTCAAGAACAACTAAGACTAGCTGGGAACGACAGGGCACGTTTGTGAAGCTGCAGTTGTGGCTGGATGACCGGAACACATGTTATCGGGCCGCACAGGACCACACAGCCTCCGGCCCAGCTGTGGGGTCTGGCGGCAGCAGCCAAGCGCTTGCAGATTAATGAGCTTCTTATCTTTACCTTTGAGGACATCTGAAGGCTTCGTTGTGGTTGTCATTAATTAGGTGACTAATTAAGTAGTCAGTGCTTATGTGCTGATCTCAGCGATGAACCCCACGAACGGGTTGGTGGCTGTCCATGCCGTCGGCCTCTGCCACATGAATTGAGGGCTGCGTGCTCTCCCCAATCACCCTTTGGGTACCAGGGAAATGCAGGGTGGCGCCCAGGCCTGTGGCATGTGCCCGGGGCACAGGTGGAGATCCACGGGGCAGGTCACATCTCACCATCTTGTTATGTTGGCATTACAGTGGGGCCTGTCGGGACTGATACAGAGGCCCCTCTGATGGCCTGGTAGGGGGAAAATAGGGGTGGGGCAGTATGTCAGGTTCAAAGGCTCAGCCTCCCCAGGCAGAAGGACCTGACATCCTGCCTCCAGAAAATACTGACCTGGAGCTGTCCCTGGTTCCTAATCACCATCCCATTTCCTAACCTGATTCCGGTATTTAAATGTACAGGCATACCTGGTTTTATTGTGTTTCACAGATACTGCGTTTTTTACAAATTGTCTTCACGATCGCACAAAACACAAACCGCAAACACGGACCAGTAACTTCAGCCTCTGTTCTCTACTATCAGGTCATTTTCAAATGACAACATTGGCTCCGTCTTGGTTTGAGGTCCTGCAAAAGCTGAAAACAAAGAATTTGGTGCGAGTAGTTTATTTGGGGGTGATCCCTGGGAACTACCCGAGCGAGCAGGTGAGATGGGACCGGCAGGAATGCCAGCAAAGCCCCCAAATCATGTGCCTTTGGCTCACCATGGGCAACGAGGCTCAGTCCCGCCGGGACCCCTTCCGAGGACACGGCTGGGACCAGTCCCTCCGCGCCCAAGGAAGTGGGGTATTTACCCAACAGTTCCTGTCCATCTGGTCACCCTGGGCTGTGCTTCCAGCCTGTCCCTCAAGCTGCCACAGTCAGGGGGAGACCCCGGGCAGAGAAGGCAGGAAAGCATTGGGACGGGAGGACCATTTGCAGGTGATGCGGGTGGGCCTGCTGCCGGCCCGGTTTCTTTCATTTGTTGTCCTTTCTTGATGCTCATACAGTTGCCCTTTAACGAAGGCGTGGGTCTAGACAAAGGCAGAGGGAAGCAAGGCCAGACAGGAAAACTGTGTCGGGAGCATCTCCTGATCTCCTTCCACCTCTCTCCCCTGGCGTCCTGGCAGCTTTAGAGAGAACCCACGTACTCTGCTCCACCAGCAACCTCTGCTGGAACAAAGAGGGAGAGTGGGCCTGTCTTGGCAAATACTTGATTTCTCCTTTGGGATGGAGATGAAATTAGATCAGCAGTTTACACCTTTAGCGCTGCCTGGAAACCTGTTGCAGGTGCCGATACAGGCCCCCCTGTAAGGACTGAATCGGAAACCCGGGGCCGGGGGCTGGGACCCGTGTTTTCACACCGATTTTGGGAGCACGAGAACCGCTGAGTTGGTGTAGAGTCAGCTCTCTGCCACTACTGCTGGGCACCACGTGGACCATCTGACCTCTCTGAACCTCCGTCGTTTCCACAGCTGTACAACAGGGAAAGCACCCAGGATCTCTCCTCCTCCACTGGCAAGAAGGCAAAGCACCTAGAAAGACCTAACACTCAATTCTTGCTAGACTGACACCTCCCCGCTAATGCCATTTGCATGTCCAGATCCCGGTGGGAGCTGAGCGTTGTGAGGGAATTGCCAGGAGAGTCATGATGTGGGAGGTGCTTTCTTCCCCAAGGACTGGGGATGAACCAGGGGCGTTTCCTGAGGCATCCGCGCCTGCTTCCCCGCACTGAGGGAGTCAGGGGGTGTCAAACCCCTCACCCTCTGCCTTACAGCATCTGATGTTAGGTGGAAACATAGGCCAGGACCCTTCCGTAGAGGTGCCCGTAGCCGTGATCTTTGGAGAAAGGGAGCACCCGGAACCATTGTGTGAGACCCAGACCAGGCAAGGCCGCCCGCTGAGCAGAGACTTTATCTCTAAGTGTAGTTCTCTGAAGAGCGTTCCTTTCAAAGGAACACTCGCCACATGGTAAGGTGCTAGGGCTTGGAAAAAACTGCTTGCATTTCCCTTCTTTTTTTGTTTTTTCTGAGGTGCGCGGGCCTCTCACCGTCGTGGCCTCTCCCGTTGCGAAGCACAGGCTCCGGACACGCAGGCTCAGCGGCCATGGCTCACGGGCCCAGCTGCTCTGCGGCATGTGGGATCCTCCCGGAACGGGGTACAAACCCGTGTCCCCTGCATCGGCAGGCAGACTCTCAACCACTGCGCCACCAGGGAAGCCCTGCATTTCCCTTTTGATTTTAAGAACTGTGGTGAAGAAAAACGTTGTGGATCAGCTTCCTAGACCTCGGGGTTAAGGTGAAGTAACTTTCCATATAAGCAACAGTTTGTGGAAATTCCAGACTCTACCATCCGGTACATCAGAGCTACTTTTGGGGTGCAGGTAAGGGTGGGGAGGTGGTAGTTGTAAAAAGACAGCTTCCTGGGCCCCTGTTCCTGTGGTTACAATTCACCAGGTTGGAGTGGGCTCCAGGAATTTGTATTTTTAAGACTCTCCAGGTAATTCTGACATGCAGCCGGGTTTAGTAACATTTATATAGACATTTCCTCAAACTTGGCAGTCTTATCTATGAGGAAACCTATTTCCCCCTCGGATTGCTCATTGTAACTGAGCTGTTTTTATGGGCCGTGTTTTCCAAACCATATTTTTAAATTCTCAACAAATCATAGAACTTCTAAGTCACATCATTACTTCAGGGCTTACCAGGCATAATTATTAATGTATCATTAAACATTGCATAGCTGAAGTCGTTACCCTAAGTTCATAGTATTTACATGCTGCATCGGACCTAGTAGAAAGCATTTCACAAAGCTTCATGCTTCAACTATTCACCATTGAGAATGCAGGTCCAAGGAGATACACCTGCCAAGCCTGAGGAAACCTGCCCTGATGGTGTCAATAAAGCCTTCCTAACTGCCAGCATTTGCCCAAAGCATAAAACCTTTCCTCATCCTTCGAGACTAGAAGTGATCTCACTTGCTTTTGAATTCCCATAATGCTTGGTTTTTCCAGTCCCACGGGACGACCGATTTTGTCTTGTACTTGGCCGCCTCTTGTGTGCGAAGGCTTTCCGGCTTGTCTTTCATACCTTCCATCTTGGTATTTACATCTTACATTTATATGCTCAAAGGATAAATGTATGACATTTTTACTTCATGTATATAGAGATGAAAACATCATAAATCATTTCCCCTAAATCATAAAGCAAAACTCAATTTCATTTTGGTCTTTTTTGCCAGAACTCCCACATTTTATTCTTATTTGTTCAGTGGACATTTCAAACATTACACTCATTTTCTCTTTTTCAGTAAGGATTTATGTTTTCCTTTCATGCAGAGATACATAAACTTTTCATCTGAAATCCTGAAGCCCCAAATCTCCCTCCCCCATACCCCTTTACCCCGGCCACCAGCCCCCTCCCCTGCCAGGTCCCTGGAGAATCCACAGAGCACTGAGGTCCAGCCAGGCAAGCTTTTTTACTTATTGTTGGATCCAGTGCTGATCAGAGATCCTTGCCCCGGGACACAAGGCTGGACTCAGGCAGGCTGAAGAGACTTGCTCCTTGGCCCCTTCCGCTGGGCTGTATCCCAGTTCCTACAGGGGCTTCCATGAGCAGGGGAGCCGAGGAAGATGGCACCCGCCCCATGAACACTGACCGCATCCCTTCTATCGATAGAGAGCTCGGAATCCTTGACCACACGCCCCTACGCCTCTGGTCTCCCCCAGAGGTCAGGGTGTGCTGTTACTGACAGCTTTGTGGCCAGGCGTGCAGCTGCTGTGTCATTTTAACTCACACAACAAAAATGAAGTCAGTAGCCAAGGACGTTGTCCAAAAGTCTCTTTTGTGATCTAAGCGGAAAAAATATTGCTGAAATTAAACATTTTTCAAGGAAAAACTGTAGATTCTCTTAACTGGTTCTCAGGATAAATATTTTGTTTTGATTTGTTTTGTCCCTATTTTTCCTCTCCTACTGGAAGTTCATAGAACTCCTAACTTTTAAATCTCATCATCTTATCATTAATTTTGTGGAATTATGTGGTATCATTAAGTCGGAGTTATTCTCTGACAAGTCACACATGCAGTTAGGTTAAATATCTGTCTTGAGCTGGAACTTACTGTCAGTTGGCAGATATTTTTGTCATTGCTTGAGCAATTCAGGAAGCAGAGATTTTAGTAAATTAAATTGTAACGTTTAGATCGATATGGGATAATTAGTTTCCCTCTATATTATTTGTTCAAATAAAAGCATTAATGAAAACAGTTAATTAAATCCCTTGCTTTGGTTGTCCTTGTTATGTGCCCTCCCCCAAATAGGAAATCAGCAAAAACATAAAAATAAAAAATAATAAGCATTCACCTGGCAGGTTGACAGGTTTCTACCGCTCAGAAGGGTGAGCCACATGAGAAGTGTTATGTTTCTTTTACCATGTTCACCATAAATTGGCAATGTGACCCTCTTTATTTGAAGGATAAGAATGCTCAGACCTAATTTTGTAGCTGTCCTCCCGAAGCATGGGATGAAACACAATAGCTTTTACTTATTTCCCTGGATACTCTAATCCCTCCCTGCTTTACAAGTATCTTTGAGCTGTTCCTCCCTCTGTATCCACAGCAACGTGAAATCCCACCGGAATTATCTGCCGTGGAAATGCAGGTGCACTTGTTTAATGTTTCATTGGCCTGCGCGCTTCACTTGAACTTTTTTTGCTTCCACAGCATGGTGACCTTTGATTTTGGAGCAGAGGGCTCACAATGATGCTAGGTTTCGTTTCTATACGTTAAGCCGATACCATTAGACCCGAGATCGTGCTTTTCCCGATGTGCTGCTGCTTCTGCCATCTCGTCTAACACGTGTCCAAACCAGGATGCACCCCATGACCCACTTCCATGTACAGGAACTTTTTTAAAAAAATTCATTAATTAATTTATTTTTGGCTGCGTTGGGTCTTAGTTGCTGTGCGCGGGCTTTCTCTAGTTGGAGCGAGCAGGGGCTACTCTTCGTTGTGGTGCCCGGGCTTCTCATTGCGGGGCTTCTCTTGTTGTGGCGCACGGGCTTAGTTGCTCCGCGGCATGTGGGATCTTCCCAGACCGGGGCTCAAACCCATGTCCCCTGCATTGGCAGGCAGATTCCTAACCACTGCACCACCAGGGAACTCCCTGCAGGAACTTTTTGAATATTCATAGGTAATCAGAATAAAAGCCTTAAATGTTTTATATCCATATTTCATCCTCAGAAGAGCTAAGATCTGTTTGTACATTATAAATAGTATAATGACTTTGGACTGATACTCATAGATAGTTATAAATTTAAGAAATCAAATATTAGATGTTTCTAAATCAGATGACAGAGATAACTATCACAGCAAAATATGAGGTTGAAGATAAAATGGAAATGCTGATGGTAAGTTCATATAAAGTCATGAAAGAGACAGGGAACCTTCATGGAATAGCAAAAAGGTTGATGTTACAAAGAAGGGTGAAGAGGCTAGATTAGGCCCCAACCATAAGGGCCTGAGATACCATGCTCATGAATTTGGACTTAGTATTTTGGTTATAAAAATAGGTAACATTCATTGAAAATGTTTTGTGCAGCAGGCAATAGTCTAAGCATTTTACAGATATTATTTCATCTCATCCTCACAGCACCCCTGTGAGGAGCTAGGTTCTATTATTCCCATTTTACCAGCTAGCAACTGAGCCACAGAGAGGTTGAATAACTTGCTCAAAGTCAAAGAGTTAGAAAGTGCTCGGGCCAGGAGTCCAGTGAGGCAATCTGACCCCTGAACCCATGGTCTTAGCTGCTCTGCTCTGTATCTACCAAAGCGGTGAGCAGACATAGACGTGAGATGGGATTTAATATAAAAAGAGATTTCCAGTAGCCGTGTGGAAAATGGGCAGGAGAGAGGCTTGTGCCGGGACGACTAACCCTGTGACTGTTTTCTCTGGGCAAGAAGGTGAGCAAAGGCAGTGTGTCCTGGGAATGGCAGGTGTTGGGCATTCAAGAGATGTGGATGACATAGACAGGACTGGACATGGTGACCAACTGTGGAAAGGGAGAGAGAGGGTAGGAGTTTGAGGTTGGCTCCCAAATTCCTAACTTGAGAGGCAGTCTGTTGACCATGCCTTTGATGAAGTTAAAAGAGGAGTGGGACTGGGCCACGTGGACCTTTGTTTGGACACGTATTGAATTTGGGATACCTGTGGAGGGGCCACATTAGGACTGATGGGCATCTGGAAATTAGGTTTCTAGCTCAGAAGAAAACTATAATGTAAAGATGTAAGATGAAGTTGTGGTGTCAATCACATCACCCAGGGAGCTGGGCATGGAGACTGGGAAGTTTGGCAAAGGATAGATGGGGCATGGAGGAGGAGCTGGCGAGGAAAGCAGTCTTCAAAGAGAACCTTAAGACAGTGCTGTCTCAGACCATGTGTTCTATGGCGGTAGCTCCTGGGTGTGGCCTCCTGCATGGTCCCAGCTGTCCACATGTCCTCCAGCCCTTGTTCCTCAGGATTTCCACCAGCAGTGGCACCCCACCCACCATTGCTAGTCCCTGGATGAGCCCCAGAACCCTGCCCACACCTCTGCCTTCACTCAGTCAAATACTGTGGAGTTGGCTGTCTACTTCCTGCTCAGACCCTGACTGATACAAGCATCTTCCCTCATCACCCCCCCCCACCTTTCCTTTAGGAGTCAATACATAGTGATTTCTAGTTCCTTTCCAGTGTTTATTCCGTACTTTCTCCTTGACAACAGAACCCTGGGCAGTGTGGTTCTTGGAAAACCCATTGTGTTTCTCTTTGAAAAGCCACATTTCTCAGCCTCCCTTGCTGCTATATATGGCCATGTCACTAAGTTCTCCCACGTCAACAGAAATGTCATGTGAGACATTCAGGGAAGCTCTTTAATGGGCATCCTTTTCTACCCATTCCTCCTCCCTTCTGCCTGTAATGTGGATGTGGGGTGTGATGGCTGGAGCTCCAGGAGCCACCTTGGACCTGAGGTGACCTTGCGAATGGAAGGCACACATTGAGAAGTGGAGAAGCAGGGCCTGCTGACAGCGTGGCTCCACCTGTCAGCACTAGACAGGTCACTTCCAGGTTTCTTAAGTGCAGTTGTAAGAGAAACTTGCTGGGATAGGGAGAGGGAGAGACAGGAGAGGAACTTGAAGAGGAGACAGGGTTAATGGGACACCCCTCCCTTCTGAATGGGGGGAATGGAAGATGGCTCTTGTAGCTGTATCTGGAGGTGGCAAGAAGGGAAATGGAGGGAGGGGTCTTGCCAGGGGACTAGTTTCTGTTTTCCTTATGACGTGGGAGATGTTCTCACTTGAGAATGAGAAAGGGGGATAGTAGGGAGAACAAGAAAGGGTGAAGTAGGGACCTTGAAGATTGGATATAGAACCAGAACAGCCACAATGAAGAATGCAAAAGGAATTTGGCTAAGGCTAGAGAAGAAGGGTGGGAAGCTGGTTCCTTAATAGATAAAAAGTAAGAAAAGGCCCCTCCCCCAATCTTTTGGCGAAATCTTTAATTGTACAATAGCATAATTCAGGGTAATACAGTGTGGTAATTCGGCAATTTACAAGTCATTTTACAAGTGATCCACGTTGTTAGATAGTTCAGACTGTTCAGTGCCAAAGAGATTGTTTCTTTAGTAAAAAATACCACTGGATAATTACTAATCCACTTATTCACATAGAGACGTAAAAGAAGCCTGCATATAATTGTATTATTAGTACAACATAAACCACATTTTAGCCACATAGGCTCCAAAGCCCAAATAAATTTTGACCGCGTGTAAGTATAAACACGTATTATTATTTGCATTTTCCGTTAAATGGTAATTGGTGTGTTTGCAGACTGCAGCCATAAGTAGTCGGGGTTAATTGTGACCTTTATGTTATTTGAACGTATTCAAAATTTTATTCTTATTATTAGGGGATAAAATGTGCTTGCTTTTCTTTGTATCAAATAAGAATATTCATTCTTAAATGACACACATCCTTAGAGACTTTAAAGCAAAACCCTTCCTAATATTTAGCTATTTTTAAATGTCAGGTGCAGTTGAGTTTCTTCCATTGCCTGCCGTGCCATCCCCAGAAGTCTCCTGCTTTTAATGGTACTTAACGGATTGTCCGCAAATTGATAGCATTTCCACGTTTGGAAATTTTCCAGTTTTCTCCTGGGAAAAGAGGGCAGGTGTTTTCCTCTAACTTGGAGAAGGTTTCTTTTTCTGCATTTGGTTGGTCTAAGGGGAGGGGTGAACCAAGAAGAGATTTTTAGAAAAAAAAAAAATGTTTTTCTCATCCTGCTGAAGCCAAGAGATCAGCCCACCCATAAGACGTTGCTGACTGTAGCTGGAAGGCAGATCTGCCGCAGGAGTATCTTAACTATTTCAGGGAGACACGGCGGGAGCGCTGAGGAGCGTCCGCTTAGTGTGCTGGGCGTGCTGCCTACTATACCTGGGGGACTGGTCCCTGGGCCGCCTGGGTGAGTGCAGAGGGCACTACTTGGGGTCAGAAGATGTGGCTTTCATTTCCGGCCCTGCTGCTTCTGAGCTTCGTGACCGTGAACAAATTACCTACCGTTTCCAACCTCGATTTTCTTCTGTCTGAAATACAGAGAATACAAACCTGCACCGCCCCCCTGCCACCACGCCCGGCAGAAATTGTCCTGAAGATTAATCTCTATGACGACACCCATAATCATGCCTCGGGCCCTGGAAAGCCTGATGCAAATAAATATGAGGCAGCTTTGCTCTTGAAAGGAATCTTCTAGAATTCTCTCCTCTGTGATGCTGTGCTCTCCTGATCTGAGTAGTTACATATATCTGAAAGTCATAAAGCTAATGTTGACTATGGGAATTAGATGAGCTTTGCATCCCTGTCCACAGTTTAGGGTCTACAGGGCAGTGAAGGCCAAGGTTAGATGAGGAGATGCTAAAGCCAGATGGCCTGGGTTCACACCCAGCCTCCAGATTACCTGGCTGCACGGTCTTAGGCAAATCACTTTGCCTCTGTTCCGCATAATAACATCGGGGTAATAATAGTACTGACCTCATCGTACTGCTTCCAGGACTCAATGAGGGCCTTGCAGAGCACTGGAGTGTAAGCACTCAGCAAGTTTCACCATGGTGGTTAGAATTCCAGGCCATCTCTCAGAAGGAGTCTGAAACTCAAACTTGGCGTTGACTTATACTAAATTTACCCGCTTCCTCCCCGTTTGGGGTTTTATTTTGTTTTACTCTGAGAAGCAAATTTTAGGAAGTTAAATGGCACCTGCCTTCACAAGGTCACAGCTTTTGGAAGTTTCTGCCATTAGCTGCTCCGGCACCCTCTCGCTTCTTTCATTTAAATGGTCGGTTCTCTTGGAAGGTTTGTGCAAAAAGAGTTGCTGCGTTCAAAGAAAGACTCAACAATTGGAAGACACGTGAAATAAGGTTAAATTGAATTGTAATAAACTTTCACTGAATTGTGCTTTACCTCTTTTTTTTTTTTTTCTTTCTCCTTAGCTCTCACCTGAAGTTCAGTAATCTCACCCTGATTTCAACCCACGGACTCCCAGGAAAAAACCTTCTGGGCACTGAACAAAGGAAGTTTTTAGCAAGCGAGTATGTATTCTATTTTCTTTTTTTTTTTAATTTTATTTTATATTGGATTATAGTTGATTTACAATGTTGTGTTAGTTTCAGGTGTACAGCAAACTGACTCAGTTATACATATACATATATCTCCTCTTTTTCAGATTTCCCATATAGGTTATTACAAAATATTGAGTAGAGTTCCCAGTCCTATATAGTAGGTCCTTGTTGATTATTTAATATATAGTAGTGTGTGTATGTTAATCCCAATCTCCTAATTTATCCCTCCCCTGCTTTTTCATTCTGAAGGCTGAATGTCCTAATTTGTGTGCAGTCCTTTTTCTGCTAAATGGTAGAAAAGGGAAGTGGCAGCCTTTTCTCCTGAGTTCAGAGATTCCTTAAGAGATACAAATGCAAGTTAAGAGTGAATAGCAGGTCTGGGAGGATGCCGGCCCTGTTCCAAACAACTGGGACGGGTCTGTGACCCAGACACCACCTGCTTTTGGGTTCTAAGTGACACTCCAGGGCATGGGAGCTTGGTGACTATATTTGCATCAGACCAGGCAACTTGCCAGAGGGAGCTAAAGTCTGGGCATCTCCGTGGGGTGAGGGTCTCAGGCCCACCTGGCCCTTTGTCATCAGGGCTGATGAGGCAGAGGCCTTCTGAGTCCTCTGAGCCTGTCACTGTTTCTGTCCCAGTAGAATCAGTCTTTGACAACAACCCTCCTAGAAAATACCACTTCATTGTCACACAGCTTCCATTCATTTTAATTTCCTGTAGCAAAGCATGAGTACAAGAATGATTAGGCTCCCTGCCTCTAGAAACAATGTCCCAATTTTTCCAACAAGGAGGAAGGAAATTGTTCTCTCTCGAGGGGGTTTCATTTTAGATCCACAACGAAGGACCCTCTTTCCTCTGTGAAAAAGGCTGACTTTGCCTTCAAACGGTGAGAGAAACAGCAGTCTCCTTGCCAGCAGAACTAGGCTCATTTTGACCTAATACTTTGATCAGACTATAAACTATGAGGTTTGGGGAAGGACATCATTAGGGTGCAGTCAAAAAGATATGTTTTTTTCTTTTTTTAAAAAAATTTTATTTATTTATTTATTTATTTTTGGCTGTGTTGGGTCTTCGTTTCTGTGTGAGGGCTCTCTCCGGTTGCAGCGAGGGGGGGCCACTCTTCATCGCGGTGCGCGGGCCTCTCACTATCGCGGCCTCTCTTGTTGCGGAGCACAGGCTCCAGACGCGCAGGCTCAGTAGTTGTGGCTCACGGGCCTAGTTGCTCCACGGCATGTGGGATCTTCCCAGACCAGGGCTCAAACCCGTGTCCCCTGCATCAGCAGGCGGATTCTCAACCACTGCGCCACCAGGGAAGCCCCAAGACGTGGGTTTTGAGCCAGGTCGATGAATTCAGATCCTGCTGCCACCACAAAGGGGATTTCATCTCTCTGAGCTTTGGGGGTTTTGACTGGAAATGTGTATGATAAGCCAGCCTTGCTGGAGTTTTTGGTTAAAATTAGCCTAACACCAAGTTCTGGCTGAGCATGGAGGATCAGCCCACGTACACCCCCTTCCCTCACTTTCCCTTCTTTCCAAATGACATAATTCCCAGGAAATGCTGGTGTTCCTGCTAAATGTCTCATGAGGAATTTCATTCAGTCGGCCTGGCAAAGGTTCTGTCAGTCCAGGTCAGGTGTGTTCCAGGAGAGACAGGCTAGCAAGTGATGCTCTGCTGGCCTGATTCTGTGGGGACCTGCGTGTGGCTGGGTGCATGGTCACCTGGGGTCTCTGCCTCTGTCCTTCCCCCTCCACACTCCCAACCCAGTAGCCAGAGCAAGGCTGCAGAAACGTGAATCAGATCCCATCAGCTCCCGAGCAGCCTGGAGCTGCTCTGTCCAGTGTGGCGGCAGTGAGCCACATGTGGCTGCTTAAATTGCAATTAATTACAGTTAAACGGGATTAAAATTCAGCTCGTTGATTACATGAGCCGCATTTGGAGCGGGAGGCCAGCCACGTGTGGCTCGCAGGCCCATCAGACAGCCCAGCTGCAGAAGGATTCTGTAGTCACAGAAATTTCCAGATGCCCCGATCCGAAATCTGCCCCTGTTCTGCCCCAGGTTCCTCCGACCCCCTCTTTTACTGTTTTTGCCCTTGTTCTCTCTGCTGTCACCACACCGGCCTACTTGATGTCCCTCGAACACAACAGGCAAGTCCTCACCTTGGGGGTCTTTGCTTTTCTCTCTTCAGGTCTTTGCTGAAATGTCAGCTTTTCCATGAGACCTACTCTGACCATCCAGTCATCTGCAGCAAACTCTCCAACACCCTCTATCCTCCTTCTCTGCTCTCTTTCTTGCTACTGAAATCCTTGTAAATATTATACAATTTGCCTTTTTAAATTGTTTATTCTGAATCCTTCAACTATGATGTAAACTCCACAAGGGCAGCAATTTTTTGCCTTTTGTTCACTGATGGGTTCCCAGCATCTGGGACAGTGCTTGGCACTTAGCAGGTGCTCAGTAAACAGTGTCAAATAGATGACAGTTACCTCCGAAAGTACCTGAAGAAGTCCTCTCCATCAGGGTGTAGACAGGGACTAAATAACACAGCCATATAAGATGTCTCTGGATGGGTACCTGCATGTCATCCTCTTAGAAACCACAAATTGAAACATCAACAAGATGTTGCCTTTCAAATATTCCTCAGACCCCAATACAGGAAATTATGTCTGGTCATGGAGTTTAGAAAGAACAAGTGCATTGATATCCAAAAATTTAATGATTCAAATTCCTCACACCAAATACAAATTCTGAACTTTTCCATAACCAGTGTTTTGATTTATTATTGCTGTTACTAGTTTTTGAAAAGTCATGTTTTGTCTCCCCACCTCCCCTGCCCAAACCCCGCCCTGTCCAGCCTCTGGTGGACGTGCTAATGATGTGCCCGGGATGCAGCAGAAAGGAGGGCGGAGGGAGGAGAGGAGGAACCGGCAGTGGGAGAAATCCACTAATTGGACAATCAGCTCTGAATAACTGAAGGTTAATTATGATGCTCCTTCTTCTGGGAGCGTCACGATAAACCCTTGCTGGAAACCTCTGAGGTTCTTTCCAGTCCTGCAGGGTTCTGATTGCATGAAATGCAGGTCCTCACCACACTTACGTTTATTCCTCTGGAGTTTGCTCTTAATTTTGTACCTGGAACTTTAGGCTAAGTCTTCCCATCACTAGATTTGGGGTCATTGCAACTTTGAGCAAGCTGGCCACTCTCCACATATGTCCTGTTCCAGCAATTCCCCCATCCTGCATTTCTACTTTTTTTCCCCTCCTTATTACCTGTCTCCAGAATGTTCTGTGAAGACAAGCTTCCACATTATTTTTGCGTCAGAGTCAAGGTCACTTGAGAAACACGAAGTTTCATTGACCTACCTTCTTTGGTTCCTTCTCTCTCTTCCAGAGGACTCTAGTGGAGATATTTCTCTTGTCCTCAAGCCTGGAGATGGTCCCTGCCCTGTGGGAATCTTAATGCTCATTAACTCTGCTTAGGAAATAATTTTGGAGAAATATCATTTACAGTCTCCAGTATCTAGTCTCACTGCCTCATGGGTAAATTAAAGAAGGTCCAGAATGTATTCTAATATCCGAAACAGATAGGCATCAGCTACACGCAGTGTAAATTTCTCAGTTTCGAAACTGAGAAATGTCATTCCATGTGGTCACAGGCTGTAAAAGCAAGCACCCCACATTTTTCAGTGCTTCCTAAGGTCCCTACAACCCCAGCACTCCCGAGGGCCAGTTCCCACGGGACAGAGCTTCAGATTTTATCTCTGAAGTATGCATTCTGAAATTATCAACAATGCTGGCCTACTGTCATTAGAAATAACATTGTCTTAGCCTTCCCCAAATTTCCCCTGAGAACTTTCATCTTCGAGCAAATCCTCATATGACGAATCTCTGTGCATTAACTATATTTAATTTTTCCTCATCTTGGACGGCTGACAGTACTGCTTCTGTTAGGAATGGATCACATCCCAAGTAAGAACAATCCCTTGTGGGTCTCTCACAGATGTATGAAATCAGTGAAGCCTCCTGTTTTCCTGTAAAGCTACCAAAATGGCTTTTTATTAGAGAATTTCATCTCACTATCTGTTATTTTCCTGTGGCAGACCAGCCCCCGATTTTCTTTTCTTATTAAGAAGAAATTTTCTTGTTTTTAAGTGTCATTGTGTGGAGAGATACAAAACCCAGACTCCGTTCTCTTTCACAGGCCCTATAACAGGGTCTAATGTGCATCCATTACCAGGATTCTTTTTGTGTGGTGAGAGCAGACTCATGCGTGGATCAAAAAGAAAAAATGTTCTCCCATTACCACTTCAGAATCCTGTTTGCCTCCAAAGAGAGTAAACAGGATTGTGTACCATTAATATTATTTGGAATAATACCCTTCACATATGCATCCCACTTGACAGACAGCATCTCTTACATTCTTGTGTCCATCCCTTGCAATGCTCGAGGCATGTGAGGAGGGGT